>NC_055683.1:28863039-29182325 GCF_017639745.1 Melanotaenia boesemani | reverse complement strand
GAGCAATTCACAGCCGAGTGTGAAGCGGCTGGGATGAGAATCAGCACCTCCAAGTCCGAGACCATGGTCCTCAGCCGGAAAAGGGTGGAGTGCTCTCTCCGGGTCTGCAATAGGGTCCTGCCCCAAGTGGAGGAGTTGATGTATCTCTGGGTCTTGTTCACGAGTGAGGGAAGGACGGAGCAGGAGATCGACAGGCGGATCGGTGCGGCGTCTGCAGTGATGCGGACTCTGCATCGGTCTGTCGTGGTGAAGAGGGAGCTGAGCCAAAAGGCAAAGCTCTCGATTTACCGGTTGATCTATGTTCCTACCTTCACCTATGGTCATGAGCTGTGGGTAGTGACTGAAAGAACGAGATCGCGAATACAAGCAGCCGAAATTAGTTTTCTCTGCAGGGTGGCCGGGCTGTCCCTTAGAGATAGGGTGAGAAGCTCGTGATCCGGGAGGGGCTCAGAGTAGAGCCGCTGCTCCTCCACATCGAGAGGAGCCAGATGAGGTTGCTCGGGCATCTGGTTAGGATGCCTCCTGGACGCCTCCCTGGTGAGGTGTTCCGGGTACGTACCACCGGAAAGAAGCCCTGGGGAAGACCTAGGACACGCTGGACGGACTACATCTCTCGGCTGGCCTAGGAACGCCTCGGGATCCCTCCGGATGAACTGGTGAATGTGGCCGGGGAGAGAGAAGTCTGGGTTTCCCTGCTTAGGCAGCTGCCCCCGCGACCCGACTCCGGATAAGCGGAAGAAAATGGACGGATGGATGGATGGATATATATATATATATATGTATATATATATATATATATATATATATATATATATATATATATATGTGTGTGTGTGTGTGTGTGTGTGTGTGTGTGTGTGTGTGTGTGTGTGTGTGTGAAAAAAGATTATAGATTAGTTTATAAAAATAAAAATAGTTCATAAAAAATTCTTCAGAGTAATATTCAACATTGTAGATTTTTTTTCTTTTTTAATGACATATGTAACAGACCTGTTTAGATGCTGGTTTTGATTCTGTGGATTTCTTCTTTGAAATCTTCCTGAAAACCATAAGCACAGCTCCCTGTGGACTTGACTGGTCATCTGAGGGCAGTGTATGAGTGAAGATACTTGACTTCTGGGGTCTAGTAGGTTGTCAGAGGATTTTTCTGTCTTCTTGTGTAGCAAATGATGTAAGGAACCAGTTAAATTCTTTAACAATGAATGGGCATGGGGACCCCGAACAGCTAGGGCAAGGATGGGCTGGCAGGGCTCATAGGGTTTCTGGTTGACTGATAAACCACCTGAAAAAGTTTTCAAATATTTTCATATGAGAAAACATTAAATGATGCTGAGTAAAGCAGAGATATTAGGAATATGTGGCATTTATTATGCCCTACCACTTTCACTCAGAAGCCCATGTGGTGGATAAAGCAGCCGTAGACCACACACATCGAGTCCCAAGTCAAGAATCAGATGAAGGGTGTAGTGTGTTATGAGAGGTTGCTGAAAGAACTCAGTGTACCCCACAGCAACTGATACCTGCACCAAAAACCAGGAGGAAGATAACATAAATTCAGATACTACTGTCCCTCAGATTCAGTGATTCTTAAAATAAAAGGGGGAAAAAACATTGTCATGGAACAACTATCACTAGAAAGCACACTTTAATACAGTTGTCAACATGCTCACCCCTGTGTGGAGCTCTTGTGTGGTCTCTTTCCCGTTAAAAACAGGTTCCTGAGTTTCCACAGTCAGCCAGTAAAACCGTGGACTGAGACTAAATATCCTGTCTATAACCTATAAAACAAAGACAAGATAATAAATAGAGTCAACACACAAAGACGTAATCTGGGTATCAAGAAAGCTGGCTCTCTGAAAAAGCTCACCTTTTTGTTGGGATTGGCAGAGATGAAACTGTTTAAACAGGATGTAGGAAGGTGGATGTGTGAGGCAAAGGGTTGCTGGTCCAGCAGGTTTTTGAGCTGAGGTAACCAGCTGGCAACTGCAGTAAGTGTGGTATTTGACAGGAATCTACAGACATTGTTATAGAAGGGTGCATGGATACCTGCATTCCTTTCCTATAGAAAAAAATAATAATAAAAAAATAGAACAAATACAATTTTCATCTATGTCAAACTTATGAGATGATATGTAAATGTTTCGGGTGTTTTGTTCGTTTTTCCTTTTTACTTTTGGTGTGCAGCATTGTCGATCCACAGCTAAGACATGCAAAGCCAGTCCATTCTTTGTCCACAACTGCTGGAGTCCTGAAACCCTGAATGGGATCTCTGCACCAAAACCGCCTTCAGTGTGACATGAGTCTGGGCCTGCCTGATAAAAATAGTGGCCTAGATTGGTTGATTTAGTGTCATAAATGTAAAACTCTATTATATATTAGAAGACAGAAGCCATGGAAGCCATTTGCAATTTCCCTCTGGGATTAATAAAGTATTTTTCATTTCATTCATTCCAATTCATTGCTTACTTACCAAAGACAAAAACCAAGCAACTAAAGTGTTGTAGATGTATGATTTTGTTGCAGCTGAATATATATAATTTTCTTTCCCATGAGCAACATCCTTTTCTCCAACCATACCAGGACTGAAGAGGCTGACAGTCAGTAGCACACACCCTTCATTCTCAATATTGCCTGGTAGTGTGCTTATTGATTCTTGGTAGGACACTTCCTGAAAAACAAGCTATACTAAGTGCAGGCAAGTACAATGATTTTTTTTTAAATTGTGTGGAACTTACAAATTCATAAAGAACATCAGTCCTTTCAGCAGCTGGCTGCTTAAGATCCACAGATTTGGCTGTATGATGATTTTCCAGCAGCTTCAGGACTTCTTGATCTTGCTTATGATGAGATTTTGGCCTAATGTGCTCTTTCTGTTGGTTACTAACAGATACATCATCTCAATCAAGATATTTGTCAATGTTTAATAATTAGTTAAATGAATACATATTTAACATATACCTCTGCTGCTTTGGTTCTTTAATAGATGCATCTTGAGCATTTGGTGGGCTTTCCATTTTAGATTTTCTAGATTGTAGAGATGAAGACTGCTTATCTGCCCACTGATGGTGTGAGTCATGGCTACATATACACTCCACATAGTGAGGTGCCTTGTCCTTCATTTCTTCTGCTTCTAGATGATCTGCACATTTGTCAGGATATTTATTCACATTTCTACTCATCTCCCTCATTTTTTGAAGCAGGTTGCTCTTACCAGTCATTACCCTGTGAGCCGACGTGACAGTATGAATTGAATTAGAATGAGCAGAGGTGAAACGTGTCAAATATTTCAAATGCAAGATAATGTTTACCTGCCATCCATTTTGCATGTAGAGTGCTCTTTAAGATTGTGTTCCTTCACAGGTGGTGTTTCCTTCTCAGCAGTGTGTTTGACTGGCAATTTAGACTCCAATAAAATATTTGGGGTTATTCTTACTGCTTTTATTGCTTGATCAGGACATCGCAAATCAATATAAACAGCTGGAAGTTCCTGGTGATTCGGCTGCAACTCTGTTTGCATCTTTGCCACTGATTTGTTCCAAACACAGTTTTGGCTGCAAGAAAAGTGTGATCACTGTTATCATTACCTGACATTTTTGGTCACAAAACTTGAATGGGAGATTTGATTTCTATTACCTGGTGCAGTGGGAATTTTGAATATGTTCTGACACAGATTGGTTCATACAGAAAACAGCAAGTTTCTCCAAAATATTCACCTCCAGCTGGTTGTTGTCAGCATCTAAAAAACACAGAGTGAGATGAAACCACAACATGAGACAGTACCTTCAAAATGTAAACTATTAAATACATGATCTTTTGAGGTTATCCAAAAGTTCTTTAACTAAAGCTGTGGCAAAAGGTATTTAGAATGACTTACCTGCATGCGTACTCATTTTTTCAGCTGATTTAAACTTTTGCATTCGCAATCTGTCATCTTTCATGTTTTTGAGGACTTCATCCAAATCCCACTGGTCAAGCCTCTGAATGCACAGATAAAATATATATTTTTGATTCTAGCAAAAGCAAAGTAAAATATGCACCATATCACTATTAACTGCTAAAATCATGTGCTAGGTTTTCTTTGCAGACTCACAGCAAATGAAAGAATTGGGGGGTTTGTGTTGTTCACATTTAGTTTTAATGAGGCCTCCAAATCGGCTTCATTCGTCAACAGCATAGTTTTGCTTTCACAATCACTTGCCTAAAAGGGTAAAAAAAAAAAACACTTGAATCTATCTTGGTTCTACTGTGCCTTACCCTAACCAAGATGGTGGCCGCAGATCAGAAATACCTACCTCAAGTTCAGCGTCTGAGCATTGTTTGCACCACTGAGAGGTATTGTCTTCTACTATTTCATTGTCACCCAACTGTCTGTAAATATCATCTGACCATTTAGTAACTGATGTTGGTTTCAGCTGTTCCTGATTGAGAAAACACAAGCAATCAAACATGTTTGTTTAGGATCATGAAATCAGCACGACGTTCTAGAAACTATGATTCACAAACCTCCAGATCAGGATCTTCTAAAAACCTCAAGTCTTCAGGGATCTCTGACAGTGAAAAACCAGCTGGTCTTTGAAATATGGCAATCAAGTCTTCTTTCTCAGGCTGTAAAATGAGAAGAACACGTTTGATAGTGTATGAGCATTTGATTTGTGTGTGTTCTTGTGAGTTAGCACACGTTTAAAAAAAAAAAAAAAAAAAAAAGTTACTTACTGGAGAAAAATCAACGTCGATTGTCGGTTTGTTGTGTTCGACTTCATTCAAGACTGAATTCCAACAAGATTGAGTCCAGTCCATTTCCAGCGGGAAAAACTCGGCAAAGTGTTACGCTAAGGTTAGAATACACAATTTACCGAGTTTAGGTGAACGTTTTTTGTTTTGTTTTGGTTTTTTTTTGTTTTTTTTTTTTTTGTTACCATGGGCAACGAGACACTTCCGCATCGAAGCACTTGCCTTTCGAAAATAACGTTGCCAGGAAACTGCAACTGGTCAAGTCAACGCTTTAAAAATGTAATAAAATAAATAATAAATGAATAAATTTAAAAAAATAAAATTGGCGCTATTAATAGTAACTTTGATGTGCTGTTGGCAGATGAGCTTACTCGTTATTTTACTATTAGTTGGCTATTTGGCCTTTTTACACATTTTCTAGAAACTGTAGAAACAGTGTTATTGACTTTAAAGTATTGGCACTCCCTAATAGTCTGTTATGTTTATTATGAATTAATAAAACAATAGAACTTGAATAATACTTTATAAATTCCAAGATAGTATTTTTTAAATGCAAAATCAGTAGTTGCCTAATTGATGGATATTGGTCACTATACAATCATTTCTGTGAGCAGAAATGAACTCCTGAACTGCATGTTCGTTTGAATGGTTAAGAGTCTTTTGTTTATTTGTTTGTTTGTTTGTTTTTTCCATCTAGATTTGAGTTGGTGAAAACGTCACATTTTGGGCCCCCTTTGTGCATGCTGTATTAGAAGAGTGAAAATGAAGACTAAGAGCATGTGTGAGTCGTTTTTACCTGGATTTCTCCACCAGCATAAGTTTCCCTGAGATTATCCATCTGTTGGAGGTAAGTACTTGACACAGTGATATTAAATAAATGTTATACAATGATACCTTATAGGTGTATTTGGTCAAATTTGCTCTGGTTTAGTCTCTTTGTGCAATAGGTTAGTGCATCAATGACACAGCACTAAAGCAGTATAGAATTGACCTCGTTTTATTTTATTTTTTTTATGTTAGATCAGTTTTAGATGTAACTTGAAATAGTTCACTTTTTTTGTCCAGTGAATTAGTTGGCCTAGATACGTGAAAACAATATATTTTATGTCTGCATGTGTCAAATTGTTGGAAAATATCATACTAGATATGCTTGACAAAAAACATGTCTCCTTTATTGTCATATTTACAAAAAAAGTTCATAATACATCACATTTTTATCTGTTTTTAATAATATCTATAACAAGCCTGTGTCCATATCAAGCAACTCTAAATAAAATATGGGTCTTTGTAGTTCATCATCACACTCTAATAATCTTACAATCTGAATTGCCACAAATAATGTTTGCTGAAAATTTAACATAATTATTTGTTGGTCTTAAAAAAATATTCTTGACCCCTTGCTTCAATATGTTTGAAACAAAAAGAAGTTGTTGTAGGCATCAAAAAATTTCTATGTTGATAGTTAAAACAAAATTTTTAAATTTTCTAATCAAGCTGAATTAATTTAAACTGCTCAAAATGTGTGGTAAAGATTTATTAAATTAATTTCTTAAACATGTCTTTGCTTGCTTAGCATCTCTGAAAGAATTCACTGTCCACATCCCGTAGATCCTGACCAGAGAGGCGTAGTGGACTGTTGCATGTGATATTGTTATGTATGGTGACAGTTGAGTCAGGTTCTTCACCCTCTGCGTGGGTCTCCACTTGCCGAGGAATCACACGTGGTTTCCGCAAACTGTAGCTTCTAAGTGGAAGTGCGATGCAGTCACATTTCCACCGGTTTCCTGAAAGTAAAAGTTTTTCCATGCTCTCTGAAAAATTGGGGACCATGCTGGTCAAGGCATTATCCCTCAGGTCCAGGTAACGAAGCTTTGGAAGCAGCTGCTTTGTTCCATTTTGCAAAAACTGTCGGCATTCATTGTTGGACAACAGCAAATACTCCAAATTCTTGAGGCCAGAAAAAGTTGGGGTTGTAAGAACCTCCAGCTTATTGAAACTTAAGTCTAGTCCCAGTAGGCCTACCAGATCCACAAAGCTCCGATGTTCCACCACAGAGATATTGTTGTGTTGAAGGAAAAGCCTCTTTAAACTGGAGAGCCCAGTGAAAGCTGGAGCTGTGATCCTTGTCAGGCAACCTCTGTCCAGATGTAGGCTGTGAAGCCTTGACAGACCTTTAAACATGTGGTCTGGCAGACTTTGAAAACAGCTTCCAGATAGGTTGATGACAGCCACATTGGACAGGCCTGTGAAACAAGCCATTTGTGCCTCCTGCACTTGATTGTGCTCTAGCTCTAGAACCTCTAGATGACCAAGCCCTTCAAAGATCCTGTCCCCCAGAGCTCGAATTCTGTTGTAACTAAGCCGTAGTTCTTCCAAGTACTGCAGGTCACGGAAAGTCCTGGGCCTAATGCCACTGATAGAATTGTTTGAAAGACGCAATACATGTAGACTGTGCAGGCCCAAGAATGTATCATCATGTAGAGAATTCAGTTTGTTGTTTGACAGATCCAGCCACCTCAGCGACTTCATTCCCACAAAAGCTCTGGGTGCCACTGTTGTAATCTGATTCTGGGCCAGATAAAGCTTTTGCAGTTTAGTGAGTTTAACAAACACATTTGCTTTAATTACCTTGAGGTAATTCCCAGTCAGATCCAACTCTTTAAGCTCACCAAGGTTTTGAAAGAGCTGTGGCTGTAAATAAGCAAGTCTGTTTCCTGCAAGAATAAGCTCTCGCAGACCTTGCAGATCATGGAAAGCTGTTTCTGGTAAGACCACTAATGAGTTCCATCCTAAGTTTAAGAGCCACATATGTGAAAGCCCAGCAAACAGTCTTTCCTCGATGCGACTGATCTGGTTGTTATGCAGACTAAGTGAAGCTAGGTTAGGTGTATTCTGGAAAATAGCACCTGGTAACATCCGGATTCGATTTCGTTCAAGGTGAATGTGTGCTAACGACCTGAGGCCTTTGAAAGCCTGTGGGTCAAGGGTTATCAGCTGGCCACTCTGCAGATTCAAAAAGTCCAGATTGGTTAGATCCCTAAAAGATGCTGCTGGGAGGGAGGTAAACAGATTTCCATCCAGCCAGAGAGAATGAGTGGATGGTGGCATTTCAGTTGGTACTTGTGTAAAGTTGCAAGCACTGCAGTACATGTTGAGCTCCAAGCTGTATTCATCATGCAGACAGGTGCAGGCCTTAGAGCAGGGAATAGGATCTTCGGCCACCCTCTCTCCTGCTGTGTCTGGGTCTGGCAACGCCAGTGATGCTCCCAGTACCCACACTACCAGCAGTGCAATGGTTTGCATACCAGCTGTGAATAAAGTATTAATCAAAATCTAAATTTAAATAATCTCCATTTCACTTAAAATAAACAGGAAAAAATCTGTTCAAATGTAATGCCTTTTGTCTTTTTTATGTGGACTTACCTAAGGTTTTATGCTTAAATATCTATTTTAGGATGCTTACCTTTAGTCCCAGAAGTCTCGATGTAATGTGGACAGGCTGTGGAATACTGAATGACTGATTCTTGTGCAATTGTTTGTATACTGAATGGAAAGGCTGCCAAGCCCTAAAACCTTTTTTTAAGGTCAGTTGCACTGTTCACTATTAACCCATTCATTTCCATTAGTAAGTTAAAGGTTTTCTATCAGGTGTTCTTTGCTGCCTGTCTTTGGTAATGTTACCTACTTCAGGGAACAATCTGCTGTACTAAAATTATAAAATGTACTCCAAATTGCTATGATAAGGCCTTAATTGCCCCCTGCCCAGGTCTTGAAGATGCTTGATTCAGTTTACTACGCCTCCCTTTGTTCTATAACAACTGTAAACCTCAGACTCACCACTGTGAGCTTTATTTATGGGATGTATGGCCTGATCTGGAAACTTGTTGGCTTACACACTGTTACAGATTAATCTACAAAGGCCTTCTTGGTCTCCCCTTTCCCTACCTGTGTGTGCCTCTTCAACAGAAGTCTGATGCTCCTTATGCTTTAGGCTCTCAAGACATACATGTATATATACATTATCTGTCCCCTGTGTTTGTACAGAGAGTAGGATAATTGCTTTTCAGTACTGCTGGAACTGTCTACAGAACACCTTACCACTTTAAGACCTTGTCTCTCCTAATCGTTTTAAATCTATGTTGAAAGAAATGGAAATGCAATCATTGGCCTATGTTTTTAGTTTTCTTTTTTATTGGTGTTTTTTGATAGTGTGTTTTCTGTCTGTCTTTATACTATGTAACGGGACTTTCCTGTTTAAAATTAGATAAATAAATTATGCCAAATTTAGTTTCTAACTAAACTACAATATTTTCATGCCATTCTGCTATTTGTATTTTTCCTTCCTGTTAAAGCCTATGAACCTAGGAAGCTTTTTTTGTGTTTATTATAGACAGACTTCAGTCTCTGAGTGTATTTACTATAGATTTTAACTGATGTAGTGTTATAGAGATAAGATGAACCCAGTGCACTAGAGCGTTGACTGAATTTATACTTTGATACTTGCCATTGCTCAATTGATCATTTGATGAGGGGTAATATGACATAAAACTTCATCTCACACTGCCATTCAAACCTAGAATTGGATGCCTCATTCAATATGAAACCTTTAAACATTTACATAACTCTTTGTCACTAATCTGTCATTCATGCTGCCTGGAGGATCAGGTCCAGAGGTTCCAGAAGTCCATTTCCCAATCACATCAGTGATTGTAATGACTAACTTTCTGTTTGTCTTTTTTCTTGGTATCAAGTTTCTTTAGACAACCATGAACTGGTCACGCTCTGAGGGACAACCAAATCTAGATAGTAACGTGTCCTTGCACATAACGTTTCATTGATTTTCATTCTAAGACTGGATCCATAATGCTGCATATTTTCTCAAAAATATCAAATATTTGTCACTGAAATCAGGTCCACTGCTGGAGCAAATAAATAGATAAGATGTTATCTGGTAGGTGGTGGATGCCATGCACAGTCTTGTCTTACATAACATTTCAATAAGTATTAGAGTATTAATGATCGGGGCATTACCTGACGTAAAATAGTTTTTACATTGGATAGTGTATTTTGTTTTCCTTTTAGGATATATAGTTCATATCAGATATACAGCTTCTAGTGAAATCTTGAATCAGATAAAATGTATGGATTAGGTTTAATAATTAATATTACTTAGGCTCTTAACAATGTTGATTTCCTGTTGCATTCATTTTAATGTCTGTTACATTTGTTAGATAGCAACAGGAAATTAAATTTGGATATTTTTAATAGTATGTAAGAGGAACATATTTCCTCTTTGAAAGCTTGTCTAAAAACATGTAACCTCCTTTTGAAGATTTTTAATCTGTACTCAGGAAACTGAGGAGTCTGTGCTCTTTACTAATTGCCAGTAGAGAGCACTGTGGACCCTTTTATCACATCTTAGTCAAACCGTTATGTATGTCATGTCTATTTAGGCTTTCTTACATTTTTAAGATGAATCTTAAATTAAGTATAACAAATAAGCACAAATAGCATGCACACACATTATTCTTTTGATCTATTTATTTTATGCTAGTTTACACTATTGAGATGTTGCTCTCATATATGCTGATGTTTCTAGGCTGCACTTTTTCACTAATAGAAATGTAGTTTGTTTTATGTCTAACACAGTAAATATCAAACAATTTTACTAATAGAAAAGCAAAAATTTGCAGCTTTCACTGCTGTTTAATAAAAAACAAACAAAAAAAAAAAAAGAAAAAAACAATCCTTGTGGAACTGCCATGGTGAGCTGTTTCATGATTGTTGCTCCCCTGACAAACACCTCTAATTGGCTCATTTCCTAGCACTCAACCAGACACAAAGGTTTTCAGCTTTGTTGGTTGCAGAGGGCTCTGAGTGGAGATGAGAAGTCTTCACAGTGAATGGCTGAGCCTGCTGGAAAGGTGGTAAATTTTTGCTGGTCTGTTCCTTACTTGAGGAATTCTTTGTTTTTTCTTAAGTAAATCTGGATGCATTTTATGCTTCTTCAGCAGCAAAGAAGTGGCCTGAAAGTCACAATATCAGTCTAAATTGGATGGAGGCATGCAGATCAGTGTTGAAAACCTTTAAACAACCACCATCTCTCCACCACTACCCCCCACCTCATAGCAGATGATGTCAGGAAACTTTTACAATGCCAAAGCAGTGGATTATTACAGTTTATAATAAACTCCCAGTCTGATATAACTGCAGTATTGTTAGAATTATCTGTCAAAACTGCACAAAATTTATAATAGGCTTCTGTCTAGGATTTTATGCAGTTTACACTGACAACTGATTTAAACTGTATATACTTTCCTATTACCATGTGAAATACAAGCCATCAGTGCAAAATATGCTCTATGAAAGTATCACTTAAATTTCTATGTTTTATATAGCAAAAACTGTCAAACACCATAAAAACTTAAGTTGGGTGCAGATATACAAAGACAGCTGATTGAACAAACTCTGTAAATGAAAAACTTATTTTACAAAGTTTTGGTTATGTCTGCTGTGTTGGTGTAGTGGACCCCTAGATGTTCATAAAGCTGATCCCCTTAAGTTTGCTTTATTGCTTGTATATAACATGCTATGTGGAAAAAGGACAAAAAAAAGATTTAAAAAAAAATAAAATAAATAAACAAACTCATGTCTGTGTTCTTAAAATCTAAAGAAAAATAATTGAAAAGGAACAGTTCAAGGATGGAGCTTTGCTACTTGCTTTGTGGAGGGAACCGTCCTTGTTCTTTGCCTCCACAACAAATTTACAACTGCCATCAACAGGTGATTATTTGGACTTTAATCCCTCTATTACAGATTTCAAAACATTTCTGAAAAAATGGTTTAATAACATAGTGGTTCAATGGTCCTTTAACCATTAAGGTGATGCAGGTTCAGCACTACTGAACCCCAGAATAACGTCACGCTTTGACAGCCAAAGACCCTCAACACCCTGCAGTTTGTATTAATAACTCTTGGAGCTCATCGCTGATTGCTGCTTTTTTTTTAAGAGAGTGAATTGGATTTGTTTCAACATCTGGAGAGTACTGAAATTAAGCCACAGATTGTAAACTGACTGTGACCTTAATGAGGACAACAAATCATTGTATCTGATGAGGAAAGTTCAGCATTTTGACTGCAATAGCCATATTTATGGGCCATACTGGTGACATCAGCCAACACATCAGCCAAAACACTTCTAAAAGTTGGCTGACGGCATTTGCCTTGTATCCTTGCCTTTTTCATATAGGGAAATTATGCATTTCTCTGCTGTAATAATAGTAATATTTGTTTTTAAAATCCAAATAAAAAAATTCAAAATAAAGATTTTGTTTAGTATATGTTTTTAAAGAAGGAAATTAATTAGATTAGATTAGATTAGACTTTATTATCTCACAGTGGAGAAATTCACTTGTTACAGCAGCTCTTGTTATAGAATAAAGTGCAGAAAGACAGAATAAGGTGAACATGCATCACAGCAAGAAGGTGCAATATAAATTATTTACAAGAAAAAGTCTAAGAAAAGCAAAAATATGTACCATTATAAATATAAAAGATATATATATATATATATACTATATATATATATAGAATATAACAACAACTTCACAGACTGTATACATATTTACATGGTGATGGTGGGATATGAAGAATATTGACATTGATAATGGGGGGTATTGCACAGTAAAATATAAATAAATATTACACAGTATTATGACTATACAGATAAGTTGTACAGTCTGAGATTGGAATTTTGAATTTAGTTAGGTTAATAGTTAGGTTTCAGAACAGAAGTCAAAGAGTTTCTGTTGGTCAGAGTGTTAATGCTGCTTTATGTCTAAATCATTGCAGGGGACATTTGACAGGCTCATAAGGCACAGGTGAGAGGCCTGTGTAATGGGTGTGAAGGAAAGAAGCACTGCTTTTTTTCCAAGCACAAACAGGAGAAAAAAAGACATTATACGCCATGTCTGTGACCTGAATGTTCCACTAGCACTGAAAGAATAAAATGCCACTGACGAGAAAATTGAATGAATACATTATCATATATAATATCCTTCATCTTGGAAATAATTTCTTTGTGCTTGCTTCTACTAATGGTAAAACCAGAAGTTGGCAGAGTGAAGACAGAAAGAAAAGGGGAAGTAATGTGTTGGGCGTTTTTTCCCTTTTTAATGTTGGATCTAGTTAAATATAAACTTTTTTTTTTTTTTTTTACTTTAAATGCTGTCCATGAGATTTTTTAGAGTAACTTTGGTCAAACTAAGAGTTTTGTAGTATTTAGCTATTTAACACCCCTTAGTGAGAAGTTCATTTACTAATCTCACATATGATTTACTTTCATCTTATACAGACTGATGAGCCATAACATTATGATCACCCACCAAATACTGACATGGGGGCATTGTAACTGATCTGAAATTAGGCTTGAAGGAAAGGAAAGTGTTAGAATAACTTCCACTGCAATACCAGGATGCAGGTTTCCCAGCAGAACATTATGGGTTCACAGGATGAGCAGAACAGCCCTGAGTGACCTCAGCTTAATTTAAATATTGAATGCATTGATGTCTGACTGATGTAAAAATCGAATATTTCAAAACAAAAATAACAATTTTGAATGGTAATCCACCTGGTGAAATTGCTGTACTCATGATTAAAAACACTTAAGACAATAGTTTTTCTTGGTTTCGCATCATTTTTAGGATTTTCTAAAAAGACTCATGTTTGTTGATTGTTAATTCACCTCTTTAAAATGTCAATAGGTGTTTTTTAAAACTGTACTCAAATAGGGCCAAATGTCCTGTAAAAATGTGAAGGAATTTTCTGTGTAACTTTTCACAGCAATTTTACCTGCAGTCTTGGTAACGAGAACTCTTCTCAAAACTAAACACATCTGGAGTTCTCTATTCTGGAGTCATCTGTACGGCAGTAATGACATACCGTTCACTTTTCTTCAGATTTACAAATCCACAGTACCAAGTGTGCAAAAACAACAAAGGCTCATGGGCAATGAATTTTCAGCACTAATTTAACCTTCTGTGATTGCTTGACTTCCTGTGTTATCTGTACATTTAGACAATGTTCAGTTCTGTTTGAATGTTAAAGTTGGCACCATGAGCGCAATGGGCAGTAGGGGGAGAGATTTCCACAACCAACACCAGTAATGCTAATTCACGTGTTTCATTGAGAGTAGAAATCATGCTGGATAAGAACTTAATAATTGATCTTGGACTACAAGATACAACATTTTGTAGCTTTCTAAAGCTGCATGCACCTATGATAAAAATGTACTGTAACATCTTAAATCCTTTAGTACCCAGGTACCTCCAGCTGAGGAGTATATGAAATGAAACTAAATGAAAATACTTTATCTCTGTCTATCTATGTGTGTGTGTGTGTGTGTGTGTGTGTGTGTGTGTGTGTGTGTGTGTGTGCGTGTCCCATTGGATTTAATGGGAAAGTTTTCCCAAACTCATGACTGGTATTGTAGTGTAGTTTTCAAGTAAGGTATTAAAATGTCACCCATCATCTGGCATTATGATTCAGATGGGAAAGATGCCTGTTTTTTGGGGCAAGCTTTCATAAGCATCTGCTCATGTAGAATGTAACTGCAGTAGGAGCTGCAGTCTGTTTTTTTATGTTACAAAATGAAATGTGTTATTGCATGTAAATGCACCAACTTAATTAGATTTGATTTTAATACTCTATGGGTTGACAAAACAAATTCCGCAGTCACATTTCAGATCTACAAAGGAAATAAGGCTGAACTGATGACCCTGTTATATTTGCATTGAAGAATCCATTTATGCACCATTGTCTGTTGGTCTCTCTTTCCTGTCCTCTCCACCCCAACCAGTCGAGGCTGCCCTCCCTGAGCAACTGTCACCCCTTACATGCTCAGGTTGGGGGATTGGATCAAAATCAAGATTCAACGCAATCTGTTGGTTTTTCTTAACTAGGTTATTATTATGATTCGCCTAAAATTGATTTGTCTGTAAAGTGTAATGAGATGATGTTGTGAAGTTGTGCTATATAAATAAAGCTGAACCGAATTGAATTGAACCTTATGACAGAAATTGTTGGGGTCAGAGTGGGGGATTATCAAAAGTCATACTGTTTTACTCAGACTAGCCAAATACCCAGACTATTTGCCAATATATAAATCCAGATTGACAGCATTTAGAGTTATTTACAACCTTTAGCATGTTTAATGTATGTAAGTACAATCCTATTTTTTTCTGCTTTCGAGCATTTAAAAAAGATTGCAGCTTTTATCAGTTTTTTATTTTTAGTTTTTTTTTTTTTTGGTCTTTTGCTGTAGGATCAAGATTTTTCTCAGACCAGCACACATCTATGGCCTTCTGTCTGACTGAATTGGGTTATTGTGCCGATTTAATTTCCAAAGGGAACACCTTGGTGGTAGGAAACACAATTTGCTAATTAACAAAAATGTCTCCTGGCATTTTCAAGAAAATGATGGAGCTCCCAGAGGGTTGGGAAAACTAAGGTTTTCATTGAGCGGCAGGATGTAAACAGGAGTAATCTGCAGTAAAAGTCTCTGCATTAAATTTTCTAACAGTGAAAAAAAATTATTTAAGTATGTCCTCTGCCCAGGGGTAAAAAATAAAATAAAATAATAAAAAAAAACATTTAATTTTTGGGTGGGACAATAAGCAGTAAAATTTCAGAGAGTAATTCCTGGGGGGGATATGAAAACATTGCTCTCTCGCTGTCTCTCCTGCTCCTTTGCAATTTGCCTTGCAGGGCTGAACCGCTTCTGTGTACAGTTTTTCTGTGTTGAACCAGCAATATCAACAATGTATTAGGTGGAAGGTGGCATCCAAATACATGCATGTTAGGTTAGGTAAACAGATCTCTCTTGTAAATGAAACTGAGTGTCTCTGTGGGATTACCAGTATAAGTAAAGGTTAATATTAAAGTTAATAATTAAAGTAAAAATGACTCAGCTTAGCACTTGTCTCTGAAGGTGCAATGTGTAACAAAATCAAATGCCAATGACAAAAATTTTAACATATAACTGTGTAACCGTGTTTCTATTGGTCCCTAATTACTGTACTAAAATAACTGTTATGTTTATACTGTCTTTGAATGAGTCATTTAAATCTACTTGCCGTGGGCCCACGTACATGGCAGCTGCCATTTAAGTGCCACCATTTTTGCTACGATGTCTCTGAATGGACAAACAACTCTGTGTGTTAACTGAGAACCCTCTAAGCTTTAAAACTACAGTACCAGCTTTATTTGATAGGTGCTAGAACACCATTTGGGTAAAGTAATATGCACATAACCAAGACAGTATGACATGTACACAGTTTTGAAGTAGCTACCTGTAATGTAGTCATCACTGTACTTAAGGACACTGGATTCACTCACAGAAAACGAGTTTATGTCTGGAACCATTCACAACTGTGGTTGGCATCTGAAATAATTTATGTGGCCGTTTTTACCACTAGATATCAGTAATTCTTAAATACTTGACATTTAAGATTGCCGTCAGATCAGTCTGTACTGATTGGCCAAATATGGCCAAGTGTATACTTACTCAACCATGATGATAAGCTGTAAGGGATATAGCTTGTCATAAGAGAAATAAAATCTGGTGTTTGCCAGCTAGCCAACAGTAATTGAAAAAGGCAGCCATAAATGCTCATCAATGCAACATGAGGTCTTAGGAGGAAGATCTTTGACTCGCCTTACTTTTATATCAGGGGGGTATAGCTCAGTGGTAGAGCATTTGACTGCAGATCAAGAGGTCCCCAGTTCAAATCTGGGTGCCCCCTGAAATATAAATTATCTTGAATTCCCCTCGGGATCAATAAAGTATCTATCTATCTATATGGTATCATATGGTTTTTTCTTATTTTTATTGCTTTAGGACAGTAGACCAGGTGATCATATTTGTTCTCTCTTTACTTCAGAAGAAAGAAATAGATTGTTTTTAAATGGCTTGCTCAATCAATCAGTATGTGGGTTTACCAAGATTGTTCACTAAACAGGATGAAATTGTTGGCATGTATTATTTTACATAAACCTTGTGTCACTATTACTATCAGCTGTAGAGGCTTTCCACATTTAGAAAATTTTTTATCAACCCTCAGATCCCACTAAAACTACTTAAAGCACTACAAGTAAATCAAAACACAGGCTTTTTCTGTAGTTTCAGGTAATTTATTACAACAAAAATGCATTTTAGAAAGTCAAGGTTTTCGCAAGACACTTGCAGTGTGGAAATCATATTTCACAGCATAAATAAAGTATGAAAATATTTAGGCTGATATTGAAGGGTGTGAACTGCCTACACACAATGGCTGTGGTAATTTTCAACAAGGGATCTAAAACAAATTTACATTATACAGAAAGGTACATAACAACACTGATCAGAGCAATTACATGATAAAATGCATATTCTGATAATTAAATAAAAGCCATCATATTAGACTTTATTGGACCTCATCATTTTGGCTTTTTTTAAAACTTTAACATGATATAAAAAAAATACAGCAATTCTTTTGTTAATGAATCAAACAGTTATTATATAAATTACATTTTCAACATCAGCATTAATAGTAAATTTCTCTGTGTAATTATAATACGCTATTGTTTTAATAACAGTGATCTGATATTGTTGACTATGAAATAAAACAATTATAATTCACAGACAGTACAATATTTGTTGGTGAATTAATGTCTGATTTTAAATAACAGTAAATTAAGTACAGTGCTGATATATTCGATTATGTGACAGAATAGCTGACTGCGTTGGAAAATAGTGCATAAAGTCAATTAGAAGTCTGTAAGAATATGAACACTAGCCAAATGCATCGATGCACATAATTTATGATCTTTCTTTGAAAGTTAAATCTAAGTTTGGTTTGTTTAAAATTTAAGGAGACATAAATATATCACTGCAATGGTAGCTGTCATTTCTTTTTGCATTTCTTCTTCAAACAATTAACCACATGAACCAGACTTGCAGACAGGCATGAACATTCTTATTTTAATGCTTTACTTGGCACAGTCAGTTGCACCCGATAACCCGCTATAAAAGCCCCTTTACCTATAAACAAAGAGGTAAAATTGATGTATATCAGCATGCAAGGATCACATGTATTTAAAGGGCTAATTTATTTGTGAAGAAACAAAGAAACAATACATTCATTTAAACCACTTTAACCACCATCTGTGTTTAGGCTACTTAGAACAAATACAGTCATTAAATTTAAGAATCAGAATTTAAGACACAAAAATAAATGTTTGACAAGAAGCAAGAAGTTCAACAAAGACTCAAACTCTCACTATCTGCACACTGAAAATAGTTGTTGTTAGTAATGTAATGGATTACTAAAAAGAGCAGTGATCACTCTATTAATACTGGGGTCTCATGTCCAAGAGTAATCACAAATAATAATGACTATTACACCAAAACAAACAATTTTCACTCTGGACCTACTGAGTGTTTAGTTTGCTATATATCATTAAGGTGTCTGTTGGCAATGACTTGGTCTTCAAAATTACACACCAAATCTCTGGGTTATTAGATGGGTTTTAAGTGGTTTAAATTAACAATAACACTTATAGAGTCCTCTATATTTTAGGAGCAGAGTTCTCTCAAACAAACTGTGAATAATTTACAACCCTGTTTCTAATAGAAATTGAGGAGCTGGGTAAAAACAAGATTTAGGAATTAAAATGTGCCCCCATTGTTGTATGTTTCAGTTCATGATAGGCAACTTGTTTTCAGTAGATGACATGTCTTGACTGCTGGCAAGCTTAATTAGTTCTTTTATTTTTTTTTTTTTACTACAGAGAACTGCAAACAGTGGTTTGGTATTGGTATTGAAATAAGCAATATATATTCTGAAAAAAAAATTGCCGCATATGTTTGCTATGGAAGCTTAGAGCTGTCACCCGAATAAAATACAAAGGATCTTATCATGTTATAACATAGTTTTATTGTAAAAACGTGAAACTTATCACATTAAAACGTGATACATTTTGTGGTGAAAACATTGAATATAACCCGCACTGAATGAGGACACTGTGCAGTAGATCAAAAAAATATCTAGTTTATCAAACAGGATCTCATACTAGGCAGAGACAGAGAGAGACTGGACAATGGTGAAGTTTGGACGACACTGATGTTGTTGATGTTGCACCCTTAAACCAAACAGGACTGTGTCTTTGTGTTGGCAGCTTAATTCTCCTAGTCCCAGCGGTACATATAGCCCATATAACTTTCATTTTAGTTTTCAGAAGACAGCTAGGCCATTGGTGTAACCATAGGTAAATGTTCTCATGGGCCATGATGGCAGCTGTAGCTCAGGAGAAACAGCAGATGTCTGCCAACTGGAAAGTTGCTGGATCCATTCTAGACTTTCTCAAGTGTCCTTGGGCAACACACTGAACCCCACATTGCCTCCCTATCCTTATCTATCAGGATATGACTAGCTGCATTTCCGTTACCCCTAGAATTGTGCAAAACTTAAATATCGCAATAAAAAAATGAAAACGGTAATGGAAATACCTACATTTCGAAAAACCTCTCAAATATCGCTAAAACGTTTTTACCCTCTTATGAGGTCGTTTTTCAGATGTGTTGATATATAAGTATTCGCAAAAGTGTAATAGAAACACTTTTTTTTGCATTTACACGTCCCTGGACGTTATGTAAGGGGTCACATGACCAGTTAATTTCTAATAAAGATGACGCAGTATGAGTAGCCGCAGGAGGAGATGATAATCTTTCTACAAACAATTAAAGAAAGAATATAAGTACCATCCTTGATAGCAAACAACAGCAAAATGCAAGAGTTTTACAAAAAATTAGAAATCTCCATCCTCCTCAAAGTGAAGTCTCGCAGGACGAGATTTTACGAGATTAACGGCTAATGTGCTAAATACCATTCAATGGTAAAGCCTGCAAATCGCAATTGCACTTTGTCGAAATTTTAAAAATTCCGCTTTTATTTTGCGAAATATTGTAATAGAAACTCAGCTAGTGTGAGTGATTGGAGAAAGCACTTAGTATCTAACAATAGAAGTGCTGTATGAATGTGTGTGAATGTGACATAATGTAAAAGCACTTTGAGTGGTCAACATGACTAGAAGTGTCATTTAAGTACAGTCCATTTAACATTTTAACCAAAGGCAAAACACGCACACAGTCTGCACACAGTTGTAGGCAGTTTCTGCTTGATAAGAATCATCTCCATAAAATGTATTTTTCTTTAATATTTCTAGGTCACAACAACATCTACATAAAGTACTTTGTGGTTCATGTTCTAAAAAATAAAATCTATCATATTATATTATCACAATGCATCACATTGTAATGTGATACGTTTCACGTTAATACAATAAAACTACATGTTATAACATAATAAGGTCCCATTTATTTAATTATTTATTTATTTTAATTTGGGTGACAGTTCTATACTTCCATAGTTTGATTCACAACCTCTAACCCATTTTTTTAAGCATCGATGGAGTCACCCATGCCATGTGCACTAATATAAATATCAAATAGTTTGTGTTTTAGAATCTGATATGTTGATCCACAGTAAAAACAAAACAGCTAAAAAAAACTTAGCAGTTTCACAAAAGAAGCTGAATAATTGTGAAAATATCACTTGCTGTCCCCCTACATACCAGTTTTATCCTTTTAAAATCTTCCCTTGGTTGCATTTAACATGATGTGAAACTGTCACAGTGGTAAAACTGCTCAACTATGATGTGTTCAGTGGGACACTTCTTCACCATGGACATGCGGACAAACGTAACTGTAATATATTTTAATGTGTGATTGAGTTTCTAGAGCCCGTGCAGTGTTTTCAATTGCAGAATTACTGTTTTTAATGCTGCATGAAAACAGCATATGAAAACATGTTGTGCCATTAAATAAAAAATATTTATATTTTTTTAAATGCAATAATAATAATAATAAAATAATAAAACAAATAAATAAATAAAAAGGATTTCAGTTTCAGTAGCTGACATGATATTAAATGAAGGCTTTACCAGATATGCAAATCAGTGCATTCTGCTGTAACTGACATTTTACACAGTATCACAGCTTTCTTAAAAACAGGTTAACTTAAATTTCTTGTCCTGTTCCTTATGAACCTTTTTTACTTAAAGTAAAATTTTGAGAAATTTTGTATTACAGTGCCAGTGTCAGAAATATTTAAGAGGGTTCAGATTGAGAACATGAAACAGGAAAGAGCAGGAAACAAAAAAACATACAAAAACAACCTTGGGTTTTGCTAATGATTCAGTACCTATTAAATTAATGGTTTAATTGATGCCTTTCAGTATGTGATCAGTACTGACATTAAAACATTAACTGCATTGTAGTGACACATTTCATCTATAGTCAGCCAATCAATACATCAATCACAGGCTGCTCAACTCTAATTTCATACAGACATATTCTTACAGAAAAGACTTTAAGTCCTTTGATATTTACTGACAACAGAGCTTAATGTGTCACATCTTAACACCGGGATATATGAGTTATGTGACTTCAGCAGTTGGATTATGTGAGCATCAAACACAACATATTCATTAGTGTGCCCTTCTGAAGCACAGTTATTGGCCCAGAGTCCTGTACAAGTCACCATTTGATTGCAACTTTATTGCTGCCCATCCCGTACACATATACAGATATTACAGTCCATGCGGCTTTCTTGCAACACTAGTCAGCAGTTACAATCTTTCTTACATGCATATGCATTTTAACCCTGATGACAGGTCCTCATACTGTCACCTCTGTCTTGCTGTTGGTAACAAAGTATGGTTGTGGAGGCATGTAACGAGTGTTGAACGGCTCCTTTTCTATGATGCAGAGTTTTTTTATGCCATAGCTCTGTCGGTGTCCCAGTGTGTCCTTGCTCTGCCAGGGTCTTAGCACGCCTGGGCTGGCTGCAGTGCTGGAACTGCAAGACAGTGACTGGGAGCTGTAGCTCCTGGGACTTTTGTACTTCTGTTCATTCTGCTTCATAGACAGCTGTCTGGGTGGGCTGTAAGGATTGCTAGGCTCTGGTTCCATATCCACACCTTCCATTGGAAGGCTGCCCTTGGTTGTCATCTCAATTGCTTGTAGTCGGTTGCTTTGGTAGCTGTCATTCATTTTCTCTGCTAACAAATGCATAAATAAACAATGAGGTAGATTCAGTTTTAGTCAGTAATATACCTTTAAACAGCGTCTTTGGGTCCAAAATTCAATGCATTTTAATAGAAGTCTTTAAATAGAAGTGTTTTTTTTTAAAACATCTAAAAATAATACAAAAACAAACACAGAACAAACAAAAAGTTGGGCACAACAACAATAATAATAATAAAAGCCATAATAATAAAGTATTATTATTAGTAGTAGTAGTAGTAGTGTTAGTATAATTATTATTATTATTTGATTTATATAGGGGTTTTCAAGGCACCCAAAGTGCTTTACAGTGTGAATCAATTACTCTTTAATACTATTATTTGCTATCCATCCATACTTGGTGGTAGTAAGCTACATGTGTAGCTACAGCTACCCTGGAAGCCAATACACACCAACTCTCAGACCACCACCCATGTTTCTGGTGCATTAGCTATCACATAATTAATGTTCAAGAAACAGAGATATTTGCTATATATAGTATAATATTGAAGGCATAGAGTGTTTATAATAATGATAATAATAATAATAATAATAATACATTTTTATTTGAAGGCACCTCAGTGTCACTCAAGGACACTGTACAAAGATACAAAAAACTTAAGAAAAACAACAATAAAAAAGAAAATAAAATCAATAGACACAGCAGTATACCGCAGATGGGATAAGCTATTTTAAACAGATATGTTTTAAGGTGTGATTTGAAATGGGGAAGTGAGTCGATGCTTCTGAGTTGAGATGGTAGTGAGTTCCAGAGACGGGGAGCAGGGCAGCCGAATGCTCTGCTCCCCGTCTCTGGAACTCACTACCATGGTGGTGAGACGGGCGAAGGGGACAGACAGGTGCATGGAGGAAGAGGATCTGAGAGAGCGAGAGGGAGTGGGAACATTGAGGAGGTCAGACAGATATGGGGGGTGAGGTTGTGGATGGCTTTAAATGTTAAGGGGATTTTGAATTGAATACAGAACTGGATCGGAAGCCAATGGAGCTGTTGGAGGACAGAAGTGATGTGGTGGATTGAGGGGGTTCGAGTTATAATGCGGGCAGCTGAATTCTGGACCAGTTGAAGTTTATGGAGGGACTTGTGAGGGAGACCAAAGAGGAAAGAATTACAATAGTCCAGCTGGGACTTTTAATAGTTTGTTGTAGTTTCACATAATTTAATGCATGAATTTAATGCAAGAAGTAAATCCACATTTAAAGCCTTTTGGGAAAAATGTAAAAATCGCAATGATCTAAATTATCTCATATGTTCTCAGTCAGGTACAGGCAGCATGTGAAAACAGAATTTTTAGCCTGAGCATGTGAAGTTTGTGTGGTCTTAGTCTTTGTAATTTTTCCTTACGTTCCAGTTTTTTTTTTCTCCCTCTTTTTACCTTAATTAGTGTCTCCCAGATAAAATTTGATGTGGCCTCTTTTATTAGAAGCAAATTACATTTATGCCTTGGATTAAATATGGTATACGAATAGAATCAAGAGATAGTTCACTGCTATTCAGTGAAGCCAGCATAACAATTATAAGGTTAATAGATCTGGATCTCAGCTGTCCAGGATAGCTTGGATTATGTGGCTGGAAAGCTCAGATGGCAAGGCATCTGCCTCCTGTGTAGGAGACCCAAGTTCAATTCCTACAGGGGATGAATATTAATGCCTGTAGGACCCAGTTAGAATGAATTTGGACTACAGAGGTTGTCAGTATGCAGTAAACCTTTATCCTATCCCCATCACATGCCCTATATATTTGTTCTGTTTGTGCTTGATAGTCTACTATCCCAGGTTTCATCTGATACATTTAGCTTCATTTAGATTTACCCCAATGATCAGTTTGCTTGATGGTATGTCAGGAGGTAAGCAGAGAAGAAGTATGAAGTGTTTGTGTGAACCACAAAGCTTGTGAGCTGGGATGTGACCTACTATACATATGCTGATAGCTGTCATCGAGTCCACTGCCAGGTTTGTCAAACCCAGTTAATAGATTCAAGCAGAATCTATAAAAAAAAATACTTGCATTTCATTGTGCTAATGGCATCAAAACAGAGCCATAAATACATTCACCACACTTTTTGACGCTTGTGGGTTATAGGTCTTTTTCTTTTTTTGCTGTCTCTGCCTATGTAAAGAGGATTAAAAAAGCATAGATCAAAACAGAAGTTAAAGAAATGAAGGGCGTGGAATTAATATAAAATCTGGCTACTACTTTAATATAAAAACAAACTGGAATATCATTTACCTTAACTAACACTGAAATTGAAGTTTGTCCATATTGTATTGCAGGCATTAGTGAACAAATCTTGAGTATGCGTAAATGTATCACTCATTTCTTACCAATGTGACTTTTACTACCATCTCTAGCTTTAAAGAATTTTACCTACTGACCATACTGTAAACCAGTATTACATTGTACATTAAGGTAGTAACTGAGATGTTTTGATTTGACATACTTTGACAAAACAACCATGTTTTTGTTGTTTTTGTATTGTTTTTATTTGCAATTTTCAAAAGACAAGAAGAATAATTTAGTGCCACGTTGTGAAGTGATGCCAACTTTGTGTTGCTTGCAGACATTTTAAAATTAGTGCAAAATTAAAAAAAAACTTGTTTCCATAAATAATCTCTCAGTTCCCTTCTCTGTTGGCAATGATGGAATATGGATTAACTCACAAGAATTTCTGTAAGGCAGAGACTTGAAAGAACTTCAAACAAGAAAAAAAAGCCAAATGTCTTACATGCTGTTGATGTTAAGCTATAAAAGGGGGATGGCGGTAAAGCTTAATGATAATTGAGGCAGGCAAAATATTTTGATAACATATTTACCATCTGTTGACATAAGCGTTTAACATGATATTAACCACATTTAGTTTATTTTAAATTCCAAATAACATCTTTAGAAGGATTTTAGCTGAAATTTGTGATGCCTCCAGTTTGTTTAGTAAACTTGAACACTCCTTATGGGATGCAGGCAAATCCTGATTATTTATACAATTATTTTATCACAACCTTATCAAATGAAATGGCAAACTGCATCTGCTCTTTCTTTTTTCATGGCTCTTTATAAATAACATCTTACCCACAGCCTTGAGAGTGGTGTACTTGTTGAGATCTTTGAGAGGCATCTGTTGTTCATACGGGCTGGTAATTTGTCCAACTTCTGGATACGGCTGACTTATTAAAGTCGGTGATTGAGCTGCATTGTTCATCTGGCTGTTGTCTAAAGGAAGAGACACATATGTTATTATTACAGAAATTTAGACACATTTTCTTTTTCCAATTAAGTTTTACTCACATTTTTGGATCAACAGAACCTAAATTAATTATACAAAGCAACACTTTGCAATGACACATTCAGTTTCATATGTGTTAATTAGCTGTTACAAGATGTGATGGAAATAAATGCATAATATATTATTTTTGTTAAAGGAAGCTTGCTTGCTTGCTTTAATTTGACTGTTGCACAAAGTCAAATTGCATGCAGCAAATCAACTTGATGGATGAATGTATTTTTCTTTTTTTACTTAGTAGTGTCAAATTCCCTTGAAGAAATATTTCTGGGGACACAGCTGGAGAATCATGACTGCTCTTTGTGGCACTGAACTTAATCCTATAGTAGACATCTGGTAAATTAAAGGGTGCACAGCAAATAGACTGGCCCCCTGCCTGTTGGCATCACAGCATGTACAGATGTTCAGAGTGTCTTCTTCTTGCTCAGTTTA
The DNA here is from genome assembly GCF_017639745.1 of Melanotaenia boesemani. NCBI lineage: Eukaryota > Metazoa > Chordata > Actinopteri > Atheriniformes > Melanotaeniidae > Melanotaenia > Melanotaenia boesemani. Next base: position 29,156,705 of record NC_055683.1, on the reverse strand, counting down.
AAGAAGATTAGTCAAATAGGTGACAGTTTAAGGACTGCTGTGTGTGTTGCATTATAAGCATATTGGTATAGCGATGGCAACATGTAAATGGATCCAATACATGATGGAGGCAGTTGTAACCATTCATTAGTAAGCTGTGCTGTTTATGCCTCATTTAATCCCACCCTCTCACAAAATCACAATATTCTAAATGTCACAAGGTTATAAATAAAGACTCATCTTCTTTGTCACAAAGCCAATCATCAGAGGAATCATAAATCAGAGCAAGTGCTAGTACTAATCTACAGTGACTCCAGTATCATTAACCCAGACATTAAAAATATCTATTAACTAATCGCTGTTATTGTTGATGGCATAGGTTTACAAAGTTTTAAATGAGATGGGACCATTAGTCCTTGGTCTAGAAAGTGTCTAAGTAAAAACACATCATTAATACAGAAAATAGGTTAATTAAGCTCTAATTCCCCCCTGGTCAGCAAGAAACTTTATTACTGTGCTAATTTAATTTGGCAAGTCTGAAATTGTTGATGCTGTCTCATGAAGTGATGCAAAGGTCAGCTACAACAAATCTTACACTTCACCACACTTTATGGCAGTAGTATATCAATAAAGATCAGACTTAGGACATGATTACATGCAAATGACTGGTGGAGCCCAATTATTTTTGCCCTTTATTTGGAACTCCTTTATAAAAAAGCTCCTGAATTACTGAATTTGGTTGAAATCTTTATTATAAAAAATAACCTTCAAAAAGCCTCATCACATGAATAGATCACTTTAAGATCATGGTTCCTTCTGGACACAGAAAAAAAGACAGAAAGAAAATTTCAGAGCAGGGACATAAGTAAGGAAATATGCCCAAGTTTCCATGTCTCCCCAGTAACTAGTGACAGCTACAAGAGGATCCCCTGCTACTCCCAGAACAACTCATTAATACCATCCCCCAATCCAGACTAGTTAAAGAGGAGATGTCAAAGATATCGATCAGGACCAATACAGAGAGCAAAGAGGAAAAAGTTCCAAACATCTCTTCCCTCAGTTATCATTTGGAATGTGAGATCATGAATAGATCAATATCTACTTTTTGACTCACACCACCTACTGGAATAGAAACTGTCTCTAGTCAGAACTTTACACCATTGGGCTGAGAAGGTCTCTATGAGGACAGAATAACAACAGAGAGAACAGCACAAGAATGTCACTCCATTTGTAGCAATGGTGTCTGAGAACTCAAAAAATCTTCTCCAAACATAGCATCCCAGTACAAAAAGTACCAGTACCATTTCAAACCCAAAAAAAGCATCAGATAGAATCTGGTCCATGCAAAGAGCAAAACTCTCAAACACAAGCTAGTATGCAATGCAGCACGGTGAGGGGGGCCCAAGCCTTTTTATAGGAGAAACCAGACAATTGACAATCGATGGCTGCTGCTGACAAATCACAGTGGGAAAATATCTCCATGCGAGACATCCCCACCCTGCCCCCTGATATAATGGTAGGGAAAACTGCATCTCAGAACACTGGATGTGGCCTAAGATATCCCCTTCTCTGCACCTACAATGTAGCCTTGACTCATCTCCTGAGACACTTCCATAACAATTCACATGTTGGACCTTGTGACCAAAGCAGCTTTGGTTACACAGGCAAACAACTTCTATGTGACAGTGACTTGAACGACCTACACAATGATCAGGTTAATCAGTTGACACAAGTGACTTTAATGACCCTCTAAGTACAAATGTTCTTTTAACATTTAGAAGCTGAAACTCCCCACCAACTAGGTAGAACAGAAGAAGACTTTCAGATGAGATGAAACAAAAACCAAGAAAAAGAAGTCCAGTTTATTCAGTGACCACCACCAGAACATTGTTTGATGTTTTGAAATAATCAGCTGGATAACTTATATTATATATTTACCCTTTTGAATTACAAATTTTATCAGTCTATGAAAAATGCTGGTCAGTGTTAACAAATGAAAAGTTGTATAAACGCTAACTAATGTTTTCAGCAATCTTTAGAGTCATTATGCAAGCATAAAATCTCGCCTTAAGCACACATAACGCAAATAAGAAAATAGAAATATAACAGGCACACATAAATAAGCAAAAAAATGAAGATATAAAATATATAAAAGATATAATAACACCTCTATATTTATAGAAAATGAAAAAGAATTCATAGCAGACAGTAATATTTACAGAGTGGATAAAGTGCATCCTAGTGCAAGGACGGAAGTCTGTGTGTGTGTGTCTGAGAAGGTGTGAATCTTCAATCTGTGTGGCTGTGGAGGGTTGGGTGGGGGCTATTGCTTTCACAGCTCTGGGGACGATGCTTTCCCTGAGTCTTCTTGTTGTAGTTTTAATGTTCCTGTACAAACAGTGCATTGCCTGGGTGGGTGGGGTCGGCTGTAATATGTCTGGCTCTCTTCTGGACTCTGGCAGTGTAGATGGAGTCCAGATCTGGTAGATGGCGGCCCACAATCCCCTGAGCTGTCCTTAGCACCAAGGCTAAGTTCCACTTGTCCTGTGCAGTGCAGCTGCCATACCACATTGTCACACTGAGACTCAGGATGCTCTCAATGGTGGCTCTGTTAAAGTTCACGAGCAGCTGAAAAGAGAATCCCATCCACTTCAACTTCCTGAGAAAGGCGAGCCATTGTTGGGCCTTCTTCACCAGAACTGAAGTGTTCACAGTCCAGGAGAGGTAGGAGGAAATGTGGATGCCCAGGAACTAAATGCTGCCCACATGCTCCACTGCCTCTGAGGAGCGTGCTCAGTCTTCCTGGACCTCCTGTAATCTACTACGACCTCCCTTGTCTTGTTGATGTTAAGAACCAGATTGTTCTGGACCTCTTCTCTGTAGTTGGTCTCATCATTGTTGGATATGAAACCCACCACTGTGGTATCATCCAACCATGTTGGTGGGGTGGATGGCAGGACAGTCCTGTGTTGAGGATCAGTGGTGAGGATGTTGACCTCCCTAACCTCACCAACTGGGGCCTGTTAAGGAGGAAGTCATTGGTCCAGCCATACAGTAGAGTGGTGCTGACAGACCCAGGCTGTGGAGCTTCTAGGCCAGGACATCTGGGAGAATGGTGTTAAAGGCTGAGCTGAAGTCCATAAACAGCATCCTAACATAGGTGTTTGGCTGCTGCAGGTGAGTCAGGGTTTAGTGAAGTGCAATCGAGACAGCATCCTCCGTAGAACAGTTCTCCCTGCAGGTGAATTGCAGGTCGGACAGGCCAGGAAGGATGGCTTCCTTGATGTGCTTTAAGAAGCACCAGTGGCTGGTTTAAGTTAGTCACAAAAGGGTTTTTTGAGGTTACTCAATAAAAGCTTTACACAGAACCTCCAAACTTCTCTATTGTCAAGGATTTTGCTTTAGCAACTGAGCTGCTGCGACCCTTTTAATTTAAAACAGACATCAAATCTATCTGTGTTAAATTTTCAGGCTATTTTTCTTAGCTTGTTGACCTGTTTCCATTTCATTGTAAGTGGGCCATGGACACAGGCTCTCATTCAGCGTAACTTTCAAATGATTTAGCCACAGTGTTAATTTAATACCAGTAAATCTAAATCTTAATCTTATGCTTTGCAGAAACACTTTGATAAATGAATATATACTGTAATATAAACAGTGCATACAATAGTTATCCAGTGGAATTTCTTTTCAAGTAAGCTAATTCAATGCAAAACTATTGAAATGTTCTTCGTTTCAAGACCTAATTTATAAGCCATTTGGGCTTTAGTCAAGGTCAGTATGGAGGTATACACTTAAAGGTCAAAACTATCGTATGATATAACTTGAATAACCATCATCTACCAAGTACTATTTTGTAGGCTCATATTTGTCAAAGACATTTGATTTTTTTAGCCTGTCTGGATGCCTCCAGTGTCTCAAATGAACTTGGGATACATGTACACCTGAAATCTAAAATGGGAGCAGATTTCCCAGTAGTTGGCACTTATCTTTACATTTTGTGTTATTTTCAAAATGCCTAACTCAGTTTAAGCCCAAGTGCTGATATATGTATTTGTTTATCTTCCACTTTATAGTTATTTGGATATTATGTTGACAGACTGTCATTTGTGAGGATACTGTTTTAAACATTGCAGCTTTTGTATCAGCTGCTAAAAAAAAGTAGGTCACTCCCAGAGACTTGTAAGGTTAAAGATTCCATGGCTGTTGTGGAAAATAAGCGAGTTAACACTCCAGACACAGACACCTCCCTGGAACTCATAAAAGATTTAAGAGAGTATTTTGGGAGCTGTACACCTCAAAATAAACAGTACAAGGAGAAAGGCATTCTGATCTACTGACAGCCCACTGTCATTACTAAAGAAAATATTTTCTTTCCCGGTCAATATCATGCTATTTTTATTCAACCTCTGAACCTGTTCTCATTTGAATTGTATGGGTAGATAATCAGTCATTTAGTTGTAATAATTACCAAAATGTATCCAATGTGTACGCAGATTACCTGATCTGATCAATCAGATCTATAGGTGAGCATGTTATTCATCTGTTAAGAATATTTTGTATGTTATATTGTAGTATGTTTTTATACTAGTTTTGACAAGCTCTTTACACACCATGAAAAGATGTGTACTATTATTAAACTGAAAACATTAGTTTAATAAGGCCACACAGCGAAAGTGATTTTAACTGTTATTAATAATCATGTAATGCAAGCAGGAAATTGTTCTTTCTTTCTGTGGCATGACAGCAAAATGTAAACAAAGGGCCAAATTTCTAAAGTACTATCTCCTAATGACAAGTAGAGGAAAGAGTCAACCAACAAATAGCAAATGCAACACCCAGCATCTGTTTGCACAGTCCTTTTTTAGCTCCTATGCAAGTACTCTCCCATCGTAGGGGAACATTAAGTGACATAACTGCATGGTGATTGGTCTACATGGTGTTCAGATTATATATGTTAGAGCCGAACAAACAGTTAAACAGGACAACAGAACTTGCTAGTACAAAAAAAAATTGCAAAATATAGCCCTTAGTTCATATGAGCCTAAAAAAATCAAGCAAAAAATGGAGGAATGGGCCAAAAGATGAAGTTTGTTGTTTTTGTTTAGGGAGGTCCCCAGTTCCTGTAACCTTTATTAAGCCTAGTTGAAGTGTTTGGTCCAAAAGCCTCTGGAGTCAGTGTGGGATTACATTAAATAGTCCATTAAGACAGCCTGAATCAGCAGAGGAAATGTGGGAATGTCTCAGAGATAACTGGAACAACCTGTCTGTCCCACACCTCAAAAGAGGATGTGCAATTATACTAAGGAGAAATGTTGGCACTGTTTAAATGGCCCACTAAGGTCATATCAAATATTAATTTGATTTTCAGTTTTACCATTTACTTCACATATTATGTTATTTTAGGATTATAAAGTTAGATTAAAAATCAATATACCTTTATTTCTATTTATGCCTACTGCCTTATTGGCAGTATTCACCTGTTGTCACACCTGCGCTTTCAGATTGCATCTCTTGACCCAGTGAATTGGTTGTAGGATTTATGCAGCTGTATCAAGTGGCAGTATATCCTGAAACTATGATCCCACTTCAAATTATAATGGATTCTGTGTATTTGCGTAAGAGACATATATTGTATCAACTCCTGTTTACCTTACTTCTGCTCTGTGCAAGCTCCTCTTAATTAATTGAATATCATTAAATTCCTTCTAGTTGCACGTTTCATACTGTTAACCCTAACACACTTTTTGTTCTGTTCCAGCACATAATGTCTTAGAATAATTAGCTGCTTTAACACTTGCATATTGTTATATTTTTTTACTTTGTGTCCTTTGTGCACTTGCTCGGGGAGTCAGATGTTTAACTACACCTTATTTAATAATAATGGCACATATAACAAGCTTGCACTTTTGTGGGTGTGGAAGCGAGGCTCTCTTAATTAGAAACTTGGCCCTACATTGTGGAAAACAACCCCTAGCTAGCTCTGCTTAGCCAGTGTAAAGCCACCTAGCATATCTAAGCCTGCTAGGTGTCAGGATCCTCCTTTGTATAAACAGCTCCTAGATTGGGTTCAAGAGGCAGACACTCTCTCTAAGTTTAAGATTAGACATAAATCTTTCCTTTTGTATAAAACTAGTTAGTTTGAGCTGGCTTGGTTGATCCTTAGCCATCCTTTTAGCCATCCCTTTAGCTTTAGTGCTAAAGGTTTAGGCTGCTTGGGACCATTCCATAATGCAATGAGCACCTCTGTACACCCCCGCACCTCTTTTTCTCTTTTAAAAGGGAGTTTGGTTTTTTTTCTCTCTCTCTCTCCACTTGAGGCTGTTGGTCTTTCCATGCTAAATACAGGTGTTTGAGAGAGAAAAAAAAGAGTCAGTGTGATCTTTTGGTTTCCTTGGATACTTTTTATGAACACAATTGTAATCAAATGGACTAATTTTGATCACAATTAATTGAATTACAACTGGTTTGGATTGGACTCTATCTTTAATGCTCATCACCAAGTGCCTTGAGGCAACTTTTGTCATCAGTTGGTGCTAAACAAATAAAACTGAACTGATTTCAATTTATTAAACTGAGAGGTGTCAGACTGATTAACATTTCTGTATTTTTCTAGCAATGCCAGGTAATCAAAAGATGGTTGAGAGATGGCTGACAAAGTCTTTCTTCACTTAACAAAGGTTCAGCAGTGAAGAGGATGGCCAAATTACTGGAAACACGAAAGCATTCACAGCTGGGAATATTCTGAGCAAATAAATTAATAAATTTTCACTTTCATTGACTGATCAAACAATTGCATCCATTTTCTCAGTTATTAGGGTGAATGTTACTGTTAATCAGCTGTAATAACAAACATTTTAGGAGATGCCCCATTTCTGTCACTATCCAAATATTTGAAGGTATCCACACAGGAGGTCTGTAATTATCTACTCAGGTTTGAGCCATACTTCATAGTATGTTATAGCAGGTGGATATAAAACTATAGACTCTAAATTTAGTATCTATATTGTGTCTGTCATCAGAGGTGATGCAGCTGAGATACATTTTTATCTAAAAGAGAGGAAATGGCCGTTATGCGTCAGTTGCAGTGAGTGAAGACCTTGTTCTGTCTGGCTGACTCTCAGTGGTAAGAAAAGGAGTAAGGGGAGTCAATCTTTCAGAAATGCCCCATGCACACAGATGTCCAGTAGGACAGACACACAATAGTACTGGCAACCAAAGAATCCCATTTCACAAAATCTATATTACTGGTGTCATCAAGAGAAAAGCCCAGTCTAACAGATTTCTGACAAGGGCTCTCTCTAGGGTCGCTCAATCACTGCTTTATACAGTTGCACTACAAGAATGTACAGCTGCACATGACAGATCTAAATGTGAAAAAAATAAATCTCACCTCTTATAACCTTAAATGGATTATTGTCCAGAAAACAACAATCATCACTCCACTGCTGACACTAAATTAACAGAATTCTTCTCATCTCTGTGGAGCCTTTACGTACTGGATACAAATACAAGGTCCCAAAACAGAAGTCAAGCAGAATAATTTGTTTCCTCAGTGTAGAAAAGAGTCAACTGAATTTACATTTATAGGCACATGCTTATAGACTGCTTTTGAAATAATTACAGTTTTTTCTCATCTTTGCATGTTAATATTCTAACACTCTTTTTTTTTTCAAAGATATGAGTCTTTAAAACGAAGACCTAGCTTGTGACCTCTCCTGTGGTGATACAATGGTCAACCACATGTAAACTGAATGTGAGTAAAATAAATGCATTCCAAATTTGCTCTTAATATATTATATAATATCAAAAATTGATGCAGATTAAAAAAAACCTTCCTATAAGTATTTGAACTTATGGACTCTTTTCCATGTTATTAAAGACTATCTATGTAATCAACATTGTCATCCTCATCATTATGTATAATGAAGGTTTCTTCCTAAAAGAACAGGATTAGAGCACTGGAGAAGAGAAGTGGGATTTTTTCTAAATAAAATTTGTGATCGCGCTTGCTTCAGTGTACAACAGAATCTTTAAAACGTGCTGGCTTTTTAAATAGAAAAAAGATAAATATGCCTGAGCTGACCGCCCTTCTCTCATTTACGATGTTTGGCATTATGTTGTCAAGATGATTTTTATTAAGGTTGACTATAAAAAGAAAAGGTCCTTGATGCTCTCAGGACAAATAATTAGCATATTTAGACTTCACCTTGAAAATAAGTTTCTCTACCAGTTAAAATGACCTTATGATTCTTTTGTAGATTTAATTATTAGAAGAAGAATAGCCAAAGTATGTGATGGGAGAAAGTTAGTTTAACAATATATCGTAACTTCATTGGCTCCCATAAAAAGTATTGGTGGCTAGAAGTGGGAATGCAAAATATTTTCTTTTTGTAATTAATCCAAGTGAAGAGAAGCCTTTTTTTGCATAGTCTGGCGATTTACAGATTAGGCAGAGTTTAAGGGGGCTGGGAAGAGACATTATTCTTGGATCTGGGATCATGCCGGTATGGTCAGACCAGAAAGAGCTTTGGGTTGTCATTGGTAATTAGAGACTGTGTTCAGTGGTATCTAAAGGCACAACCAATTGCCTCACCAGCACGCTGGATTTTTATTAGATGATTTGATTTTCCTTCTGTCACTTTAAATTTCACAGATTATTTAAGACTGGTTATCAAACAGGGTTACACCTTTAGATGTTTGTTACATAATAATAATAATAATAATAATAATAATAATCATCATCATCATCATCATAAATTCATGACTGTCATTCAGTTTGTAATGCAGTCTGCACCCACCTGCCAGTAAAAATGGTTGCTACTGAGTTACCTTTGTGTCTTTATTACACAATCAAATCAAGAATATCACAGTAAATAAATTAAAAATGAAAGAAATCACCATTAACCTTCCATTCACAAACAGAAATGAACGATGTAAAAAATGTAAACAGTTTGTTTATAAACCTAAAATGTATTTGCAAGTCTAAAAACCTGGCTGTTATTCTGAATCGCAAGGAGTCTGGACTGAAGGTTGTAAGAGACATCTGTTTTCATTCTGAATTGAAGTGCCAAAAACATCTGCATTTAGTACATGAGTCAAGGACCAAATGGAAATATCAGACATGTAGTAACAGCAAGAAGGTTCTGTTTAAAGCGATCCAAGCAGATGGCTTTTGTTCACTCAGCAAAGGTTGATTTAATTAATTAACTAAATAAAAGTGCCAACATCATTAAGACAGTAAATAATATCTGGAGAAATTAGCCTTCTTTCACCTTACAAAAAGCTTAACTTAATATCAAACTACTTTTTATGTAATAGGTAAACATTTTGTCCACACTCTTTGTTTTGTGGTTAATTAGACGTCCAATCATCAATCTAACTGACAATGGCTAGAAAAAACACCTATGAGTCTTTCAGCTGAGATTATTTAACAGCAGCAACATTTTGTCCACAAATTTATAAATATGTTTTTATGCAGTGTCAAAATGTTCCTGCAAAATCGATATTTTGATGCAAACTTCTTCCGTTTGGTTAAATAATCCCAAATATCTCCATAATTTGGGATCACTGGAAGCATATAAGCATTGCTGAACAGGTTAACTGTATAGAACTCATCTTCTCCATCATGTATATCTGTATGAAGGTGATGAGCTACTTACGAAAACTGTTGAGTGTTAACCCGGTTTGTATGTTCTCATATTGTTGGCTGAGTCCGATGTCATCTGTATGATCTGAGGCCGGATGGCGGATTACATGTGCAAGAGCTCTGAAAAGATGAAGAATAGTTTTAACAAGGATATCTTTCAGTAAATATTTACATGTTTACATGTCCACCTCTGGAAAAGATTCAATGTTAATTAACCAACATTGCCATCAAACTCCTAAGCTCAGTATAGCAATCTATTGTTTTAGAGGCAGTTTAACCAGACTAACCCATACTAATAACTAAAAATCCCATAATGCAAACAAGTATGGCTTTTATAGCTTCACTAAAAGCCCATTGCTTACACACCTTACATTTTAAGTTTGTAAGGCAGGTCTTAAGTCGGACTACAAATTGACGGAACTCTGATGTCATCACCATGATGTCATCAGGATCATTTTCTCAATTTGAGACTGTAGAAACGTCAGATTTCTAAATAACTTCATGCACATGGAATTCTTTGACATCTAAACTCGACATAGGTTAAAAAACACCAGTGCCTGTTAATGTCTGGATTTTGCATGAAGTGTGAAAATATTTGATATAGTGAATGCTACAACCAATGACCGCAGTAGTTGCAAGACTTTATGAAATTTAGCTTACAAGCATAACACAAGGATGAGCTTGTTAATTTTCTATGAGGACACTGCAGTCAGGGCTGAAACAATTGGTACAACTCACTTTGTCTTTACAGAAACACATGTTTACTGATATGACAGGAAGGCTCTGAAACTGGTAGCAATAACACACAGCCAATAGAGACCATTTTACCATTTGCAAGACAGTTGGAAGCTCATTTTCAGAGTGAAGATGATGTCCTCGTGTTAAAAAAAAATAATAAACTAGCCTGACTTCCATAGAGAGCAATGCTTATCAGAGTCCGTGGTCCAACACACCCTGTAGGATGCTGTGTGACGTTGTACCTTTATGTTGTTATAGCTGGCCTATCCTTTGGAACGTAACGTTACACTGGACTGGCAGGTTAAACATCCAACTACTGGCATTGGGATTTAATGGGATGGGAAGGATTTAATCTGCTTGTTTTGGTGGCTGTACATGTGCTTTAAAAAGTCTATTTAAACATGGTGCTTTTGGTGCAAAAACAGCATAACATTCTTATCAACTTAAGCATGACTGCCCAACTGTGCAGAAGTGTAAAAGAAGCCAGGATTTAATCCTCTCTCTTCAGCTTGCTTTTTTTGCATTTGGCACAGTAGTGTCTGTCTTTTTTAATGGGAGCAGCCAGTTACATTAACATGCTTTGCAAGGGACATTGTTTGAACATGAGCACCTTTATCCCTCATAGAAAAAGAAAACCCAAAAAACAAGAATTTACCCAATGGCTGTTTACACCAGCTATAAAAACCCTAAAGGTTGATTTATAATGGTCTAATATCTCACTGAAAATGGATCGGATCCTATCTAAAACCCAACCTTTATTTTTATAAAAGCTCTTAAAACTTTCAGATCTGGCACCAGAAACTACCCTTAGCATTGCATTTTACTTGTCAGAGCTTATCAAAAATGTGCAGCTACATTATGCCAGCAGTAATATTGTTCTGTACCAGGACTGTTTTTTAATATACTGCAGGAAGAAGATAAACTGCAGAACAAAATTCCAAGTAAACTTGGAGCATGGAACTGTTGTCTATTACTTGAAGCGATGACAGCAATTGCAGAAACACTGTCAGTATGTGTGTATATGATGTATACCTACAGGTGCTCCCACTTTCTCCTGTTTTTTTTTTATTACACCCCTCATCTAACCAGACATCTCACTGTGATCAAAGATCCATTGTGCAAGAGCTTCCTGGCCAAGACAGTAGGAAAAGCAGCACAGCTCAACTATATACAGACATTTGATAAATGTGTTAGTTTATACAAATTGAAACAAATCAATAATGCATCACTAAATTATAAAACCATGAGATAAATAGGCCTATTACATCTGAAAGTATCTGTCTCAGATTTACTTAAAATTGCTTTGAATTAATCAGCAAGATCAGCTTTGAGAAGTTTTAAAATTGCAAAGCGTAAAACATATTTAGATGCCCTTTCCACTAAATCAGTAGGAGTTTTGTGTCTGCTTGAGCAACATGTGAAATGACATCTCTGTCTCACACTTTTTTTTTTTACTGTGTTTCTTAATAGCCATTCTGAAAGTAATAAATACAACACAGTGTCTGCTAAAATAGGCTTTAAACCTCAACTCAAAATGTTCTTAAGAAATATGGTGTTTGGGTTACCTACAAACATGTTTGCTGCCATTTTGGGCACATTTTAAGATTTTTATTTATTTATTTATTTATTTAATTATTTAAAATTCTTGTATATCTTGCAATTAACCCTGAATGCACAATAGAATTTGCTGAATTTGATAAGAAAAAAAAAAAGAAAAAAAATGTGTGCAATGTTACAGTGACCCTGAGATGGGTTTCATTTTCAGCAAACCAAAAATAGACATAGATCACCAATTTAAATTTAAATTTATTCAGTTTTGGGATATTTTATCTTCCCTAAACTCCTCAGTATAATAACTGCTAGTTTAGTACAATGAGTTTGATAGAATCAAATATTTGAGCTCTTATAATCATGATATATATATATATATATAGGCTATACTATATATATGAATTCCCATTCAACAACGTGAAGCTGAATATTGAATATTGAAAAAGCTGAATATCACTCTGTTTTTTATTTTTGTTTGTTTTTTTTTAGTCTGCACAGCGGAGAAAACTGTTTACATAAATGAGCAAATAAATAAATATGAATACAACTTACGAAAGGGAACTCAAGCATCGCTTACCGTGACATATTTTCTCTGTGTGGACGGTGCGTCTTTTCCAAACCCAGCTTTGTGAAAATCCCTATCAGTGCCATTATGGCCACGACCCCACATATAACATACACAATGAGGTTGGTCTTATCCTTTGCAGACTCCAACGCAACGTCCACTTTTGACGGGGGTCTGCCGGTCATCATCCACGGCGGAGTATCATAATTCTTACAGGTGGTCTGGTCCAGCCGGGAGCTTTTAAACGCGCAGCAGAACCTGAAGCCACAGGTGCCGCAGCAGTACAGGTAGCTGCCTGTCCTGCACACAAACGGCGGGTCCCACTGACCCATCACGTCGTAGTAGCCACGGCACTTGTCCTCCGTGTGCGGAATTTCTGTGACTATGCTCTCTTCTTCCGCTGACTCGTTAAACCCTGTAACTATCATTAATTCATCCAAGGTTTGAGCCGGCTCGCCCTCCGCATCGCACAAGATAACTTTAACCAGAAAGTAACCGAGCAGCAGCTCAGCGCCCCGCATCGTTGCTCACTTTTTGCGCACCCCCCTTGATGCCCTGACAAGGTCTCATAAACCTGCCAGCATCTTCCGACAAGTTGAGATAAAGCCGTGCGTAAATGTTAACAAACTGATTCCGACCTCCATGCGTAAAAAGCTACTACCACCGTGCAGTTTTCTCTCAACTGACTATACAAAAAGAAACTGGTTGTTCAAACACCCAGAGGCCAGACTGCTAAAGCAAGTGGCTGGAAATTTATATAAGAAGCTGTATCTAGCCCCTAAACGTACTGGATGGTGTCAGACACCTCTGAGGCTTCTCACCACAGAGCTCGTTGCTGAAAGAGACGGAGAAGGTGGGAGAAAGACAAAGCAAAAGACCCTGTGAGTGAGTGAGTGAATCGGAGAGAGTGAGGGAGAGAGCCAATGGGAGATAGAGGCGTGCAGTGTCTCTAATTACAAACCCTTACAGGCCATTATCATTGTACTCTGTGATAAAAACGACTGCAAAGGACCAATCCGTGATGTGAATTCTTCCAATGACACAAGACTGAACTTCAGGGTCATTCCTGGCTGACATGCTACAAACAATACAGAAAATATTAAAATTTTAATTATTATAGCCACTTTAAAACTATTTAACATGACAGTAAGTTGTGAAGAGTAGTTTGTTTTGCCCAGCTTCCTTTTTTTTTGATAAATGAAATGGTTTTCCAGTACTACTGGTTTCATGGTGACTATTTTTACACAACACTTTTTTAAGCCTTATTTTTGCTCCCACAGCTTTACTGAAAAATACCATTTGTTCAATACTGAAGTATCTCAGACGTTTCAGGAAATCAGTAGGGATAATGATTTAAATACATTTTAATACCATTACACAGACCAGTGCTATTTCCAAACTGGAAAACATTTTCATATAATTATCATATTCTTATTGTTACTTTTTCCACATCCATGCCACAGCCATGCAATAATATGAAAACCTATCATTCAGGTTTTTGTGTACTTAACTAGGAGCACAGCACTGTTATTATTACAAATCTTTTGGTCAAGTCAGATATTCATTAAAAGTCACAGCATGCAGCTGGATACACATGCATGGTAAGTCACTTAAAGACATCAGTGACAAAAACATGTTGAGTGTGGTTTTGATGTAATCTCTTGATTATCAGTCAGATACAAAACTGAGGCATACTTAATGAACTTAAGACACACAAGATTTGGATTTGAAATCGAGCTTGAATATCAGTAAGATTAAAAATTTAGTTTTACCATTCAATTACATACTCAAATGCACTGTAATCATATGCAGAGCATTTGCAGTGTTCATTTCATGGAACAGACTATCTGTCAACCTCAGCTATTAATTACTGATCATTTACAAAGAGTAACAGATGATGAAAGGGCCCGACAAGTTTGAATCTGCTACAAAGGTTGTTGGCACATTATTTTTAGAGAAATCTTTTTATCTAAAATTATGATTAGTGGAAGGAGGCTTACCATCTGCCACTTGAGATATCTCACTCTTTTCTCTTTTGATGTTGAATCATCCTTGCTATGGAGGCTACTTTTATTTACAAACGGCTGTCAAGGGAATTTTTGCTTGTCTCGTCTTTGTGCATTTTTAAAGTTCCCTATAAATAGTTTGCCCAGTCCCCAAGGATGAAACTTCTGGGTTTCTTTAAAGTGAAAACAATTCTGCTTTAGAAGGACCAGATAAACTTCATGGTGAGTTTTACTCAGAGGTGAAGAAATGTGTTTTTATTTAGTGGCAGTTCAAATCTTCTGCCAGTGTGGAATTAGATGATAATTTATTGACATCCCATATAAATATTAGAGCTTTTCAAGTATAAATTTTCAAGGTTTCTACTTTGTATATTTATATACACACAAAAGGTTTGGTGTATTATGCATTTTTCAAGGGGCTTTTTGTATGATGCCAGAACACATCTGATAATTCATTACTTTAACATGAGTTGCTTTTGCCCCGTCTTCATTGTCTTTTAGTAGTTATGCACTTGGGATATAATGGTGCTTCTTTTTCCAGTAAAAGTAAGTTTGTTTATATTTATTTAAATATATTTTTATGGTTTGGGGGAGGGTTAAGGAAATTGCAGGTTAGACCCATTTGAATATAGACTATATTTTCATTATATCTCCTTGCAACCATTTTTTTCTTATGAAAAGCATATTGGAACAGCCATGACTACACAGAATGCACTATAACCTTTACAGGTGAGCTTAATTTGGCCTTCATTAAACTTTTGAATGCACATCTAATTGTTCAATATTTATCACATAACATGCTGTTCTCTAACAAAGCGATTAACTGCAAAATACAAAAAACTGAAACATCAACTAAATGTTCTGGTTCAATAACAACTTGTCATTGGCCCCAGGAAGATGGCCCCAAGAGGTGAGGCTTTTCATGAATGTCTCAGGCAGTGGTCACTGGAGCAGATAGAGTTGGAGGAACCATCATGGGAGGACAAGCCCCTGAATGGGATGTACCACTGACAGATAGCTGAAGTGGTGGATATAAACAAGTCCTATCAATGACCATATGGGCTGAACTGAAGGACACTACAGAGGCGCTAAACATGGCAGCACAGGAGCAAGCCTTGAGGACCTGAGCAATCAAGGTCCAGATCTACCACACACCAGGCAGGACCCCAGGTGTAGGCTTTGCAAAGAAGCTCCTGAAACAATCCCACACATAAAAGCAGTGTGCAAGATGCTGGCAGGCAAAGAATACATGGAATGCTGTAACCAAGTAGCGGCAGAGTGTACAGAAAAATCTGTGTAGAATATGGACTGGAGACCCCTAGGTCACAACGGGAAACATCTCCCAAGGTGGTGGAGAATGAGAAAGCCAAGATCATGTGGGACTTCCAGATACAGAATGACAAAAATGGTGGTGGCCAACCAAGTGGACATTGTGATCATGGATAGGCAGCAAAGGAAAGCCATAGAGATTGATGTAGTCATCCCCAGCGATGGAAATATTAGGAAAAAGAAACAAAACAAAATGGAGAAATACCAAGGACTAAAGGAAGAGATGGAGAAAGCCTGAAAGGTGAAGGCAACAGTGAAGGTACAAGTGGTGATCAGAGCACTGGGGACCATGTCCCCCACACTGGAGAAGTGGCTCCAACAGATCCCTTTAGAAACATCAACATTTCCATTCAGAAGAGTGCAGCTAAGATACTCCGTAGAACCCTCAAGTTCCCTGAGGACCCGAGCTTGAGATGAACAGCCTCCCACCCCACCCAGGGGAGATGGGAAGTTGGATATATATGTGTGTGTGTGTGTGTGATAGGATCATACTTTTTAAGCAGGGACAAGTGATTTACATCTGCAGAACTGCTCTAAAGTAATCAAATGAGGCCATGTGACAACTGTGTGACACTTTGAGGTAAATCTTTGCCAAAATGTTAAATCATTCCATGGCATGCTTGAGGTGGGAGCAGGTGGCCAGATGGGAGGGTTGTATTTCTGCTCAGACAGGAACTGAATCTAATTAAGTATACACACAGCAGGGATTTACAATACAAGTTTTGTTACAATTGAATAATATAGCTGCCACATCCACCAGCTTAGGGCTGAGATAAAACACTCTTTGAAATATCTATTAAATTACCATGTCACTGTGGCATTTTGAGCCTGAAAGCTCTTGATCAGGAATTCTGCTCCTGTTACACCTACTGTTGCAAAACTACCACAACAGTGCTTTGGTTGGCATTTATATTCTTACAAATTCTGGCAATATGATAGTCTCTGTTTGTTATATGCAAACATGCTGACTTAATTTTAATGTGTATAGATTTTGTAATAGAACACTACAGTTAGTGGCTGAGATCAAAATCTGGGTCAAGTTTGAAATTGTGTTGACTGAGGCTATTGAGGTGCCTGAAGTAAAGAGGAAGACAAGCCCATGGGCCTTATTTTACTTTTTGTCTCTGCTCCATTTTTTATTGCCTCTGCCAAGACTGAGGTCATGTATTTGGAGGCACTCGTTTGTCTGTCTGTTAGCAACATAACTTGAAAAGTTATTGATGGATTTTGATTAAATTTTCAGGAAATCTCAGAAATGGAATAAGGAACAAGGGATTAGATTTTGGGGGTGATCCGGAACAAAAATACATTGGCATGGTGAAGTTCTGCTTCTGTTTTTTTCTTTGCTTATTCAGATATTTATATAAGACATCTGTACAAGCATATAATACTGTATTACCCATAATGAGAAAGGTCAGAGAAGTCATTGGCTTGGCTGGTATGTTCTCTTTCCATAATCTCTATTTTTCATTGGCTCCATGGTTTTCTGTGATTAACATTTTAAGGCAGTTGAATTACTTCTCTAATCCTAAATCTAAAACTAACAAAAAATTGAGAAATTTGCAGTCTAAATTATTAAAATTTCGCCTAGATGTTTAGAATCAAATTATATTTCTTGAGTTGGTCTTGTATGGTGGTGTGGTGGTTAGCACTGTGGCCTCACAGCAAGAAGGTCACTGGTATGAGCCTCGGCTGGAGAAGGGCTCAAACAGTGGCCTTTATGTGTGGAGTTTGCATGTTCTCCTGGTGTATACATGGGTTTTCTCCAGGTACTCTGGCTTCCTTCCACAGTCCAAAGACATGCATGTTAAGTTAACAGATCACCTTGAATTCTCATTATGAGTGGAAGGTTGTTTGTCTCTCTGTGTTGGGTCTGCGATGGAATGGCGATCTGGCCAAGATGTCTCCTGCATCTCACCTGGTAATTGCTGGTATAGTCTCCAGCTTACCTGAGACCCTGAATTGTACAATCCAGTGTAGAGAGTGAATGAATGAATGAATGAATGAATGAATGAATGAGTTGTTCTTCAGGCATGTTGACTTCCATTCGATAAAAGCACTGCTGCATTTCACTTTCACTACATTTTATCAGCATTTCTGTGGTAAAAGTTGTGGAACCAGTAGAACACAGTAGGTGTCATTTGCCATGTGATCTCAGTGTTATGGCCTTCCCTCACATCTCTATGAGTCTTTTGTGCTGGTGGGTTGAAGCTCTTTGCTTCAAAGAGTGGCACTCAAACAAATGTGTGCAACCTTATGATTTGACTGTCTCAACTCTGGGATTTCTTTTCATCCCCAGATTCTCTTGATACTGCATGAACTATTCATTGTTGTGGGAGACAAAATGTGGAGGCACTGCCTTGTAATTCCAAGCCAAAGAATTTAGGTTTGGTAAGTAGTATTAGTAATATTGGTATTTTTCCTCCTTAAAGGCAAACCTGATGTGAGGGCAAGTAATTGTTTTGTCTTACTGGGTCAAAGTGGTTTTCCTAGTTGTCCTAGTTATGAGGTGTAATTGAGGATAGTGGGGGGAAAATGAAACTATCACCAAACTAGTTTCCCCAAAATTTAAGGGTCACACCGTGAAATGCAGCTGACAATATCACACAAGCTTTCAAGGGTTTGTGGTATCTCCAGATCAGCTTTTGAAACCAGATCTGAGTTTCAGACTGTGACTGGTTTCATTAATGTGTGATGGCAGTGAAGGATCAAGCGACACACTTTTCCATTGCTATAGATAGATTGCTATGCTGAGATTGAAGTTAGTTAGAGATACAATATCTCAAACACATCGAGCTGAACCTTTTAAGTAATATGTAGACAAAGTAGGCCATTCAGTGGGACTGTTCGCCTGTGTTTAGTCTCTGCTTCTCAGTGCCTGACATTTTTCCCCTAGTCTTTTTATTCATTTTCCACACAATCAAGAGGCAGAGGAGTGCAGAGAAAAGTTGTCATGGTAACAGAAAAAAGCCTGAATGACCATGAGTGAGACAGATCTGATGGCGCACAATACAGTGCAAAAATATTTCATGAGTTTATGCTAAAGCTTCAGATTATTTCTCTCAGATTTCCTACAGATCAAAAGTAAAAGACAGTGTGGTATGAGCCTCAAGGTCACTACTCTATTGGAAACTAGCCAGATTATCATTGCCCTGAGAGTTTGTTAATAACTTCGTTTTTGTTCAAGCTGTTAAATGACATTTGGCAGAGCAGCATAATTCAGAGCTTGGTTCATCTTCATGGAAGTCACGGCTGTCACAGTGGCCACAGTTTTCCAAATAGCTTCTTTCTTTTTATGCTTTCAGACTTTCTTCTGGAATATTACTCAAAACTTTGTCAGAGAGAAAAATGTGGAATCTACTGGACTATGCTAATCAGAATAAGAACTCAGCGTTAGCAGTGCTTTAAAAAAACTCTGATTTGTCTTTGGTAGCTTTCATGGTTGAGGCAGACTATTAGAAAAGAAATGTCATGAAAACCATGAGAGAAATCTTTTTACAAAATAAGGCTGAGTGAAATAGCAATCTACGGTGGAATCTGACTGGCTGATGAGTGAGTAACTAAATGTTGTTTTAGATTGCATTGCATTTAGAGTTTTCACCAAGAATATACTGAAATCCGCCACTGGGAAAAGTAGGTAATTAGGACTGGTCTTTGGCTTAATCTAATGCTACTATTCCATCATGTATTTCAGTAAGCTACATGGATTTTAAATGATTTTCTATTTAAGAATTTTTCTTATCTGAATGTAAATATGTAGTGAATAAGACATAATGTGTGTGCCAGTCCACAAAACATGCAGAATGTTTTTGACTCATCACAATTAAAAAGAGCTCATCAGACCTTGTTTTTGGGTCACTGGCACCAACACTGTAATCTCAATGAAGACACAATGATAGTTAATGTAATGTTTTACTTGCTACATAATGTAGTTCACAGTAAAATGTAAATTATGTGTAAAATGTATGTGTCTGGTCATTCATGTCCATCTTTTTTAAGGAAGTTCTATCACATCATATTTTATAGTTTGCATTCAGTTTGTGAGTTGAGTTGTTTTTTTATATTTTAGTATTATTATTATTTTATTTTATTTTTTATGTTGTTGTTTTTGTATGTTTGTTTGGCTGTTTTCAGTGTAGTGTGTTGTAAGGTTGAGCTTCTCTTTGGTGGCATTTTTTCTTCACTCTCTCACACAACCATTCTGGCTTTGTAGCTGGTCAGGACTACAAGAACTATGTTGGTCCAGTAACTTGCAGCAAGGGTTTAGATCAGATTTGTGCAAAGTATTATCACTAAAAGACATATGGGAATAATTGAACATCTGTCACACTGAGCATGAAGGAAAAAAAAAAGGGTACGACCTAAAATAAGTTGCTATACCAAGATTTAGTACTGTTAAATTAAATCAAATAATTCTGTAAACAGCAGCACAGTACAGGGCAAATTTCTGCTCTCTGCTTGGCATGACACAACCACAAATGAGTACGCACACACATTTATATCATCTGTGTGGGCTATTGGTTGTGAAATATGTATCCATATCAAAAGAAAATGCCATCTTGACATAATATGTAGCTAGACTTCTATTTGGCCTTTAGCTGTCACTCAAGAAAAGCACTTTTTATGCAATCTTGTCATTGATTTTAACATTGTTGTAACTTATTTATCTGTGGTCACTGCAGTGCTCACAACCTCTTTGAGGTGTTGCTCTGTGGAGCCAACAGAAGATTCCCTCCAGAGACAGTTGAACTAAGAAATAAGTCACTTACAGCCCTGCAGGTGCATCTGCTTATTGTTCTGATAAAAAACCAGTAAAAAATACTTCAG
Organism: Melanotaenia boesemani; assembly: GCF_017639745.1. Taxonomy (NCBI): domain Eukaryota; kingdom Metazoa; phylum Chordata; class Actinopteri; order Atheriniformes; family Melanotaeniidae; genus Melanotaenia; species Melanotaenia boesemani. The sequence continues at coordinate 29,136,061 of NC_055683.1, read as the reverse complement.
AACATCTGATTTCTTTATAGCTGGAAATAGAAACCGGAAAGAAGACTTCAAACTCTTTGAGAGTTTAAAGCTTGAGATAAAAGAGTGTCAGGAAATACTTTTAGACACCTTTGTTATTTTTATAATGTCTGTTTCTCTTCCCTTTTTTCTCTTTTAGAAAAATACTTTAAAAATAACAATCAAGGCATGTGATAGATTTGTATTTATAATCTTTAACTATGAGTTGTTTAAATAAATGCTGCACATCTTATAATAAAGAATTCCTTGTACTGTCATAAAGTTAAAGTCAAAGAAATCAAGAAAGACAAAGAGAAAATAAGAGTAAGAAGTAGAAAAACATAAAAAAAAAACAAAAAAAAAAACAAATGAGGCTTATGCCATGATTGTCTAAAATCTTTTTGTGAATATGTTTGAAATGACTGCAGTCATTCAAAAATGTATCTGGTAAATTAGAGCACTTTTCTTTGGGGGTATGTAACAAAAATCTTTGAGTCTTTGACTGACACAGAGAAAAGCCTTACAGAAAGTCCTGTACTTAAGAACTGAAGTCACCCTGTTTCCAGAGGGCAGTTAACACAGTGATGTCTGGCAATAAATACTGACCATTTAGGATGTCACTGTAGGCTCCCATCATCTCCCCCAAACAGCTGTGGAGTTACAGAGTGGATATTTTACTCTACATTGACCAGCTTCAGGTCCCTAGTGAGATGCCAAGCCCATTATAGCAAGATGAGCATTTACTTCTTCTCTAACTATGTGAGCTTCACAGGGATAACTAGCCTCCTGACCACCCAGATTAAATGTTTGTCTGGGTCCTGCAGTCAGTCTGAATCTAGCAGAATTAGTTTTCTTTCTGAAGTCCATTATCTTAATTGGTATTGTTTTACCTTATAAATCACTGGCAACTTACGTGTCTTATAAACATCGTACTGACTTTTACTGGCTCGAGAGACCTCGGAGTTGGAGGCTCCTCATTGAGAAAATCTGCCCAAGTTCAGTAATAGGCTGTAATATATCAAAACAGAAACCTTTTAACCTCCTGATTTCCAAATTAAGCATAGAGCTTTCCTCTCCTGTTAAGAAAGTTAACAATTTTCCAGCTGCCATTCAAATAGAGAAGGTTTTGCTCTTGTGTCAGTGAGTGTAATAATCCTCAATGTACATCTAGCCAACATTATCACATGCATAGTAACCAAAGATCTAACGCTACCAGCATCATGTGCAATAGCCCTTAACATCTGCTTGACAGTGTTTGGTAAAAAAAACTACAATTCATCATCCTCCAGAAAATTATGATTTTTAATTAACCTGATTGTGTTCAATACTTTGCATTAAAAATGGTTTCCAACAGTTCCCATCTGTTATCTTGGAACGTGAATATTTGGGTTCCATCGTCTTCTTGTTGGTCTTTAGAGTGTCCACAGGGCTTTCCTTTTAAAACAATAATACATTAGCCAGCCGTGCAGTTGTAGATTGAGTTCTTTGACGAATTATATTATTTTCTGCAATACTCTTAAACACACACTTGTCCAGCCAGCAACCAATGTATACCTGGGTGTAAAAGCAGTGTTTGATTAATTTTATACATACATTGACCTTTGATAATTCACTAATTCTATCAAGATTTTACACATGTACAAATATAAATTTATATAATTTTTATTAATTTAATTTATATATATATATATCATTTTTGACAGATGCTGGGAAGAGAACAACTCACACACCTCCCTCTGATCTTTGTCACATGCACTCTAGGTTCGAAATCACTAACTTATGTGACAGTTCAGTAGAACAAAAAGTGCACTGGTAGCTTTACTATAGAGAATTGTTCTTCCATTTCAAGAATCACAGCTGTCGGTGGTTATTTTCAGATGTCATTGACTATTCACCTTGTCTTTCAAAAACATTTTTGCTGCAGGCAATGCATTATGTGTGAGAGACCCAGATATGTAGGTCTGTGGAGGCAGGGAGAATGGGCAGGGGTGGGAGCATAATGCTTTTTGGTGCTGTGAGCATTAGCTGCTTGGAGGGGAGAAAAAAAACACTGAGGACCTGCCACAGCGGCGATACCCAGAATTGGGCTGCCAGCCTTGGCACATATCCCAGAGAATTGTGACTCAACTGAAGCATAATGTCTAAATGTCCATCCAATACATTCCCTGGTGAGAAAGCCCACAAAATGGCCATTACTATGTGTGCCACGCTTGTGGCTTCTTTGATTATTTATAGAGGCCATAGGTGCACAAGTATGGGGCAAATTTTTTACAAAATGTTCCCTTAAATTAGAAAACCAAGATGTTATTTACCTATAATTTAGAGCTTATCTTTAGATGAACCAGGGATGATAATTCCCACTTATTGAATTCTTAATTTGGGTATCTTTAGATCCTCATCACCCATCATAACTCAAGGTTGTAATTATTTTAGATCGAGGAAGAGTTTTCTCCAGGGAGAAGTGTCCCTCTGAGAATGAGAGGTTATGGAGAAGTGTCTTCTGATTGGTCAAGTAGTGCACATGTAGTGCAGCTCCATGATTGTGACTCGTGGATGCAGATGACTCCTGTCACTGGACAGCCAGCTGAAGCAAACACACTATGTTTTTAGCATGACAACAGCATTTTCATGTTAATAAGGTCAAATAAAGGAAGGGTGGTAAGATGCCAACTAAGGCAGAAAGCATCAGCTGTTAATATCTAGAAAGGTAACTCCCACAATGTTGCACGAGGCTAGGATGCTCATGGCTTCTCTTTGTATATAGTATGTAAAGTGTGTGGAGTTTGGTAAATGCAAACTGTGAACGCTTGTGAGAGAAATTCATTTTTTGAGCAATTGTAGAAAAAGCAAATGGATACTTTTGGTTGTCCAGTGTATTAACAAAAAGTACTGTTACCCCTCTTTTCACTCAGTGTAGTTTTAGGTGCCTCTTATGGTTCAGGGCACATTCACACCAGCTTTTTTTAATTTGAATCCTAGTCCATTTGCTTGGAAAATCCGCTTTGAGGAATTGTGAATGCACAAACTGCAAACAGGAAGCAGATTACAAAGCAAAGTGCATTGTGGATTCAATGTGTGGCATTGTAAGTAAACACAACCAAAACATATGCGTGTGGGACAATATGCAACTCTGGCCATGAGAAATTGCTTGCAGTCAGACATGGAAAAAATATGATCAACCCAAGACCTAGGATCTGATGCAGCTCAGTATTTTGCTGTTATATGGTGGAAACAAAAGTGGTCCTGCATTAACCAACAGGTTAGCAAGTTTTCTTCTCTATTGGATGTCTCATCTTCTCCTTCAGAAATGTGTTATGTTATTCAAAAGGTACATTTTGTTTGAGTAGTGCAGTGTGAACGCAAACTCAGTCTGGAAGAATGTTGCACCCCCAAATGAAACAAGTCCCCAAACGTATCAAGTCTAGCAGACTATCCTGGTGCAAATGCAGTCTCAGACTAATCTCTTTATTAGTATTGAAACAACCTCTATTTGCAGCTTCAGTCTCAAATCGTACTGGGCATTCTTCATAGAACAGTCCTACTTGAAGGCCGACAAACAAATCCAAATATTCTGCCAGCTGTGTTGCTGGTCAATGAAAATCCAAATGCTTCAACTGATCCAAGATCGCTGGGTGTCTAAAGAAGCTCAAAAGGGTTAACTTGCCCTTGCTCCCACACACATTGGCCCTCAATTTTCAAATGAACAAAAATCTTTGCGCGGCAAGCATTTCCATGCATTTCCATAATTTGGACATGAGATTGGGACACAATCAAATCTCAAGACAGGTCTGAGATTATGTATGCAAGTTTGAGTCAGTGTGGATTTGCATTGCAGCACAACAGATCCTGAAGATAATAATTAAAAAAACCTCAAACCGTCATCTAAGTATAAGCAGCCACATATGCAGTACTCAGACTTAACCCACTTGTAAAAATGCATATTAAAATGGAAATCCCAAAATGAATAAAATAAAATATCTTACTGATACCGTTTGGAGTGCACACCAACGCACTCAAAAGATGAATTGGGAAAACAAACATGATAAACAGCCTAAGCCCACACATGACAATTATAATAGCTCAAATTTAATTGTCCTATTACAATTTGAAACAATGATAAATAGAAACAGAGATGTGTGTTTGCAAACAAATTCATACCTATTTTCACTCTCAGAACATCCCCTCTGCCACAGAGAAGGAGCACAGGTTCAACAGTGCGCACACACGCGCACATGTGCCACTGTGGAGCGCTGCTTTGAGTTGCTGAAAGGAAGGTGGATGTGTCTTGGACCAGCGGGGGGAACGTTGCTGTATTCTCCAGAGAAGGTCTGCAACATAGTTCTGCCGTATGCAGTCTTGCACAATATTTCTCTGGCTAATGAAGCCTTTGGATGCCCCGGCTCAGCCAGAGGAGCGGATGCCCAGGGAACTGTGCCCAGCACAGCCTCCATTGGGGGCTGTACGAAGGAGACAGGAGCCAATCCATCTTTTCTTACAAGTAGTCTATACATTAAAGCACTCTATTTAGTCAGTAGGCTAATGTTTCCCATTCTGTGCTCTAAAATGTGCAGTTCTTTACTGGGCAGGTGGAAATTCTATAAGCTGTCCATTTTCTCTTTTGAGGCTACAAAAAGTGGTTCCATATAACAGAACCTTGAACACAGTAATGCTTAGCTAATGCAAGTAAACACACACAACATTTACTAGTTTGAAAACGTTCTATTTATTGTTCTTTAAAGTATTCAGTGATTGCTTAGTGTGTCGTTTAAGAATTGTGACTTTAAACAGACATGAGCTATTATCCAAATTAAAAACTGTATGTACTGTATATATTACTTATTAAGAATTTTATTCATACCTCAGCCGGAGTCGGGTCAACAACGGCGAGGCTTACTGCCTTCATGATACTGTTCCATGTAAGGTTTTTTATTTTTTATATTTTTTAGGCTGCCAAACAGCACCATTTATTCTTTTTCTACAGTTACTTTTGTTGGCATCTAAACTCAATGGTTTGACCTCACTGGGAGAGGCCTCGACCACAAATAATTAAGGGTGTAACATGTAAATGACGATGGATTTCAACCACCGCATTTATCAAGACCCGATCATTCCTATGGTGGGATCGGTCAGATACCAACGTTTCATGCATGACATGTGGATCCAATCGTAAGATCATTCCTCCAATAAAAAGCACACTCATTTCCACATTTGTTTGATAAATGAGGACCACTGCTTTAAGATGTCTCCAAAACAAAAACAGTGCAGTTGTTGCTTGGGATGCAAAAACATCTGCTTTTAAAATGATCATGATAGATAACATAGAACTGCCACAAGAATCTAATTATACAAGGAAATCCAAGAACTATGACATGATATTAACCCGAATACACACACACACACACACACACACACACAAAAACCTGATACATAGGAATATGCAATATATAAATTACATTTTGAAGTTTTGAAGGAGAAAGCCAGCAGTAACATACAATACAGTCGAGGCTCCCTATAACATGGCATTTAATGTGAAAGTGGTTTACTGTATTAGGGTTTTATAGTTTACTCTGGTGACAGTATGACCTTGACAGGAGTCTTGTAGGAGTCCAGACCTCAGTCTAGAAAATAGAAGAGGACATCAGTGAGAGCTTTAGCTGCTTGGGTCTCCTGAGCAATGTAATATGAAACACTATTCTTCGATCAGGCCTATTTTCAGCCCACACATTTTACTGGAGCAAAGCTGATCTCCCTAACATGCACCTGGGAGATTTTGGCAGGATTGCACACACACACACACGCACACACAGACACACACACACACACACACACACACACACACACACACACACACACACACATCAGAATATTTATGCTGCCACAACATGTTAATCCATGGTGGGGTTTTTGGGTTGTTTTTTTTTTGTTTGTTTTTTTTTTTTGTGACATGGCCAAGCTGTTTGTGTCAAAAGTAGAACAGTTTTCAGAACTCTTCTCTTTACAGCAGATACAGAAACTTATTTATCTGCTGTTTCTTTCCCTTTGCAAATGTAGATTTCCAAGATCATATATCTCTTCATATCTTGTCCAATATTTTCATTTATTAATTTCTCAAATTGGGATTATAGCCCTAAATTTGTCCAAAGATGTTTCCTTTTTACACAGATAGTTATACTTCTTATACTTCTCACATATACTATTACTTGTGTTGCTGAATACATGTATTAATGCCCAAAGAAAAAAGGTTCACTCTAGGAGTCAGTGTGAGCGCGAATGGTTGTTAGTCTCTGTGTTGGCCTTCCAACAGACTGGTGACCTGTCCAAGGTGTACCCCTCTTCTCACTTACTAATTGCTGGGATAGACTGCAGCCCCTGCAACCCTGAACTGGACTGAGCGCTATAGAAAAATGAAGGAATGAACGAACGAAAAAATAAAGTTATATGAAATATACTCATTACATATTAATTTAATGGAAATAGCAGGGGGAGACTTTCTGTATGTTTTCTCAGTTTTGTAAAATTTCTGACTTTTTTGTTTTTACTTGATACATAATAATGCAGGTTAATTTTGCATTCGTTTTGCACCCTATCTCTTATCTAAACTCTCTTCACTGAGTAAAAGTCAATTCAATGTTGACTCTTGTCTTATATCTTTCTCTGTCACTTTCTCGCTTTTTTGCCCTTGCTTCCTTTAATAGTGTCCTCTTGTGTTTCTTTGGTGAATAAACTAAAGTCCAAAATGTTTAGTGTGTTAATATCCAGTTGCTGGCATTTAACACGGTGCCATTAAAGAAAAGTTCCGTTTCCATCTGATTCTCCAGGCTGGACCACAAAGTTGTTAAATGCGGTTTCTCTGCCCCGGGATGCTGCAGGGCAACAATAGCCCCAGGAAGGTGCATAATAAATGTCACTATACAATCAAAACAGGTGAAAAGCACAGACTTATAAGGTTGGCACTTATATAGTATTCCTTTAATTAATTGATTATATAACCTTTTGCTTCATTAAGTACCTGTAAGAAGAACTGTTGTGAGTAAACCTGCAAGCTTGAACTTACCATACTTTAATATATCAACTTTATCTATAAAGTACTTTAAAACAAACACAGCTGAACAAAGATACAAACAAAAATCAAATAGAAAAATAAAATCAATGAAAACATCAGACATAAGAATAGCTAAAAATCAACACGCCGAAACCAATCAAAACATATACAAACAAATAAGTTCAAATAAAAAACTAAGTCTTTCTGACACTAAAAGCCAAAGAATAAAAATGGGTGTTAAGGGGAGTTTCAAAAGTGGACAGTGAAGGCTTCTCTAATGTGCAAAGGCAGCGTATTCCACAGTTGTGGAGCAACAATGGAAAACGCCTGTCCCATTTGAGGTTCCACCTGGACTTCGATACCTACAAGTACCGACGTCCAGGAGGAACTTAACTTCCATTTAAGGTTTAACTTCCATTAAACATTAATTGGGTTGGATGGGATGGAGTCAGTCCACATTTTCAGGTCTTTCTAGTGATGCTCTATTGGGACCAGATCCAGACTGTGGCTGTGTCAATCCAGGACATTCGCAGAGCTTTCCCAAAGCCACTTCTGTGTTTTCTTTACAGCTGGCCTTAAGTGTTGTCTTGCTAATAATGAAATCTGCCCCTGCCTGAGATCCCAAGGACTCAAAAGTTTTCACTCCATTATCCCTTAGTGCACCCATCTTTCAGAGTACAGTGTTTATCCAGATTAGTCTCCAGTTCCAGTCTGCTGAAAACTGCTGCAGTCTATTAAAAGCTCAAATCCAGACATAATACCTCCTCACTGGGGAAAACTAAGAACTGCCATGTGTGTTTTTCGTTAGAGCTAAAATTAGTGTCTAATTGTTGATTAGTTTGGAAAAAAATTAAGAAAAGATAACTGGACTGGTCACTGGTAGATTAAATGAAATGTAAATAGAAAATCTACTCTAGTCTATGATCCTGTCTGTGGAAAAGAGAGGTAGTTTTTCCCAATGCTCTGACATTTTATACCTAAAATATGAATATGGTAATTATGAGAACAACTGTGGAAAAAAAAACTGTGATGAAGATGATCAGATTTACACTGGAAGTTTTGATTTAAATTGTGTTGTTGGTACAACTCTGCAGAAAATAAATATTAATTGGTAAAAAAAAATACACTTGAAATGAATTAGGTGCTATATTCCAGTGTGCAGAAGCAAATAGCAACATCACAATATGCCAAACACTTTTTAAATAAACCAACTTTTGATATGAGCTTGTTCTTTCATGTCAGCATTGCTTTATTGTGAGAGCAAATGAACAACTCTGAGCTAAATGCAGCAAATGGAGAAAAGAACAGGGCTAATGAGCTGTACCCAGGAGGATTTCATATCATCCCTTCAACTCTTATCTGTTTAAAGCAAATGCAACACTTTTCCAGATGATAGTACCCTGAAACACCTCTGAGGCACCAGGGAGTTTTTTTTTCTTTGCTAAATGACACTCTGGCTTCTCAAATAGTTCTGACATTTACATTCAGTACAGGGAGTCAAGTCATGGCTGCAGTTTTGTCAGCCTTAATTTCTGCTGCAGACTCCGAGGACAGAACTATATTCATAGAAAGGGATTTTGCCAGTTCTGTTGCACTTATGTGTTTTGGCATATGCCACTGTTTTTCAGTGGATGCTTTAAAATAGTTGAGAATGCAAATGTGCACTTAGATTTATGTTTAAGATCCTTTTTTTTTCTATTTTACATTAAGTCGTAAGCATTGTCACTTTATGTGGGCAACTAAGGCCAGCGTTAGATGAGAGGTTTACTGGGAGCTATTTGATGATAAGGTTTGGTGTTGCATGGTGTTTTCTGCACATAGAATGCTTATTTCAAATGAGTGGTATTTCGAAGAACTGGAGTTTTTGGAAGCTCTGCATTAAACTGTTATCCCTGCAACAGAACCCAGATAAGCATTTGAAAATTAGCTGAATTAATTAAATTGAATTACATGAAAGTTAAAATCACTGACAAAATAGCCTGCTCTGCTTTTCATATCATTCCTGACCTAACTGTACCACAATGTGCCAGCTTTTATGACTGTCATGTAGCCACACAGCATGAATACCTGCCTGAAACTTATCTCAGTAAAATACATTTAGTATTGAACACAGCACTGTTACACTGTGACTTCATCATTGTAATTCTTTGGTATTTTAATTGCTTGTAACTGTTCGTGTATAAATGCAAAGCAGCATGCTGAGAGGAACTGACATTCAACCCTTTTTTTTAAGACTTCTGACAAATGTATAGTCTCTCTTCATACTTTAAAAAGATAGCATTTCAAAATGAGTAAAATTTGAGTAACTGTCTATTTAAATCAACTGTTATTTTAGAGAACTTGGACATCTTATAGCAGTACCATCCTGTATAATAATGATGGATTCCCTCCAACAATTTGCTTCGAGGGGAGAAAATCACTAACTAATATTATCACAGTCCTGTAACTCCACTTTGGGGACAGAGCTGACAGAAGGCATATGGACAGAAGGATTTTAAAATTATCTCTGTGTGGTGCAGAAGCAACACTTCAGAAATAATTTTGGCCTACTAGATTCAAAGGAGCCAAGTAACAAGCTATTGCTCATAAACACTTCAGTGCTCCTTTGGGTTTGTGATTAAATTTCAGTTCATGTGTAGTCCCTATGGTACGCTGTAAAAAGAGCCTTATTGGCTTATTCATTGATCTGTCTCTTTTGGTCATATGTTTATGTTAACTAGATCTAAGTGTCATATAGGTTGTCTTTATCTTTGATTATTTGCAGGTTTGCATGCACCTTATGAAGAAGGGTGAACTTTTTATAGGTCAAACTTCACTAGACTAAAATATTATGTTTCAGCGGCTTTATTGTAACACCAATTCTCCAGCTATAACAAAAAGAACCTAACTCTGACACACTAACCTACTCAATTATGACACTTAGGAAGTATAAAAAGTAGACATTTACGCAAGAACAGAAAAGCTATCTGTTGTTTTGGTATCATGAAATAATTTACACTGAATCCAAAGTTCGAATTTTTAATGTTTCCTGGAGGCAAAAAATAAAATAAAATAAAAAAATAAAGAAAATAGGTTATTCGACGGCATCTCATTTTATACACATATGCGCTGAAAACTGTTGATGATTTGGCCTGACAGGACAGTTTGAAGAAGTTTTACCTAAAACTGGCCAGGGTTCTTAGCATGTAGCAGCAGCATACCTGGTTATTTGTGCTTCTATTTACCTTTTTTTTAAATGTGCTCTTCTGTCTGATGTTTTCCTGACAACAGGTGACATAATTTGATTCCTTTTCACACTGTTTTTAATAGAAAGTTTACTAATCTGTTTTGAAATCTCTGTTCAATGAATAGAGAAGCATTTTGCTAATTTGCTGCAGCTGCTGGTGGTTTCACTCCATATTTAGCCGTCATAAAATATATCATTGCTTGCCATATCCTGCTACACTCATTATGTGTCACTATGAGGAACACTTATGCCTCCCGAGTAAAAACAGGGCAGCGATAATGGCTTCCTTCTCTCTCCTCTGCCTATCAGGAAGAAAAAGACGTGAGTTGTAGTAGTTGAAAATGGCTGAGGGCCCCTTCTGTATGACAGTCGTATTTCACCAGATGGCAGTGTAATTTAAATGAATGTGATTTGTTATGTTTGAACATACCTACACCTCCACAAATTCTGTTGTAACACTACTGTTCAGTAATATGATTTCAGAAACAAGATCTTTCCTAAGGGATATCATGATTTTATTTAAACAGTATTAAATATTGAAATTAATTGTTGTATCTATCCTCCAATGCCTGAAGGATAATGTAGCAAAATGAAGTATTATGAAGGAGCAGGAAATGTGCCAAATATGTGGACCAGGGCCAAGGAGATAAATTGAGGTATTGTTACTGATTATATGGGTCAGAAATATCACATGCAGTATAATAGCTTTTTTTAATGGAGGTCGATCATTGGATGTCTGCATGTTTATGTTGTATTTGTATTGTGAAAGTATCATTATATATTGTTTGCAAATAATATTGTTATCCCATGTCCTATATACCCATACATCATGAAAATATTTTATTATGTCTAAGCCACTTTACAGATGAGAAAGAAACACAAGTTCTTAGTGCCCCCTTCTGGTGAAAACTCACAAACAGTATCCTATTTAGGAAGAAGCACAGTTTTGTTTTCAAGTTACAGTAGGACTGCTTCACTTAAGAACAGAACAAACTGTCTTTTGAACTATACCTTGAAATAAATGTATTAAAAATAAATAAATAAACAACAGCAACACAGGGTATTTCATGTCTGCTACAGCAAATAATTTAGTTTGTTTTTGTTTGTTTTGTCTTTTAATGTTTTCCTTTACTAAGATATATATAAAGATTATGTAGCTTTTAAACCTGGGTTTGGGTTTTTTTTTTTTTAGGTAACTGTAAGCTAAGTCAATTAAAATAGCAAATAATTATTTATTTATTTTTTATTTATTTATTTATTTATTTTTAGCCTAAATGTTTCTCCTGATCTTAATTTTGCAGTAAGGCAAAAAAAACAAAAAAACACTTGTATTTAAGTTCAAATCTGCCAGAGTGGGGTTAATGTAATGAGCTGTGGGAAAAAGTGGGGTTTCAGATAACAATAAACACAATAAATTAGGCTCCTTATCGAGGAAAACAGTTCCTCCAAGATTGGTCAGTGAAATTCAGTTCTAGGTTTTCTCAGCAGCGCCATTAAGTCAACCAAAATATAAACCAGAGAAATGCCAACCAACATTTTCAGGTTATCTCATGGCATCGTGTATTTTGTGTAAAATAACATTTCTTCTTCTTTCTGGGTAAGGAAGAACTACTCTCCCAGGAACCCTTGGCCTCTGTAGCCCATGATGCATTTGCCATGTGGGTGTGGGATCTGCAGTTTACTGCTCCAGGCCTGAGTAAATAGTGCAGCAATTCCAGGCATTGCTGTGAATGGTGGAGGAAGGAAATGTCTGTAATCAGGGTAACTTCACTGTTTCCCATAGTGGAGTCAGGAAGTAAATCAGTTTCAGGGAGATGTCAGTAGATGAATAGAAGAAGCATATCTGACAGACACAAAAGCTCCCTTTTAGTGACCCTCCAATATTTTGGTAAGCCTAAAGTTTCCTGTAATTCATCATATATTTTCTCTCATGAAGTTCATCTTCAATTGAATTGTAAAGAATTAGTTAATAATAATAGTTTTTATTTTACTTTGCACTGCTTTCAGTTTATTAATTACAATATTCATAATCTGAAAGCAACATTGCATACTTTTTATTCCTGGGATTGATAGACCAGTTAATTCCTCCCTGTGGACTAGATTGTGTTCTTGCAGCCTGTTGCTCAGACTGTTCGTCTCTTGAGACTAAAACCATGGTTACACTACCTGTTATTCCAATGAGCAAATATTATTCCTGATATTTTTGCGGGACAAAAATGTTATGCATGTCATTTGGCTCAAAATTAACCTTAAGGAGATTTTCTGTTCACTAGGTTATAGCCCTCAAAACTAATATGGAACTACTCCATTTTTATAGCAGTCTGTTTACAGGTGGCAAGGAGCGCAACTGCATATGTAAATAAAGTTGTATGTTTTGTTTTTCCTAGATCGCTTGTCTCAGAAAATGTCACGTAAGACAGAATCTGTTAAATACAGATGCTAATGGAATGATATCAACAAAGGCTGGGAGGTGTGGTAAATAAGACACCTTTAGTCTGCCTTTTTTTTCAGCTGAAGTGGTACCAGTTTGATCTATGATATTTTTGTTGTGTTTTTTTAATCATTGTTAATATTCTAAGAGCACAAGAATGATTTGAGGAATTTCAACATACTGTGTTATTTGCACAACAAAACTGAGTCCTAAAGAATGATCCAGTGTAAGGAAAGAGGTTTTTGACTTTCCACTCAGGCATGGAAAAGTTATGTGGTGCCACCCTGCCTCTGTGCAAGTCTGGTGCATTAACAGTAATTTAGAATAATTACTTCTTTTACCACAAGGATCTCCACAAATCTCAGGATTTTTGATGACATCATGTTAGCTTGTACACACACACACATACAACTTTACACACGAAATCCAGATTTCTTTTAAAGTAATTTTATTTAACGGCATTCAACACCATATGAGGACTATAGCTGACGTAAACCATAAACTCTTGAGATGAAGCTGCATGCCTGTGGTTGTTATAGATGAAATGTAACATTACACAAAAATCCTGCTTGGCATAAATCTGCTCATGCTTGTTAAGATATCTTTAAAGATTTAGATTTTTAAAAAATGATAAATGTGGGAAAAAAATATCAAGAGCTAAAAAGGAAATTTGAGAAATGCAGATTGAATGTAATATATTCAGTGGCAGACAGGAGGCCTTCTGCAGCCATGTTGCTCTCTGGAAGCTGGCATCCTAACAGCATACAGTATCGATGTCTCTGGTTTCAAAGATCTATTTTGTTAGACCAAAACACAGAGTCCCTGTCTGGCTTTCTAAGCAACACGATAAGTTGCAGCATGCCAGTGAGCAAAGTTATTTTTGTCTGTGGCTGACCCCCAACCGACCCCCTGCCAAGCACACTTCTGGCTGGATCCAACAACGAGGAGAGAGGGGAGTGTCACACAATATGTGCAACTGCACACTGAGTAACAGCCACTGGAGGGTTAATTAGCCTTACAGGAATGTTATGGTTGTTGAAATCAGGGAATGTCAGAGGGGAAGTGTGACAGAGCTGCATATCCTTTGCCGTAGGTGTAACCTTTTATTGTAGGGATACCGTTACCCAGACGCACACATTTTTTCCCTTCATCCAGCTTGCTTTGGCTATACATTAAGCTATTTTTAACAGCACAGTCTTTGCCTGTTTTAAAACGTTGAGTTAATGGCTGGATAATGTGATGTGTTTTTTCATTGCAAGGCTTTTGTACTTCTGGTACTGTGAATCTAGCATTTGTTACATAAGTCGCTCAGCACTCCTTAATTGGTGTCATACCTTTACTAAACTCATATGAACCCATTTTAAATAAATCAATAACAGATGAACAACTGTAGTTCGTGACTCTAAATTACCTAATATAAGTTGATAATCTCTTACCACTCTATTTCAATGTTAAGGAAAACAATGCAGTTTGCAAACCTTTAAATAGCACCTCTGTTAATTGGTGTAAATATAATTTTGTGAAACAGATGGCTGAATTGGCAGTTTCTAGACCTATATTTTTATCCATTAGCTACACCTATTTTATCCTCTTGAGGGTCATGAGGGACTAGACCATATCCCACCAGTACATTTTCACATCCATGGTCAATTTAGTATTACCAGTTTCAACCTTTACGCATGTCTGTAGATGGAGGGAAGCAGTAGTGCCTAGAGAAAACCCACACCGGTGGAGGAAGAGCATGCGAACCCCTCACAGAAATAACTTTCTTGCATCACTGTGCTGCCCATAAACATACTTCTCAAAATTAAAAAGTTAGAAGGAATGTAAGCAATGACCACTGTCATGTTAGAAAGTAAATCCTTAACATATTCTTTGAGAAATGTTTAACTAAATATGGATACAATTTTTTTTTTTTTTTTTTTTTTTTTTTGTATCCAGCCATGAGTGCTAGTTGATAAATGTGATCAATTGCAGGTTTTCTGGTGATGGTTTTGATGTGGCCAAAGCTGCCACAGGCCGGCCTCTTTTAGCCTTTCACAACTGCTGCTTGTAACACAGCTTCAAAGAAAACTAGAGGCCTACAGGGATTTCCTTCTGGCTTTCCCACCATCTGCAATGGTCTGCATGGGATTTGTGGCTAGTGGGCGATGTGGAGGCTCCCTTGCAACCTCCTCAGCTTGTAGAATCCCTCTAAGCATTTTTTAATATATTCATACTTTTATATCCTTATCCATTTAAAGGCTGATGTTAACAGAACAGTCAGAAACATTTGATGTGCACCCCATCGTAAATGCACACTATGGGTATATTGTTTTCAAATTAGATCCAGGTTTAATACTATACCCCAAGCCTTTATTCAGGATAATACAATGGCAGGATTCCAGATTTTTTTTTTACCAACCTAACAAATAAGTCAGGATTCAGGCTTGAACTGTCACTGTTTTATAATCATGCAATCAGTCATCCACTTCCCAACACTTAATACTTTGGCTAATCCTTTGATTAACAGATTGAGACTTTTGATTAAACCAAACATCTGTTTTTGGTGCAACAGCACAGATTCAAGTCACCACACATGCGTTTGCTACACTAAATCCGTTTTATTGAATCTGACGACTTGGCTCACTCCGAGCAAGCTGAAAGGGTAGTGTGTTAAGGGGGGAGAGCTGTCCTCTCTTCATACCTGCACCTAGATTACTTTTAATGTGCATCTCATCCAGCCCTGCATGAGATTCTTCCTGGAACCACCCCCACTTAAAATCCACAAGGAATTTGACGCACTTTGGGTTTTGTAGAAAATACTTACATGAGCTGAAAGGGCCCATGTGAATGTCTCCTTCATCACAGCCCACCTGAACTTGATTACCGTGTGCCCATCAGCAGGCACCATCAGTAAAAGACAGAGTTACTACTAAAGCCTTTAAGAGTTTTTTTTTTTCTTCTGTTTTTTAATTGCTTCTGCTCTTTTCAGTGGTTTTATCTTTCATGTTATTCTTCCTATGTCGTGGAAGCTAAACTCAGTGTGTTTGCTGCAAAATGTTTTTTGACCTTAACTCTGAACTAAGAGTAAAAGTAAGCTAAGCATGATTTAGCAAATCTAAGCATGTGCGCTAGTTTGAAGCCTCACAAGAGAGTTGATTTTAATGACTGCTTTGATGATCAAAGAAACTTTATCTGGGGGGAAAAAAGTGTGGATTTTCAAGTAGAAGCATAATTTGGCAGAGGAGGTCAAGAAGAGTCTAATGAGATTGTCAGAGTGATGGGGTTGTGGTGCACTTTCTTACCAGGACAAGATTATAGCTTAGCCAGATTAACTATCTGACATGAGTGTTAAAAGTAATCTTAGGAAACATTGTAAAAGGTAAATGTGCAATTGTGTGCAAATGTGCAGAGCAAATATGCAAAAACAAAGAGTTTTAGCTTCTGTTTCAGCTAAACGCTGTAATATTTATATCATACGATATTTTGTACAAACACAAGATGTGACATCATAATGTTCTAAAATAATGTCACAGAGGGATTCAAGCAGAATATTAAACAGACTGAAAGGAATGCGCATTAGGTCATAAAAAGTGCAAGAATACTTAAATGGTATTAATGCATTAAGTTTGTTTTACATCCTGCTTCTTAAAATCCCCCCTCTTCTCCCCCCTTCCAGGGACTTGATCTTTCCGAATTCTATAATACTGAAGTCTTGATGGCATGCAGCCGAGAGGTGCTTTAAAACCTCAACAGATTACAAGAAAACAGAGGACACATAGTTATGCATGGTTCCACAGAGCAAGGTTTAGTGGATGATCAGCTACACCAACTTATACTCCATCTAAGATCCAATTTGTATCCAAATATGTATTTTACTTCACCACTTAAACATTGTGTGGGGTCAATTTTAACTTCTCTTCAGGAGCATCCTCATCAGAGGAAACAAAGCTGTTTGAAAAATCATTATGCTGTGAAGCCAGAAAGGAGGATGTTGTTGTGAACCCCTTGTGCCATCAGAGACTCCTTACATGGCTTCTTAGGTAGTGCTTCTTTAATTAACTCAAACAGCAGATGTAATTGATCATTTAAATGCTTTTTAGCAAGTTATTTCTTATCATTAAGGCAAGATCTGTGCCTTTTCGTCAGTAAACTCCTGTCTCATTAATAAACACAAATAGTTCATGATGCATTCTGCAGGAATAATATTTATTTCTGCTTTTCCAGTAGCAGTGCAACAATTGGTTGACCATGACCATGTATGACTAGGCCTTGCTTTGTTTGTCCTCCTGCTACAGCTGCAGGGATGGTGAGAATAAGATCTACAAGGGGTCAAGCATCACAGTTTAGTGACACATTATTCACACTGGCCATTTACGAGCAAAGCCACTGTGTAAAAACAAACCTTTTCAATGATTTGTTTTTGGAGTGAAATAAGGAATTAGATAAAAATTGACTTTGGATGCCAACCCATAATTACAGCTTAATCAGCTGCTTAAATCAGAGTTTTTCTTGGGAAAATAGCTTTGTTATGTATATACTGTTAAACTATTTTACACTGTTGTGAGACTGACTTTTTTTTTACCTATTATTATTTGCTGAAAATATTTATCTATAATTCTGTTTGACTTTGTATCCCCATAAGGGATAAAAATGGGATTATGTCCATCACTTTGTGTCTTGTTCTCAATAAGTCAGCGAGAAGCCTTTATCTTTAATCGTTTTATATAATTTATTACATACAGGGATTTCTGGGGAACATTAAAGTGTCATTTTATATACATGGGGAACCAAATAAAAATATGCCAAGTGTTGGTAAGTATGTAAGTACAGACATACTTTTTGGTGCCACAGCTCCAAAGAAGTGTGGTAATTGCATGTGTGTGAGCGCCTGGAAACATCTGAATAAGCCTGACTACCAAGTTTTCCAGCTATAAATTCAGCTAGAACACTGTTCATTTCTTTATTCATCTGTTTGAGGGTTTTGTAGAAAATACTTACATGAGCTGAAAGGGCCCATGTGAATGTCTCCTTCATCACAGCCCACCTGAACTTGATTACCGTGTGCCCATCAGCAGGCACCATCAGTAAAAGACAGAGTTACTACTAAAGCCTTTAAGAGTTTTTTTTTTTCTTCTGTTTTTTAATTGCTTCTGCTCTTTTCAGTGGTTTTATCTTTCATGTTATTCTTCCTATGTCGTGGAAGCTAAACTCAGTGTGTTTGCTGCAAAATGTTTTTTGACCTTAACTCTGAACTAAGAGTAAAAGTAAGCTAAGCATGATTTAGCAAATCTAAGCATGTGCGCTAGTTTGAAGCCTCACAAGAGAGTTGATTTTAATGACTGCTTTGATGATCAAAGAAACTTTATCTGGGGGGAAAAAAGTGTGGATTTTCAAGTAGAAGCATAATTTGGCAGAGGAGGTCAAGAAGAGTCTAATGAGATTGTCAGAGTGATGGGGTTGTGGTGCACTTTCTTACCAGGACAAGATTATAGCTTAGCCAGATTAACTATCTGACATGAGTGTTAAAAGTAATCTTAGGAAACATTGTAAAAGGTAAATGTGCAATTGTGTGCAAATGTGCAGAGCAAATATGCAAAAACAAAGAGTTTTAGCTTCTGTTTCAGCTAAACGCTGTAATATTTATATCATACGATATTTTGTACAAACACAAGATGTGACATCATAATGTTCTAAAATAATGTCACAGAGGGATTCAAGCAGAATATTAAACAGACTGAAAGGAATGCGCATTAGGTCATAAAAAGTGCAAGAATACTTAAATGGTATTAATGCATTAAGTTTGTTTTACATCCTGCTTCTTAAAATCCCCCCTCTTCTCCCCCCTTCCAGGGACTTGATCTTTCCGAATTCTATAATACTGAAGTCTTGATGGCATGCAGCCGAGAGGTGCTTTAAAACCTCAACAGATTACAAGAAAACAGAGGACACATAGTTATGCATGGTTCCACAGAGCAAGGTTTAGTGGATGATCAGCTACACCAACTTATACTCCATCTAAGATCCAATTTGTATCCAAATATGTATTTTACTTCACCACTTAAACATTGTGTGGGGTCAATTTTAACTTCTCTTCAGGAGCATCCTCATCAGAGGAAACAAAGCTGTTTGAAAAATCATTATGCTGTGAAGCCAGAAAGGAGGATGTTGTTGTGAACCCCTTGTGCCATCAGAGACTCCTTACATGGCTTCTTAGGTAGTGCTTCTTTAATTAACTCAAACAGCAGATGTAATTGATCATTTAAATGCTTTTTAGCAAGTTATTTCTTATCATTAAGGCAAGATCTGTGCCTTTTCGTCAGTAAACTCCTGTCTCATTAATAAACACAAATAGTTCATGATGCATTCTGCAGGAATAATATTTATTTCTGCTTTTCCAGTAGCAGTGCAACAATTGGTTGACCATGACCATGTATGACTAGGCCTTGCTTTGTTTGTCCTCCTGCTACAGCTGCAGGGATGGTGAGAATAAGATCTACAAGGGGTCAAGCATCACAGTTTAGTGACACATTATTCACACTGGCCATTTACGAGCAAAGCCACTGTGTAAAAACAAACCTTTTCAATGATTTGTTTTTGGAGTGAAATAAGGAATTAGATAAAAATTGACTTTGGATGCCAACCCATAATTACAGCTTAATCAGCTGCTTAAATCAGAGTTTTTCTTGGGAAAATAGCTTTGTTATGTATATACTGTTAAACTATTTTACACTGTTGTGAGACTGACTTTTTTTTTACCTATTATTATTTGCTGAAAATATTTATCTATAATTCTGTTTGACTTTGTATCCCCATAAGGGATAAAAATGGGATTATGTCCATCACTTTGTGTCTTGTTCTCAATAAGTCAGCGAGAAGCCTTTATCTTTAATCGTTTTATATAATTTATTACATACAGGGATTTCTGGGGAACATTAAAGTGTCATTTTATATACATGGGGAACCAAATAAAAATATGCCAAGTGTTGGTAAGTATGTAAGTACAGACATACTTTTTGGTGCCACAGCTCCAAAGAAGTGTGGTAATTGCATGTGTGTGAGCGCCTGGAAACATCTGAATAAGCCTGACTACCAAGTTTTCCAGCTATAAATTCAGCTAGAACACTGTTCATTTCTTTATTCATCTGTTTGAGGGGGTTTAGGGGGGCTATGTTCCTCTGTTACAGCTTACATAAACACAAAAAACCTCACTGCCTGTCTCTCTTTTCAGTCTGTCTGTTAAAAAACAGCAGCACGTTACCCAGGTCATTAATAAGAGGCTTTGGCATGGTATGCTCTAAAGCTCAGTAACATTCTTCATCCCTCCTAAACTCAAATGTTTCTTTCCTTTCTTACGTGAATAATTTTAGTAATATGTATCATTTAAAAGTAGAGTATTTGACCATGTATAAGTAACTGTTCAGTCTTGGCTATGGTCTAAAATTACCACCCACCCCACGCTCTCTCCACAGTGCTTTGACGTCTAATCATTTCGATTCAGTGTTAAGAACTGTACGGATTTGCTTAATGTGTTCCGGCTGCAGTAGATGTGTTGTGTGCTATGTGAT
This sequence comes from Melanotaenia boesemani, assembly GCF_017639745.1. Taxonomy (NCBI): domain Eukaryota; kingdom Metazoa; phylum Chordata; class Actinopteri; order Atheriniformes; family Melanotaeniidae; genus Melanotaenia; species Melanotaenia boesemani. Next base: position 29,115,815 of record NC_055683.1, on the reverse strand, counting down.
GGTTGAACACTGGTGGGCAGTAAACAATCAAGACCACACATTTGGGGTTTGAAAGTAAAATTACCCAACCACTGTAGTTTGGCTTACAGTAGTATGTTATTTGGGAATCTTTTTTATAAGCTAAGTTAGTGTGTAACACAGTCCAAAAAGATAGTAGTTGTTCAATGGGTGAAGATGCCCTAAACAAAAGCCTGAAGCTCTTGAGGATAAAGAGTTTATTAGAGTGTTCTTCATCACAGACCTGCATCATGAATCCAACTGCTTAGCAGCCTCAAATGCAAACTTGTGCTATTGTTATAGCATTATTGTGTAGACTTATGTCAGTAAAAACATCTGGACAGATGTAAACACTTGTAAAAAGAAATGTGGTAATCATCAAATGACTGTTAATAACAGAAAATGATAACATTTTTGCGGAGCTGTGAAGATTCTAAGCTATAAATCATCAATGAAAATGACCTGAAACTGGATTTGTCTTCATACTGAAGCAGTCTTAATACGTTACATATAGAGATATAATTTCTGAATTTCTCAAGTTGATTTGAAACTGTATTTTTTGGCTAGTAAGACAAAAGTGCAAAGCAGATGAGGATAACAGATTATGTTTGTGGGACAGAAAAAAATTTGTAAATTCAGTTTTTTTTGTTTTTTTTTGTTTGTTTGTTTGTTTGTTTTTTGACTATTGGATTTAGAAAATGTGAACTCAGAGGAATTCTGTGTATGTGTGGACTCTGCTACACACTTCTTAATGTTTTTCCACATTCCTAAAGCTCATCCTACTATTGTCATGTATTTTTCATCTACTTGTTGTTAACCATTGTTCAGTCCCAGCAGTGAAGTGTTATAACATGTACCTGCATCAGTTCCCTTTCATTTATCAACACAGTATTTTCCCTGTCCCACACTATTTGATATGCATATTTCTAGATTCAACAAGTGAAAATTATTTATCCAAAACAAAGCAGTCAGTCCTCGTTTGCATACCTTGTCCTATTCAAAGACACGATAGAAAAACCATGAAAGACTGAGAGCATCTGCGTCTTCACCTTAACATCATCCTTGGGATAAAAAACTCCCTTCAATGCAAAAGTCCATCCTGATCCATCAGACATACGGAACTCATCACAATTAGTGTAATTCTCTGTTATCTCATTTCCTGTTAGTGTGACTGTACTCACAAATGATATCTAACCAACATCATTGCCCAAGACTAAAAATACTTTTGGACGAGCCGTTGAATCATTTGTTTGTCATTGTTCCTTTGTTTTTGTTTTTAAATCACATTCTTTATATGTAAGTAACAACATAGAAGTTGTATTCACCTCAGCAGAATAGCTCATATGAAACCAACATTGCTGTGAATCAGTGGTATTGCAACGGAAAGCAGCAATAAAAACTATGATCATACATGTAAAAACTCCTCTTAATTTGATTCCTGAGGACACAGTGTGAGTTTTCCTGTCATTGTTATTTAGTGCAACAAAATTTCGACACTCATGCTGTTTCTTGTGGATTTGTGTGTAAGTAAAATTCCAAACAGCTTGTTTTGATCAGCTTCTTCTTTTTTTTTCTTTTTTTTTGTGTGGTTTCATGCTGCACTCATCAGTGAGTGGAGCTATGTGACCCAGTGAGGGTTAATATGAGCAGCACTTTGTTCCCTCCTCCATGACGTTGACTGTGCACTCACACATTCTAACACACTTATACACAAAGTTTCCTCACTGAAGCCAGCAGACAGGCAGAGACACAGCAAACAGTCAGAGCCGGGTCTTTTTTCCCTCTCCGTGATCCCCACTGGCCTCATCACTCCATGGGACTCCAGACCTGGCCACCAAGCAAACCATCGCTGTCCTCCATGGCCTGCCTTGATGTGGAGACCCCTTCAATCTGCAGGGGTAAATTCAAATCAGGTGCTTCATCTTTCTGTAACTTATTTCTAATTTCTCATTTTGATTTTCTATTGCATTTACATCAGTATTGCACACCCCCACCCTTTTTTTCTTCCTTATACTTGTTCAGTTATACTGATACTTCTTGAAGCACACAGGTCGTGGTAAAAAAAAAAAAAAAAGGCAGCTTCATGACAACACTTATTCTTACAGGGACTAAATTTTTCACTAGACTTTTTATGTTAAAGGGACTGCTGTCCGCTTTTCTTCTGCTGACAGCTGTTCAGCTTTTTTACATTTCTTCTGTTTTATGTTAGCTCTCTTTGGATTGCTATTTTATTTTTTTTTGTCATGTGAGATATGCATGAATTCATTCCTGTAATTTATGTGCACACAATAAGCTTCTTTCAACTGAAGTGCAATAGTCAGATATGCTGCTGATCAAGACTCAGATCATTATTTGCATATTTTTAATCTTCTATGTTTGCATTCAGAATACTTTCTTTAAACTAGGGCTTGTGTAATAAAAAAGAGAGCAGGCTTGTTACTGGTGTTCAGGTCCGAGATGAAAGATCCAAGTTCCCTTATAGCACCTGCAAGTTAATATTGAAGCTTTTGTCTTATCTAACCTCTGTGGTGAGATGCAAGGTATGTGACAATGGGTTGGTTTTTTTTGTTTGTTTGTTTTTTTTGTTTGTTTTGTTTTGTTTTGTTTTTTTAATATATATATATATATATATAAATATATATATAAATTACAGTATTTGTAATAAAAATATATAGTAAATATAAATTCCTTTCCATAGGAGCCATCACATAAATAAATAAAAACAAAAAAAGATTAAAGTTCTGTGTTTTTAATAAATATTTAAGACATGACAATGTCTGTGTGCTTCACACAAAGTTGGACAACATACCCACTCATTGGGACTGAAGCTAATTAATTTACTTGTTGATTTGAATGTGGATCTATTTCTTAGGTTATTTTAGACAAAAAGTTTGTAGCCGATCCTAGTCAGTGATAGCTGACTGTATCATCTCATCTCTGTTTCTTTTTACACTATAACAGAATATTTCAGTTCATTTTAATCTAGGTTGACTTTTAACATCATATACATTTTTTTGCTAAATTAATACTGTCCAATGAGTTGTGCTTCAGTATATCTCTGGTTATGAATGCCTCCAGCTTTTCTAAAATGTTTATAGTCTCAGGATTTATAACAGCAGAAGTCAACATAACCCAGTGTCAGTCTGTTTCTAAACTAAATTCAGCTTTGTCTGGCAAGCACCAGTTTTTATTTGTACTATTTCATGGAAAAACAAAAGTCAAATAAAGTAAAATGACTGATGGGAGACCTCCAGGGATGATTTGCTGAGAACAACATTGGTCTGAGATTAGAGATTACATCAGTAGACAAGGATTCCAGCTGAGCCCCCTCTCTGTGTTTCTCCATAACCTCTGTTTACGCTTTGCTGGTGAGCAGGAGTACTGAGCCAGTTTGCATCACAGAAAGGTTAGCCAGGGTTCAGACTGAGCACAAGATGACACAAAGTGATGAGGACCCTGGGCATGAGCTGCACCCCCATAGTGATTCTCAAATTAAACCCTGCATTCTCTCCTGGTGCTGGAAGGCAGCTTTTTATATTATTGACATGTAGTAGTATGCACTCATAAATTTTCTTGCTCGTGGCATTCTTTCCAAGTCACAGTGGATATAAATATTGAAACAAACCAATAGTTATTTTTTTATAATCTGATATGATCAGTCTCAGGCTGAACATAACCCCCCATGGCCTGAGTTTGTAATAGGAAACACAGCGGGTGGAGCAGGCACACTATGTTCTCTGTTGTGGAGTTGATGGGCTACTGTGAGAGTGGACTCGGCCTTCCACCCTTTGCCGGCTCTTGTCACTCTGTGTTCCCTTGCCCACCAGCTGAAGCCCATGAGCATCCTCTTGATTCCTCATACAACTGGAGATCCCACCCCCTTAACTGCCCCCAAATTTCATGGTTCCCAGGCCTTGTTCTCACAGCTGCCTGGTTTATTTTTGCTCGAGTGAGTCACAGAGGCCTATTCGGACACAGCGCCTTTCCCAAGAGAGTTGGGCAGGTCTGTATTTGTGTGTGAGTGGGAGCTGTTTCCCTCAAGCCTCTGAGTAAATCGAGCTAAGTTGACTGCACTTCACTACAGTGGTTATGATAAGGACTTCTTGTACCTCACGCCACTGCCTCATTCATTACAATCACCTATTGCCTTCTCCAGAAAATTTTTTTTCTCTGCACTAGGCTATGTTTTTCTACTAAAGCAACATGCCCACGCTCACTTGTTTATAAATGTTTAAACTAGGATCTTACTAGAGTTTACATTTTTGGAAAAGGAAAAAAAAAAAACAGAGAACTATCCAAGTGCTGTATGTGAAGCACAGATGCAAAACTCAACAATTTCTTCTGGAAGATAGTCATGCCTTTGATGTTTCACACTAACATAACCAATTGCTGTTCATCCATCCAGAGCAAGATTATGCTATAAAAACAATTTATTAAATGGACACGAATGACTTGACTAAAACCAGATTTTCTTATTTTTGTGACAGCAGCCCTGACATTAATCCTTCTTGTATATGTCTGTATCCTGCTCTGGAGTTACCTTTTTCTCATTGCATTTGCAACCCACAGAGATATTGCCTGTCATCAGGAAGGATCTCAGTCAATCACACCTTTCAAGGCAAACTGCGGTACTCCTGACAACTCCAAGTCAAACCATACAGGAAGTGAATAAAATCTTTGTGGTGGTGACCAGGATTTACTGTTATACCTTCAGGGTAGCATGTTGATGGAGAAATAATGACTATTTTTGTTTCATTTGAAGGGTTGCAGGTTTCATAGTTTAAAACCAGAGATGATTGTGTGGTGACTCACATGAGTTGGTTCTGAATGGTAAATGTTTAACTCTGACCTCTGTGTCTCTCTGTTTTCTCATAGTCCTCCAGCTCTGTCTACAGCAGAGGAGAACTCGGGAGCAGCTTGTGGATCAAGGTATCATGCCACGTGAGTATTACTATTCCAGGTACAGCTCTAATGAATTTCCTGCTAATCATTTTTATCAGTTGGCTGCAGCTATAAGATAAGAAAAAGAAATTCTTCCATTATAAAAGCAAAATGAAACAAAACGTATATAAAGTGTAATACAATAGTTGTTTCGTTGTACTAATAAACTTTTAAAAAATTATCATTTAACCTGAAAAGACAAACTCTTCTTTTTTACCATCCTTTAGTGTTGCAAAACGGGAGCAGATTCAGTCCTTTTACTCTTTTCCTTGAGTGAGCATTTTGTCTAAGAGCACAACCAATAAAAGACAAGCTGAAAGTGTGACAAAATCCTGCTGGTATCTGGAAAGCTAGTGAGAGAAAAAGACATACCTCGGTGTCTTACCCTGCTCTGTCCTGAGAAGATTCCCGTGGACATGTTTTCTGCTCCTTTCTGGCTCCACACAGCCACATGAGTCAGCTACTGGGTCCTCAGTGGAGGTCATTCGCCCTCTTTGTTGGCCTAACCAACCGTGGCCTGGACACAAACCTCCCAGGACATTCTCCACTATGTACTCTGCTGCTCCTACACTTATAGGCTCGTGATAGGTATGCAGTGAACTTAAAGTAATAAGCAAGAATGTTTTGCTATACTCCTCTGACACACTCCTTAGAGTGCCCAATGGATGGTGTATCCCTAAACTAAACAAGAGCCAAAGTCAAAGGTGACTAGTTGATGAGGCAGACCTCAGCTGACGCAGGATGAGTTTATTCTGAGTGATCAAAGAGTAATTTGCCGCAGAATGGAAAAATCTTTTGAGTCAGTAGAGGTTATCCTTCCTGTTGGACTCCTCCTGTTTGTGAATCAAACTTTTTTGCAGACCAGCAAAGACAAAAATATGACCAGTATAAGTACAATGCAAATGAAGTTAATCGCTTATGTGAACATTCTTGCATAAATTAGAGATTGATGCATTACAGAGATTTTAACTTGTACCTTTTTTTACTTATACCTTAGAAGAAACTATTTGATAACTTTAAGCTACTCAAATACAATAAGTCTAGCTGGAAATGTGTGTTTTCGGCATTTTTGCATTTGTAGGAATATGTATCAGTATGTTATTCATTATGGCTTATAACTATAAACAAAGAAAAAACCTTTTCAACTCTAAAAATTGAAAAGAGGTGGAAATGATTGATGATAAAATACAGCTTTTTAATCTCTTAAAAGAAAAACAGAAAGAAAGAACCTAAAAGAAAACCTACTGATTTATATTTTCCCAGCTTTGAAAACACCTGCTGCCTTTCATGAGAAGATTCGCAGCCTGGAGAGAGCCAGGGTAAGACACAAACTCGTGTTTTCAACTTTAACATTGTCCAAGAAAGTGTTGGTCTTCCTTCAAGTTATGCCACCATAAAATTTTGATGAAACTTGTGTTTTTCAACAGACTGGGAATTTTTTAAAACACAAACTCTGCAGCAGGCCAGAGCGCTCTGAGCTGGTCCGTTTACACATCCTGGAAGGTAATCCTTAAGTGTGCACTCAGTGGTTAACGAGTTTTGGGTGAGGAGGAGAGTGAGGTAGCTATCCAACTGTCTTCACTTATTATTACTTGTTCAACAGTCTGTCCAGATAAATAGTTTGGAGGTTTACCAACTGTTTGAGTGGTGAACCTCTCAAACAGGTTCACCTCTGCATGAGATGCTGGCGAAATCATAAGTGAACATCATCTTTGTGTTTATCAGAAACACAGGTGGAGCCCTCCCTGCAGGCCACACAGATAAAGCTGAAAAGAGCCAGACTGGCTGATGATCTCAATGAGAAAATCGCCCAGCGGCCTGGACCTATGGAGCTGGTAGAGAAGAAAATCCTGCCGGTTGACTCCAATGTGGAAAAGCTCATAGATGGTAGATGTTCATCAGCTTATTTATTAAAAAATTACAGTGTTAACCAGAAGGTTGGCTCAAGTCAGCATGTCAATAGATACCCTTTTACCAGTATTTAGTGATATTTTGGCTGTAGATTCACAAATGCATCTATACATTGTGGCTATCAATTAAAAATGCCAAAAGTTCAGTCTCACAGTTACTTCATTCTCATTTTTTTGTTATCCTTAAAATATTTGATAATAAATGCTCTCTTTTTACTGATGCTGATCCTGCAGGTGGTAAGACCAATCAGTCAAATCCCTCAGATGTTTATAACTTTGATGAGGACAGCAGTGATACATCATCACCACAACTTCCTGCCAGCCAAGAATCTCCCTGCTCCATGCTGGCCTCTCCACAGGAGTCTGGAGGGACTGAGGCCACATATGCTTCTTCTAACTTGAACACCCCCATACAGGTACAACAGATATTATTAATCGATCGTTGGTTAAAAGATGATTATATGGTTGGGTGGACCAACTATTCCTGATAATTAAATGACTAATCAATACATTTTCATGCTTTAATAATCAATTTTAGTTTATAATTTCATTTTCATTTGTGTGAAAAATAAGATTTTATTGCTAAATTAGACTCAGTCAACTATATACACAATGTACAAACATATTGAATTTTCTCAGTGTTTCTCAAGCTGTTTTGGTTATGTTATCCCAACTGAGGAGCCTATCTTTCATGGAATGATAGTTAACAGACATAGCAGCTTTTCTGTACTAAATTAGCTCTGTCGTTGCTTTTCCCAGCAGTCCTCAACACTCAGCGCACAGTCTGCAGCAGATGTAGTCAACCTTGTACAAACCACCGAGCGGCAGAGCAACCAGCAGCCACGTCAGCCCAACAATGCTGTTGTGCCCAGCACTTCTTCAGGGCCAGTTCTTGTGAAGGTGACTCCTCCAAGCAATAGCTAATTCATTCAAAAGGTTTCTTAAACTTAGAGAACAAATAGTCTTTTGCTCATCTTTTTCATAGTCAGCTGCTATGACACTGACCTTTTCTACTCTCTGTCTCCGATCAGTTCAATCTATGTTTTGCGTTTTTGCATGTTTTCTTTGGACAGAGTCTTTTTGTCATACTGACAGTCACATTAGTTTAAGGGTGAATGAAAAGTCAGGGTTCAGCCAAGTAAAAGGCAGATCAGAGAGCAGAACACTCAAGATATTTTACACATCTTGCGACTTAAATCTGTGCCAGCAACAGTTTGTCTTCCATAAGGGTCAAATAACAGGCTAGTCATCCATGTTAAGGGTCTGTAAAATCTAAGCCATCAAAGAACAGGAGTAAAGCAATAATTCATGCATTTGTCATAATCCAGTTATAGTGTGTGCATAAAATAAACTCCCCTCTTTGGAATATGATATAGGCATTAATTTGACATATTGGAAGATTCATGCTTGTTTAACACGGCCTGAGTTTCTGGTTTCAGAGCTGCCTGTTGCTGAACCTGTTGCTCCTATGCCAAGCCATTTTCATGCATTTAACATGCTGTACTTTCAGGTGGTAAAACAATAAGGCTCATATTTACACTCTCCGTTTCCTCATCCTGTCGTTCTCATCAGGTGTCAGAACAATGTTCCATCTTAATGCTTGAAGCTATAAAAAGGCGGTATCAGTTCCAAGTCTTGCAGTGTTGGTACTGGCAAATGCAAAGTGTTGTCCTCAATAAAATGGACTGAGCTCACTGACAGAGATTGAATATCATCCAGATGTTTTTCTCCAGTTTTACATGCTACTCTTCTGTGATGTGCTCTGCAGCAAAGCTTGGCGAAGCTACCTGCTGACAAAAGCCGCAGCAAAAAGAGCAAAGAGCCCAAACCACAGGTGAAAAAGTTGAAGTACCATCAGTACATTCCACCCGACCAAAAGCAAGAGCTCAGTGAGTTGCCAATGGACTCCTCTTATGCTCGCCTCCTGCAACAACAGCAGCAGTTCCTGCAGCTCCAGATTCTAAGTCAGCAACAGCAGCAATACAACCACCAGGGCATCGTACCAGCCACTCTAAAGTATGGCACTAGTGATCAACACATGCTGTCCTTCACCACAGACAGATTTATAATCCTCCACATAGTTAAGATCATCCAAAAGTGGATATATTAACTTTCTCTACAGATCTCTATATAGGGTTTTTTTTGTTGTTGTTTGTTTGTTTTAATAAATCACATCAACACTATGTTTCACCATTTGCAAGGTTATCAGTCTTAATTGTTTAACAACAGCTGTTTTCTGTCTTAATTACTTAGCATTTCCTCCCCAAAGCTTCCTACACAGTAGCAACTCATTGTGAAAAATGGATGACTTATTTTCTTTCACGTCTCCACTCCCTTCTCTTCTTGTCTTATAACAACAGATCAACAACTGAGGCACAAACCAGCTGTTCTGTTCTTCTGAGAGGAAACACTCCGTCTGCTCCGGTGCAGCTCCACCACACTCAGACAAATCACAAACCAAATCATTTACCAGCTAATCTGGATGAGATGAAGGTGACGCATTCCTGCCTGGTCACAGTCTGATTATAACAACTACATGAATGCTGCAGCGGTAAACAAACATTTTGAGAAGTGACTCATAATCTGTTGTCTTTACAGGTTGCTGAGCTGAAAATGGAACTGAAACTCCGATTTTTGCCTGTTTCTGGGACTAAAACAGATCTTATAGAGCGGCTAAAGTTGTTTCAGGAGAGCTCTAACATCCATAGTGTTCCTGCCATGGAGACAGCAGCATCTCATTCTGAAAACACAAAGCTAACTCCTCCTGTTTCTGTCATAGCTTTTGAAGTGTCACATCTGGGAATAGAGGACAGTAATATAGCAGACAGCCCAGCAAAGCTGCTTTTTGATTCTCAAAGTCATACTGCTCCATACATAAGCCCCCCACACAGAGCATCACACGAACAACGTCTCACAGAGACAAAGTCCAATGAGAAGGACTCTGAAAAGGACAAGCGTCTGCATGAGAAGGAGCAACAGATTGAGGAGCTGAAGAGAAAGCTGGAGTATGAGCAGAAATTGGTGGAGGAACTGAAAATGCAACTGGAGGTGGAGAAAAGAAGTCAGCAGGGGGACTCTCCACCTCAACTTAGTCCCCTGGTTGAAGTCCAGGTTAAAGAGGAAAACAAGACGCTGTCAAACTGCACAATGTCCTGCAGCTCTCCTGGTTTGTCAGTATTGGTCAAACAGGAAGAATCTGCAGATCAAAACCATGTTACCAGTCCAAATAAATTCATCGTCAGTCACCAGACCATCACAGAGCCTGAAACCCTGCAGTCTCTCCAGGCTGGATCTCAGAACCTCCTGCCCACATCTCTTCCTGCCACTGTGAAGCTCCCTGCCAAAAACATTGAATTACGCACTACTGTTAGCGGCGCAGCCCCAGGCCACATACAGACCTCTGGACAGGTGCCACAGAAAATAAAGGTCTCAGCAGCAAAACAGCAACAATGCAGCACTCAAACACAGCAACTGACAAAGGTAAGAAAGCACTCAGCATCTGCATGAACTGCCTATATCTGTCTCCTTACTTTGTGGCCATTTTAGACAAATACATCTGATATGACATGCACATCTGGAATCTTCTTTTTTTTTGGAGGGGGGGGAGTAAATACAGAGTAAGTTTCACCTCACAAATGTGGTGCCATGTTTTCAATGGCACTGCCCAAAGTATAACATACCACATTTAACAATCATTTCTGTTCTGTGGGTAACGTGTCTTACTTGTTGCCTCAGTTATAACAGGCCTTAGCTGAGTGATGAAATCTTTTCCTACTTGCATCAAAAGAGGTAAAAATATGGTTATGCAAAACATAGGTGAGTGAAGGGTGACCAAACTGGCCTCACTGCCCTGTGTTGGTCCTCTGCTTTAAGCCCTATATGCATGCAGAATCAAACACAGTGTTCATGAGTTACACAGCACAGCACTGCTAATTTTACCATCCGATTCACACTTGTTTGGCCAGTTACACAAAAATAGTACTTCTAAATAAAACATTTTATTGACACTGATCATCTAATTTCTTCATTTTTCTCTGCAGACATGGAGTGTGAATACCAACACACAAAACTCTCTAAATACATTCCCAGTGAGTGGATGCACCGCAGTAGCCTCCACTAATAACGCTGTACCAAAAGGACCAAGAAAAAAGGTAGAACATTTTTATCTTTACTGCTTTTGTTTTTTCACTTTAGGAAATGTTACAAGTGCATACTAATTTTTGTAGGTGAAGAAGCTATTTAATAAAAAGTCATATCAAATGCTTCCTGTTTTCATTTGATTTGAGGGCCTCTTTTCTTTTTGCCTGTTAAACAGTCTCCCTGTTTCAGCCCAACTCCTGTGATTTTACAGCAGACAGAATTCACAAACCATGCGTCAAAAAGTAAAGATCCACCCCGCTATGAGGACGCAGTTAAACAGGCACGCAGCATGTCATCAGCTGCTCAGGTAAACCTGAACAAAAATTCAGATATATACTTTAAAACTGTTTTAAATAAGACCTCTTATGATGTTTTATTTCTATGCAGGGTCCCACTGCAGCTAGCCAGCAGATGGATGACCTGTTTGACGTGTTGATTGAAAGTGGTGGTGAGGAATATTTATTTTGGCACTAGTAACTTGGAAGATAAAGCCCTAATGATGTATTTACTCTTGCTATTTGTGCATTTGCTTTTTCAGAGATCTCCCCTTTCATCAGGCAGGACCCTCCTAGTTTGGACAAACCTCTCCCTGTGACAGCCAGTGTAACCACCCTTCCCATCAACACAGTTTTGTCCCGGCCACCACCCTTAATACAGGTGGCCCAGCTTCCTGCTGCACTGCTCAACCCTGCGAACAGCTTGGCAGCCTTGACCTCTGACAACCAGCTGGGAACCCTTCTGGATGGCACTCTAGTCACTGACACTGAGCCACAGGAACTAAAGCTGATGGAGGAATTAATTTCACCTGTGATCGTTATGGACGTGGACTTGAATGAAAACATGCCACCCTCTGCTCTGAATATGCAAAATACCACCACCACAGACAGTATGGATTGGCTGGACCTTACTCTGTCTGTGCCAGCAGAGGGTGTTAATCCTTTGGACATATCAGTGCCAGTAGGTGTCTTCTCCTCAGACTTCCTGGACTCTAATGAAATACACCTATGGGACTGAGTCTTGCTAAGGTGATTTTTTATTTTTTATTTTATTTTTTTTAATCTGTAAGGTAATTCATTCCTATTTCATTTTTACGTGTCCATGAGACAGTAAGGGCTGTTGGGCATTTTCATGACTCTGTTCTGCTTTTTGCCCATATATTTCAGCTCAATAATAATCTGATCATGCAATGTGAGCTTAGTTAGTTAGTTTAGTTATTTCTTTTTTTAATTTTTAAACACTGATTATATATAGGGTATAGAGTTGATGTAGATAAACGGTACTGGCAGGTTAAACTAAAAGTAGATTTAATTTCTAAGAATTCCATCTGAAATTATTTTATTGATTTATGAGTCTGCTTGTACTTAATCAGTTACACTCTGTGTGATGCAGCAGGCAGGACAAAAAAGATGTGCTAATCCTTTTTGAGGATGGACATTCACTGCTTATAGCCAAAGGTTGTTTATTGCCCTGTCTTATAATGATTAATGCTATCATAACAGACTATAAACACACAACGCCCTCATGTTCCTGATGTGTATGCAAACCTAAATCAGACATTTAATGGAAGCTGGAGAATGAATTTGACAACACAAGAGACCCAAAAGCAGAAGGCATAGCATCATCGACCAAACCAGTCCTTGTTGTTTCTTTCTTTCTTTCTTTCTTTCTTTCTTTCTTTCTTTCTTTCTTTCTTTCTTTCTTTCTTTCTTTCTTTTCCGTAGCCGAAGCCTCTAAGAGAATCTTTACCAACAGTTAAAAGAAACTTCTTACAAAAGTAATCTGTTGTGCAGTATTTACCTTTATTTGTTTCATTAAAGTAATCTTTTTTTTTTTTTTGCAGTTTACTCAGTAAGTGTACACATCTCATGATTTCTTTGCACAGTTATGGAGTTTCAGCCAAGTTACAGACTCAACCTAGACACAATGATAACATCAACACACTCAGATAACTTCATATATTATTGTATTTTAGTGACATCTGCTGGCTGGTTGACTTAAATTAGCTTCAGTTCAGGACTACAATGGTTTTTCTGTTATAGCAAAGGTCAAATTACATAACTGAGAAAAGTAATAACACTTATAGTCAAAGAAAACAAAGTGTACAGTGTAATGTAGGCAGTGCTCTGTATGTGTTTGGGTGTAAAATACAGTCAGTCTTTTTCTTTTTTTTCTGTCTTTTTTAAATAATCGTTTTTTTAACGTTGAAAAAAAAAATGTCTCTTTTTTGCCTTTGGAGTTACGTGCAGGAGTGAGAAATAGCTCCTCTTTTCTTTACGAGAATAGTTTATATGCTCTTCACACAAGGTATATTTGTTACTTTTTTTATACAAACATAGATTCAGCTGTTTTATAAATGCAACAACTATTTCAGATTTCACATTTTTCCTTTAGGTACAGATATACACATTTATTAGGTTGTCAATAAAAAAAAGATGCACAAGAAAATTTGTAAATTTTTGTAAACAAGTTAGAACAATTTAGGAAACACACACACACAATCATACTTTCTTTTTCTCACACACATACAGTATCTCACAGAAGTGAATACACCCCTCGCATTTTTGCAAATATTTCATTATATCTTATCATGGAAGACCACTATAGAAATGAAACTTTGATTTACAGGACACCAAACTATAAAAACTAAACTTTGATATTCTGTCAAAGTTTAATTTCTATGGTGTTGTCCCATGAAAAGATATAATGAAATATTAGCAAAAATGTGAAGGGTGTACTCACTTCTGCGAGATACTGTACACAAAAGCACTAAGCACACATAGAGCTCACACCCCCCCCCCCCCCCCCCCCCCCCCCCCCCCAACCACATTTTAAACAGTCTCTAACACAGTAAGTCTATAAAAATAACAACATAAACAGGTATATGTCTTGGCACAGATGAACCAGGTGAGGAAACAGTATCTTAAGGGTTCCTTAGGGATCCATTTACATCGAGAGCCACCACAGAGGCATGACCACAGAGGTCATCGCCACAGAAACTGCCCAGACCAGAGCAGACAGGGCCCAGACAGTAACCATAAAGCTGCCGTGCAGGGCCCCAGCCACCCAGATTATCACATCAATAGGAGAACTAAATGCCAAGCTCAGTTTCAGTATAATACACATTTACATACAGGCAAACATTACATGTCTCTGTTTACACATGCCCAGTTTAAATCACTAAAATATCATCCAAGTGCCCAAGCTGACAAGCATCGGTACTTACTCACTAATATTCAGTGCACTCTGCAATGAAGGATGATACCAAAGAAACTCTTTCGCAGTCTCAGCAGTGCTCAGTTGTTACATCATCATTAAATGTATTTCTGTTGTCTTCTCAGTGCAAACTTCAATCTCTCACCCACTGCTTCACTCTCAGAGTTTTTTTATTGTAACGATAGATGTCCGACACTTTGGACATCTGTGCGTGGTGGACTTGAACCTGTCCATGCAAAAAGGAAGGAGGCAACAACCAGCCACACAGCTGCAAAAGAAGAAACAGGAAGAAAAAAATGAAAGTAAGGCTGGAAGTAGCTACACAAACAAAACAGGTGCAACAAGGCCTGATCATATCTGTAAGCAAATATATCACCAAACAAAGGGGAGTGGAAGAGCTCTTACCCTATCAAAGCTGTCATAAAACACACCATCCATGTCACGCTGCTAACAGAAGTACAAATCTCTGTTGTGATGAACTGCCGGCACTCTGGGCACTGTGTCCTGGTTGGACTTGATGGAAGATTCTCCACGTCCAGGATCACTGCAGGGGCTGCAGATGGAGACATGTGCAAGTCGAAAATGTTTTAGTCCTGTACATGCACCAAATTCAAAGCATTTTAGTCTTTGTCATCCCAAATGTTTTTGATGAGTTCAGAATGATATAAATGAAGGGAACAATACATTATCAGCCTTTTTATCCTGTTTTCATCAAATGTGACAGCCATTAAGTGCATTTCGTAGAAGAATACTCACAAAAGTGAAGCAGTAATCTACAAAGTTACAGTGAGTTTATATGGATTGCTGGCTCACCGGGGTAGGCAGGAGGAGCCTCAACAAAGAAAACATTTGAGGCAGGAGCAGGAACACGAGGGCGTCCATCTTGACTGGAGGCAGAGGTAATCTCTGACAAAGAGAAAAAAACGTGGTTACAAGACAGAGTAATATAGGATGGAGTAACGATCTGCTAGAGTAAAGGTTTTTGACTAACTTTTTGAATTTTTGTCTTTGGCTTTCATAACGTTTTCGTAGCATTTTTGGAGTTCAGTCTTCCTTTCAGTGAGCTCTTTGAGTTTGTCACAAATTTCTTTAATTTCTTGCCTAGTGGCTGCTGCTTCCTCTGTAAATAAACAAAGCAGAATACAGAAAATACACACAGGTCATACATAAATTGTAAGAGAGCATATAAATTAGGTCAAGCTTAATATTCATTGCATTAGCTAAGGTTTCTTATGTCACCTGTTTCTCCAAATTCAGCACGATCCCTCAACTCCTGAAATATACACAGAATTTTCTTCCTCTCTTCAAGTTGTTGCCCCTTGAGTGAAATGTGTTTCAGCTCTTCAGATATTTTCTTCACCTCCATTTCTGAAGAAGTCATGATGGCAGCTGAAAAGGAAAAAAAGTCCAGCAAAGCCTTTGATTGTTTTCAGACTGCTAAGCTTCATATTTTAGAGCATGTGTTTACTGCGTGTTTATCCTTGTTTGGCGTGAGACATTTATGCAAACACACCTAAAGCACTAGTGATACTGTGGGTAAATAATTCTGCAGAATGTGAGGACAAGAATTTGAAACTTTACTTAACAGACTAATATTTACTCATTCATAGCCATCATGTGGCCCTTTCATCGCTCCAGAAGCTGGGTGGGCTCATAAGATGTGGAATTGCACACAGTTATAGTTATTCTTGTCTTGAGATGTGACCACCAAAATTCAATGGTTTCTAAACGTTTTTTTTTTTTACATAAGACACAAGGTTAAATACTGTGAAGATTAATTAACAGGATATGTGGTTTTTTGGTTTTTCAAATACCAAAATTATAAACACCCTTAATTATTAAATGCACTTGATGCAACATACTTAATCACTTAATCCCTGCCAATATTTTAAGAAAAGAAACTAAAGTAAATTAAGAATTGCTCACAATAAGGTCCACAATATTTGTTCTTTGTCTACAAGGATATCTAGAGACTACAAAGTTTATTTCCAGGGTAACAAAATATCTTTTTCTATGCCTGAGTAAATGCCTGTTTTGTTTCTCCCCCATTTGGCAGAAAATAAAACAATTCTTATAAAACCAGGCTAAAATGATACCATACACACAGATCCTGATGATGACCTGACCATGACGACAAGATATTTCAACACTGATGTTGCACTTAAACACATTTGTGGTCTGGTTTTGTGAACATTAGGATCTAAACTATCCAGAATCTTTAAACAGCAGCTGGAAATAAACAACATGTTGCTGCATTATTATTTTTCCAGTCAGTAATTTTTTCAAAAAGGCTTCAAAGGTCCATCCATCCAATTTTTTTTAGAGTTATACTTATTTAGATATATTATGCTCTATGATCTCCATTTAAATTAAGCAGCAAAAACATTAAAAAACAATAGCAGACTTGTCGTGCTGTCACGAAACAGGAGAAATAAAATTCACAACTACCACAAACCACTAGCGGTAAAATAAGAGAAATAATGTACTCATCAACAACTCCAATACTTCAACAAATAACTTAATAAAGCTGCTTAAAAACGGCATACTGAAGACAAAATTTCTGCATTACCTAACTCTCTCAGTTGCTCCTAGCGTGTCACTCACACCCATGCATGTGACATTCATACAAGCTGAACAAGTGAACAGTGTTCAAGCCTCTCAGGAAATATTCAAATCATCAGGAATTTATAACTGCCCTAGGTGGAAGATGACAGGATTTTTGGAGGATAAAAGTCCAGAAAAATGTACACATATACACACTGGTACGTTTTGATATTTTTATTCCAAAGATTTTTTATTTATTTAAAAGAAATGTTCTAGAAAGATATGGTCTCAGGAAATAGTAATGACAAAAATCCTTTTTGGAAATGCAACAGTTTATATAAACAATATTTATGAAGTGTTGAAATAGATAAAAAAATATCATTGTCAAGTCCATAAAACTGGTTTGACTGATACACTCCACAGGAATTGAGAAGATTTTTTCCCCTGATGTGGCAAATGTTGGTTCTGTCACTTCTTCTTAAGTCTCTTCATGAACGTCACCTCGTCTCTGTTCCTGATCCCATAACTGAAGATATAAAAGCATCCAAAGAAAGAAAAAAAGTAAAACAGTGTTGATGGTAAAGCAGTGACATTAAGTGCTATTTTTTTACACTCACTCTTTAAGTCTCATTGTGTCATCTTCAAGCTTCTCACCCTGAAATACTAGATGATAAGTTCTCCAAACATATCTCCTAGGAAAAAGGAAAGAGGAACATCAATGTAATAGTTTTCCACGTCTCTTTTATGTTCTTGTGTTGTGTGTTGGGTGAATATTCCTACCAGCTGACATGTTTCACTCCACCTTCTCGCTGCTGTTTCAGCTCCATGAATCTGCGAATGGCCTTCTTCAGATCAAGGACAGTTGCATTTTGCACCACTACTATGGCTGAAAATAAAGGAACCATATAAAAGATGCAGTGATGATCACAATATAGTAGCCAAAACATAGAAAAGAACTAGAATACAAAAGAAAAAATCTCAACACTTACGCATAATTTCCCCATCTGCCTTTGCAACCTTCACAGTCATTGCCTGGCCGTACTCCAAAGCAATCTGAGAATTCACCTCTTCTAGAGTCACCTGAAGATAAAAAATATTCCAGATTCAGACAAACCTTGATGTTTTGATGCCTAAGGTCAACAAACAAATTCATTCATTATCAGAGGTCTCACAAAAAAAAAAAAAAAAGCTTTAGAGACCAGGGAAACCATTTCAATAATCAATGCATTTTTTTAAGTAATCTTTTTCCATGAAAATGACCAGCAGTAGTTTAGTAGTTCCAGCAGAGGGTTTTCCATCTTGGGGTAAAGTAAGTTTTTAGACAAGGAAAGATACAGAAGATGGTCATTAAAGAATTATTAAATCAAACTGTATAGACAAGAACCTGCAAATGTGGTGGGCTGAATGTACCAGTCAAAAATCTGGATAGACATCTATTTTAATTAATTAATTTATTTATTTTCTCGGCTGTATAGAAACTTTCTACTGGTACTGTAAATCCAGTTTGAAGAAAAACTGTAGCCAGATTATATTTCACAGATTCTAAAATTCCTCTCAGAAGTATGAAAGAAAAAAGTAAAATGTTTTTCCACTTGAGTTGTTTAAAAAATGTGATCAGACTGTTGTAATAAAGCAGAAACAAAAACTGGACTTTTCACCACTATAATCCTAAAATACACATTTAAAAATGTAAGTTTACATTAAATCAAATACGAATATACTGTATGTGAATATACTGGATGTACTTTATAAGCAGGTTTGATTAAAATAGTATCTCGAAGCACCTGAATCTTTGACATGCTTTGATGATAAAGTTACAATTTAACATCCGTTTCGCTCCATTTTTGCGTCCTACTGAAAATATATGAGTAACAGAACACCTGGATTGGCAGATCACATAGTAAAGGATCCTGAACCAGTTGGGCAAGTCCCTCCTCGAAAATATCCAAAATTTCTGAATGCGGAAGAGAATCCTCATCTTCCTCTTCTGCATCTGGACCTGCGTCTTCTGTCAGCGTCTCCTTTTTAACCTCTTCAGTCTGTCCAAGTTGCTCTCCTCCGTCTCCAGCACTCGGATTCTGCTCCTCCTCCATCAACAGCCACGAAAATCCTTCAGCAAATATTAAGATGTCTGGTTATCCTCTGGGGCGTTTAAACTGACAGCAAACAACGGGAGAATTTTAAATTGTATTATTTAAAAGTTTGCCCAAAATAACTGCTGAAGACACTTTAACAAGGGTTTGTTGTTAGGTGTGCACAGTGTGAAATATTACACCGGAAGGGTAACATAGCACATCATACATGGTTCCACTTGGTGAAAGTAAAATATGATGTTGGTTAATCAATTATAAAATCATATACTAGACTGACCTAACATTATTTAACACAGTTTATATTTTTCTAATTGCTGCCAGAGCGTTGTTTGAAGAGAAGTCTGTACGCCTCTTGTTTCCCATCGAACTGTATAAAAAGGTACACTTGTTTTCATCTACTTCTTTTCCGCTGTGACATACGAACTAAACTTCATACAGTGGAGACTGAACAACTTGTTTAACAGCACAATTTGATTTAGTTTTCTGGGAACATGTTGCTTTTTTGTCCAACTTGTGGAAATGTTTTAATTGTCGAAGAAGGACAGAAGTGCATGAGATTCGCGTGTAACACCTGTCCTTACGTACATAACATCACAAGAAAGGCATGTTCCGATTAACTATATAGCTCTCACGTCCATGAGCGGTGAACACGTTTCTTGTTTTACAGATAGTTTGTTATGTGTGTGAGTTTAACATAAGACTCCTTTTTTTTGCAGGTAAATAATAGAAAATATCCTAAGATGAAAGAGGTGGATGATGTGCTTGGTGGAGCTGCTGCGTGGGAAAATGTGGATTCAACTGCAGGTAAGTCACGTTAAAACGATTCACAAACCCTTTATGTCTGGCAAGAAATTGAGCTTCCACAATCCACATCTTTTTTATTAATGTCAGTATCATGTTTATAATTACACATGTGAAATCACTGTTAGACCAAAGACAAAAATGGCTTATAAATCCAGAATTACGCATAGCAGACATCCCGATACGCCAAGTTAACAGCAGAGGACAGGAGTGCAACAGCGGCATCAACTTTAAGTCACTCAACATTATTAAAATGGTGGAAAACAAGGTGGAAATTTGACGTCACCAAAGTGCTTCCAAACAAATGCATGGGGACTTTTATGATTATGTAATCATGATCACAACTTGTAAATAATTGCAATCTCATTATTAATTTTAGCAGGTCCTCACAGTAGCCCTTTTAAGTTTTAGTCTGTTATGTAAAAATCTGTACACATCACACCGGTTATAAATTTTACACTGGCTTCCAGTCAGTCACAGAATAAATTTTAAAACCCTTCTGATTGTTTACAAATCCCAGAACTTTTTAGGCCCAGAATACATCTATAATGCTTTTATGTAAAGCACTTTGAATTGCCTTGTACATGAAATGTACAATACAAATAAACTTGCCTTGCCTAATATAATACTGTCACCATTATTTAATGTCATTACACAGTGTTTCCTTAAGAGACTATACATGGGTCAATAAATTTCCCAGATCCCAACTAATTAAACTAAGTCCTGGATGTACTGTAATGTTTGAATTTCTGCCCTATGTGTTTTGTTAACTCCCGACAGACTTGGATCCAGAATGACATTTATATCTCTTTACAGAAAAGTGTCCTAAGTGTGAACATCCTCGGGCGTATTTCATGCAGATTCAGACCAGATCAGCTGATGAACCCATGACAACTTTCTACAAATGCTGCAATGCCCAGTGTGGACATCGGTGGAGAGATTAACACTTCTGCACTTGTGGTTTTGGGATGTTTTAAGATCATTTGCAATGTCTTTTTTGCTTTTTGGCACATGTGTATATATAAGGGATGTATTCTTTTCCTCTGTATTTCATATTTATTTACAGCACTGACTTTACACTCATTCATGTTGTAGATGACATTAAAACAAGTTTCCTTAATGATTTTTATTGATAAAATAGTAGCTGTATACAACAGTCAAATTAATTGTCTTACATAGTTACATTGTCACGGACATATAGAGCAGTGCAGATCAGCAGTCTCCACATCAATATTAAAATTTTAATGCAATCTTTTAGCTCAAAGTGTTTTTTCTTGCAACAATCTTGCAACCTCAAGGAAAATTAAGCAAAAAAGGAAAAAGAAAAAATGATGCACATAGTCGGGGAGCCAGTAGGTAAAAATAGCGTTTTGTAATGTGAACTCATGCTGTTCACTGTTGGTGTATTTTGTGGAATTTGCTATTTGCAAGTCTAATTAAAGCTTATTCCTAAAAGAGAACTCAGTTTCATTCAAGAGACATCTATTTGTCATCTAGCATGCATCTGAGCAATGCAAGTAGCTGTAAAAAGGGCGGATGGCAAGTTCGCAGGAGAACATTGTGGGATTGCTGTTCCACCCCTTATTTTTTCTTTTCTTTACTACTTTACCAGTGAAAATATAATTACTCTGGAAAGGTGCAACAGCCTGACACAAAATGTTAAGAAATGTCATGCAGTCTTACTTGGTGACAAAAATCTGTCACGCCTACAGTGAGTCCTCTATTTTCTAAATAAGTGCAAGTGTGGTTGGGTTTATTCAGCTACCTACAAACAAGTTAAAGCCTAATTATGAGTTGCTTTTCTTTGCTGAATCAATTTTCCCCCAGTTGAGTAAGAGGGTGAAGTTTTTTACAAATGAAAGGGGGGTGTATTTGAACTTAAAGTGCAAATGTTGACTTTTATAAACTATAGCATGGACAGAGGGCCTAGGTAAGTAACAGCTGACTGGAGCCCAGAAGATTAATAATAAATAAATAAATTTCTTTGCTAACTAGGTAATCCTCTCACATTCCACAAGTGATGAGAAAAACGGGGAAAAAAAAGGACTGTTAAGATGATCAGACAGACGAATATTCACAGTTGTCAACATTAACTTAATAAAATAATTGATAAAATATCTGAAATTAAAAATAAAGATGCTAACCCCAAATGTTTGAAAACATGTACTACACAGCTAAATTCACAGATGAGTTCAAATAAAGTGACCGTTTTCACAGCTCTCTTTAAATAAGTTTTCTTCTTGTTTTTGTTTTTTTAAAATTCACATGCATACTTGCAGACAATATGTTTGCCTGCAGCTTGTCCACCTCTGGAACTCTTTGTAACCTTCATTCTCTGCAGTTCAGTCAGATTTTTACATTCCAAATCCATATTTATACATTTAAGAAGATTATGGAAATATATATACAGTAAATATTCTGTGAGCTAATGAGAAAACTGCACTAACAATGTAAGAGGGCTACACAACACTATGTAAAAATTGGGGGTGGGCTGTCACTATCAGCAGGAGGAGCTATGATTTCATTTGTCTGTGCATGTACATGGCTCTGTGGCATACAGCTGTCGGTGGTTAGCATATACGCTTGTATGTGTAAATGTAGCCCTTGCAGTTAGGGCAGGTGTGTGTCACATCCTTGAGGTCATCAATCAGGCAGGGAATCAAGCAGCAGCCGAGATCACATCTGTGGAAAAAGGAATAAAATTAAATTCAAGCACCTGAATGTGGTTATATCATGTATGTGCATTTATTCACAAAGGAAGAGGGTAACCGAGTGGAAGACAAACTTATTAATCTGAACAGTTGGGGAAATTCATAAAGCATCAGGGTAAAAAAAGTTGCTGCGTGTGAGAAAAATCCTAAAAAGTTTTAATGTTAATATACACTGCCTGGCCAAAAGAAAAAGTCTTCACCTGATTTAACTAAGAAATGGGTAGGAGCCTGCTATTAGATAATTCTGCATGGGTGAAACTACTAAAACTGGGTAAAGAACTGTCTAACTGATTGAAACTGGAAGAATAATGAGTAACCATCGCCTTCGAGGAGGAAATAGGGCAGAAAAAAATCCTGGATGGTGAACTGCGGGGAAATACCAGGGCTATGTTAAATAGTGAAAGTAAGAACATTTCCACACACACACAATGCAAAGGAAACTCAACGGACCAGGACTGAATAGCCTTGTAGACATAAGAAAGCCACTAATCAGCTAGGATAACCAGAGATAAAGGCTTCAATTTGCAAGGGAGCATAAAGATTGCACTCTGGAACAATGTAAGAAAGTCATGTGGTCTGATGAGTCCAGATTTACTTTGTTCCAGAGTGATGGGAGCATCAGGGTAAGAGAAGCAGATGAAATGATGCAGCCATCATGCCTAGTGCCTACTGTACAAGCCTGTGGGGGCAGTCTGTATGATCTGGGGTTGCTGCAGTTGGTCAGGTCTAGGTTCAGCAATATTATGTTCCCAAAGTATGAAGCCAGCTGATATCTGAATCTACTGAATGAGCAGCTTATTCCATCAATGGATGTTTTCTTCCCTGATAACACGGGAATATCACAAGATGCCAAGTGGGCTCAAGTTGTGAAAGAGTGGTTCAGGGAGCCATCCATCCATCCATTTTCTGCCGCTTATCCGGAGTAGGGTCGTGGGGGCAGTTGCCTAAGTAGGGAAACCCAAACTTCCCTCTCCCCGGCCACATTCACCAGCTCATCCGGAGGGATCCCGAAGCGTTCCCAGGCCAGCCAAGAGATGTAGTCCATCCAGCGTGTCCTATGTCTTCCCCGGGGCCTCTTTCCAGTGGGACGTGCCCAGAACACCTCACCAGGGAAGCGTCCAGGAGGCATCCTAACCAGATGCCTGAGCCACCTCATCTGGCTCCTCTCGATGTGGAGGAGCAGCGGCTCTACTCTGAGCCCCTCCCGGATCACCGAGCTTCTCACCATATCTCTAAGGGAGAGCCCCGCCACCCTGCGGAGAAAACTCATTTCGGACGCTTGTATTCATGATCTCGTTCTTTCGGTCACTACCCACAGCTCATGACCATAGGTGAGGGTAGGAACGTAGATCAACTGGTAAATCAAGAGCTTTGCCTTTTAGCTCAGCTCCCTCTTCACCACGACAGACCGATGCAGAGTCCGCATCACTGCAGACGCCACACCGATCCGCCTGTCGATCTCCTGCTCCACCCTTCCCTCACTCGTGAACAAGACCCCGAGATATGTGAACTCCTCCACTTGGGGCAGGACCCTATTGCAGACTCGGAGAGAGCACTCCACCCTTTTCCGGCTAAGAACCATGGTCTCGGACTTGGAGGTGCTGATTCTCATCCCAGCCGCTTCACACTCGGCTGCGAATCGCTCCAGTGAGAGCTGAAGATCACGGCCCGATGAAGCCAATAGAACCACATCATCCGCAAAGAGCAGAGACCCAATCCTGAGGTCACCGAACCGAATCCCCTCAACACCTTGGCTGCGCCTAGAAACTCTGTCCATAGAGGTTATGAACAGAATTGGTGACAGAGGGCAGCCTTGGCGGAGTCCAACCCACACTGGAAACTATTCTGATTTACTGCCGGCAATGCGGACCAAGCTCTGACACCGGTCGTACAGGGACCGGACAGCTCGTACAAGCGAATACGGCACTCCATACTCCCGGAGTACCCCCCACAGCAGTCCCCGGGGAACACGGTGAAATGCTTTCTCCAAGTCCACAAAACACATGTAGATTGGTTGGGCAAACCCCCATGCCCCCTCAAAGACCCTGAAGAGGGTGTAGATCTGGTCCACTGTTCCACGACCGGGACGAAAACCACACTGATCCTCCTCAATCCGAGGTTCGACTATCCGACGGACCCTCCTCTCAAGCACCACTGAATAGACCTTACCGGGGAGGATGAGGAGTGTGATCCCCCTGTAGTTGAAGCACACCCTCCGGTCCCCCTTTTTGAAGAGGGGGACCACCACCCGAGTCTGCCAGTTCAGGGGAACTGTCCCCGATGTCCACGCAATGCTGCAGAGGCGTGTCAACCAAGACAGCCCTACAGCATCCAGAGCCTTAAGGAACTCTGGGTGGACCTCATCCACCCCCTGGGCCTTGCCACTGAGGAGCTTTTTAACCACCTCAGCGACCTCAGCCCCAGAGATAGGAGAGCCAGCACCAGCTACCCCAGACTCTTCTTCTTCATCGGAAGAGGTGTTGGTGGGATTGAGAAGGTCTTTGAAGTATTCCCTCCACCGCCTCACGACCAGAATCTCCTCGAAGCCGTCCAGAAGTCATTCTCCATGGCCTCTCCAAACTCCTCCCATATCCGAGTTTTTGCCTTAGCGACCGCCGAAGCTGCGCTCCGCTTAGCCCGCCGATACCCATCAGCTGCCTCTGGAGTCCCACAGGCCAAAAAGGCCTGATAGGACTCCTTCTTCAGCTTGACGGCATCCCTTACTGCAGGTGCTCACCAACAAGTTCGGGGGTTACTGCCACGACAGGCACCGACGACCTTATGGCCACAGCTGCGGCTGGCCACCTCGACAATAGAGGCACGGAACACAGCCCATTTGGACTCAATGTCCCCTGCCTCGGCCGGGACATGGTTGAAGCTCTGCCGGAGATGGGAGTTGAAACTCTGACAGGGGACTCTGCCAGATGTTCCCAGCAGACCCTCACAACACGCTTGGGTCTGCCAGACCTGACCGGCATCCTCCCCCACCATCTGAGCCAACTCACCACCAGGTGGTGATCAGTTGACAGCTCCGCCCCTCTCTTCACCCGAGTGTTCAGGACATGCGGCCGCAAGTCCGACGACACGACTACAGAGTGGATCTTCGAACTGCGGCCTAGAGTGTCCTGGTGCCAAGCGCACATGTGGACACTCTTATGTCTGAACAAGGTGTTTGTTATGGACAGTCCATGACAAGCACAGAAGTCCAACAACAAAGCACCACTCGGATTTAGATTAGGGGGGCCGTTTCTCCCAATCATGCCCCTCCAGGTCTCGCTGTCATTGCCCACGTGAGCACTGAAGTCCCCCAGCAGAACGAGGGAGTCCCTGGAAGGAGTGCTCTCAAACACCCCCTCCAAGGACTCCAAAAAGGGTGGGTACTCTGAACTGCTATTTGGTGCATAAGCACAAACAACAGTCAGGACCCGTCCCCCCCCACCTGAAGGCGGAGGGAGGCTACCCTTTCGTCCACCGGGGTAAACCCCAACGTACAGGCGCCAAGTCAGGGGGCAATGAGCATGCCCACACCTGCTCGGCACCTCTCTCTTGGAGCAACTCCAGAATGGAGGAGGGTCCAGCCCCTCTCAAGGACAGTGGTTCCAGAGCCCAAGCCGTGCATCGAGGTGAGTCCAACTATATCTAGCCGGAACAGCTCAACCTCACGCACCAGCTCAGGCTCCTTCCCCCGCAAGAGAGGTGACATTCCACGTCCCTAGAGCTAGCTTTTGCAGCGGAAAATCAGACCGCTCCACCCTTTCAGGCTGAGCCCGACCGGGCCCCATGGGCAAAGGCCCGGCCACCAGGCCTCCAGGCCTGGCTCCAGAGGGTGATCATCATAGGGGTGATTTGAGCCACATTATTTTCACCAGTGAGTCCAGACTTGAACCCCCACTGAGAATCTGTACTGGAGAAGGCTTTGTGCAGTGGTCGGACTCTCCCATCATCAATACAAGATCTGGGTGAAACATTAATGCAACACTGGATGGAAATAAATCTTGTGACACTGCAGAAGCTTATGGACAGCAGTTTTGATTACGGCACATTCGCTGCCTCAAAACTGAAGTGGGTCCAACAAAATATTAGAGTGCGCAACCTTTTATTTATTTATTTTATTTTTTATTGGCCACTTTCTTTTTTTTTTTTTTTTTTTTTTTAAACCAGGCAGTGTACATGTCCCTGTTTAACAAAGCATAACATTAAAAAAGGAAAACAGTTAAGAGTATAGAGGAAGATTATTAAAATTTAAAGAGGCTAAGCACAATTTGTATAAGTATATTATACATTTGTATATTTGTATATTTGCAAGTGCACAAGTGTTAAGAGGATGATGAAATGTGTGCATAAAGCTCTGTGGGTGATGCACCCATCAATTAGCTGTGTTGGCTGGTAGTGTGCATGGCTACAATACCTCTATGTAAAATTGAACATCACAATGAGTACAATGTGTCTCTTAAGCACAGGACAAAATATCTATCGGAGTCAAATTTGTTTATTGCATAAAATGATCTATACAAATAAACTATTTGGGCCTTTTCATTTCAGTGTCGAACATTTGTAATTTGTCTATTTTTTTCTTTAAAAATAAATCTTAAAAACCCACCTACAGCAATCAATACAGATACTGATCAGACCTAACATTTCAGATTCAGTCACAGACAGACTGCTTACATCATGTTAAGATGGTCTGATTGTGTTGTCCCAGATTTTCAAATAGTAAAGGAAAAAGAGGCAGTTATACTAGGGGGTCATGGAAATGTACATGCTCTGATAGCAACGGCAACTTTCTGACGACAGCTTTTATACCACACACGCCCCAAAGCCTCGGAGTTTAACACAAGGCACAGCAACTTTGTGTTAAACTGCAGTCTTACCAAGTCTGACCATCTAACATTTATGCATCACTTTCAAAGCACAAAATCTGAACTGCATACAGTCACATTACTGACGGCAGATGCATTGATTTTCAGAAAAATTCAATACATTACATGATTAAAGGAAATGAACAAAGCTGTCTGAGCTGCTGATTTTGTTTCTATTTGTGGCGAGAGGACAGGAGACACTAGACTAATCAAATGTCTCAAATGTCTAGATGTGGCTGGGGTTTTAATACACACTGACTAACAGGCTATTACAACTCTAAAAAGAATATAGTCAAGTAGGGCTGCACAGTATCAGGAAAACATGCGATATGCAATAACACTGTTGAAAGTTGCGATGAAATTTGATCTGCTATAAATAAAATAAATAAAGCTGCTGCTATTATGTTTTCTCATACAGAGCTCCACTGGCAAAACTCTCATGCACAGACATCTGTTGAACTTTATAGCTCGTGCTATAATAACGCTAGTAGCGTGTTTTAGCTAACGCTAGATTTTAGTAAGTCTTGATAAAAATAATTTGGTCAAACACAAACAGATCATGTGCTATGGTGTCCTTCAGCCTAAAGACTAGAGATAAAATAGAAACTTTACCACCTTTGCAAAAGTTTAAAGACGTTTCTTTACCAACTTTTGATAAATTCTAAGGAGATTTGTTTTATATTCCAGTGTTGATTTTCAAAAGCAGTTTGTCAGATGAAGCAGAATTTTAGACATTAATGGATCGATGATGGATGACTGATATGAAAAATAGAATAACTTTGATAACGCCAAATAAGATGCCCACATCAGTTACAATGGACCAGTGTCTAAAGTCATGAGTCCAGAAATCCACAGTGCGTCCTTGTCGGCAGATATGAGATAATGAGGACTCGCAAAAAAGAGGCATCGCAACAAAACCTCAAGGGGGTTCGTCTATAGCTCCTTGTGGTTGTACTGTAGGTGGCAGTGGAGGTTAAACATGTCCTCTGATGTTTGCCACAAGTATGCCACATGTCTAATGTTTAAAGTGTCATCTTTCTTCTGACCAACGTAGTTCCAAATATCCGATGTGCTGTTCTGTTTATCTACACGTTCTTTTGCCATCAAAACACTCCATGTGCTCTAGTGTCGCAGCCATTAGCATCTACATAGAGCAGGTATCCTTTAGAGTCTCTTCGGTTCCCCATTAACATGCACAGAGCATGAACACTTAGTAGAGTTTGGAACAGTGTCATGTCACTTCCTTAAAATTTGCAAATGGGGACGACAGTTTAGGCAGTTGTTGCAATATGTATATTGCAATGGCTAATTAAGCAATGAAGGTAAAGTTTCAACATATTTTGCAGCTCTACAGTCCAGTCATGTCATATACGAACAGGAAGGTCTCCTTTGTGCTAAGATTAATGACTGGAGTTCCAATGGATGCATCAGAGAAAACTCCAGTTACAGCTCGGCCTTTTAAAACCTACTGCTAGAGTTACTGTTAGAGTTCTTAAATGACACACCTATTAAAACTTGTAACCTACAAAAAACACTTACCCTACAAAAAAGCAGAAGAGACAGAAAAGTGTGTTCATGAGGCCAACATCGTGGGAGATCCGGGTGACAATTGCCTGCTGGCAGTGTGGACACACAGTCTGCACTGGTGAGGTCTGGAACATTTCTCCCTGCAGTACTGTCACAGTGGTGGCTGCACCTGGAGGAGCCAGGACGGTCGCTGTGTGACCTCCCATGTGAACAAAGTGACTGGGACCAGGACCCATCTGTCCTGGCATTGAGTAAGCATAGTGACCAGGAGGAGGTGGGTAGGGACCGCCTGGAAAAAATTAATTCAGGATCTTAAATATAAACATAACTCTGCGATTTGAACTGACTTTGCTGAATAAACACATATTTAGAAAAACACAAAAAGAAAACCACAAAGACAGTCAAAGACGAGCATAAAAATTATATGAATACAAATTACAAACACATACATACATATATATCTATATATACATATATAGATATATATGTAGAAAGGATCTTTATTTCAGCTATGCAGGGGCAGGTCAAGAAAAGTTTTGATGGATGCCAGGCAGGACTTGTAAACAAGAAACCTATTTTATCAACAGTTGTTTACTTTAGGTGACGCTGCTGTAGCACTTTTATCACTGCTGCACAAACACTTACACTTCAGTGATAAAAGGCAAAACCTGTTTTTAATCCAGATCATCAGTTTTATCAGAATTTATATCAATGTTGACTGTTAAACTTCAGTCGTCACATCTGGTGGTAGTGCTATTATCACCATGGAGACGGCTGATGAGAAGCTGATATATGAATTATGAATTATGATCTAGAACATGGTAGAGATTATTTAGAACAACATATAGAAGTACATTACATGCTGCAAGTTAAGTTAAAAACATTTTTTCCTGGAAGTTGATGCTGGACTAAAGAAATGAGTAAAACAAATATAAACCAACTGTATGCAGCAGAAGCATGATGTTCTGTGTTCATGGTATTTGCAGAAAGTCTGCAGCACCTTGTGTTAGTGGAGGCATAGGCATTGGCATAGGCATGGGTCCTTCTCCTGGGACATGTGGGGGTAAGAAACCTGGCTGTGGTGCCTCATATGGTGGAGGACCATAGTCTGGAGGTAGCAGCTGTCCTTGTGAAGCAGCTGTTCTTACATTTTCTGAAAGATACAAAAATTATACTGAAAACAGCCCTGTACAAGTAGGAGTCAAAGCATTTCTAACCAGATTAATAAATTTAAGAACATGTAAGAAATTTAAAATTAGCCAAACAAAGAGAATCAAAGTTAAATCTGAGCCATTATTGTGAGTACTCATTAACATTCACCACAGTCCAGCATTTCTGGCGATATTACCAGGTTGTCCATTCTTCTCCTCAATGAGGGGGGCACTGGGACCTCCGGGGTACGGAGGGGGAGGATCACTGGACATACTGGCCGGATGTCTGGGCTGGAAGATGAGTTTAACACGTGAGCACTGATCTCAGCTTTATAAGTCCACATTCACTATGAAAAATAAAATATGAAAAGCTTTAAGTCTTGTCTAACTGCTGTCAGACACAGATTAATAAAAATGAACTACCAGAGACACTATCAAACTACTCTGTCATTGCTAATGTCACATAAATAAAAATTTAACATAAACAAAGTGAAATGAAAGTTTTATGTAATGAGAACTTTTCTGTAGCCCTAATGCATTGGATTGCATCACAATACTAAATAAATTAAACCTAAGCTGTTCCAAGCTTTAAATGTTGTAAAAATAAATAAATAAAAAACATATAATGAAGTAATTATGTTGATTATGTCTATTTATATACTATTAGCTCAGCAAATTTTAGTCAAACTAAACCTGGAATTAGAATTTACTGACTTATGATTACC
Source organism: Melanotaenia boesemani (assembly GCF_017639745.1). Lineage (NCBI taxonomy): Eukaryota > Metazoa > Chordata > Actinopteri > Atheriniformes > Melanotaeniidae > Melanotaenia > Melanotaenia boesemani. The sequence continues at coordinate 29,085,203 of NC_055683.1, read as the reverse complement.
AAACATAATGTTCCAAGGAAAAGTATGCAACAGAGAATACAAGAACAATCACAAGTACTTAACAAAAACCCTGTTGGTCATCAGAAAAGTCAAGAAGACAACATGTTCTTTTCTTCTAGTCTGTCTGAGAGCTCATGTTTCAGCTGGAAGTGCTGCTTTCTCTGTGTCTAAATAATGCATTGTGATGGAACGCAACGTCCAGCAAATGTTTCAGAAAAAAACGTAAAATGGATTAATGAAAAGAAAAAAAGAAAAAAAAAGGAAAAACAGAAGCAATTTTGTATCTGTTTCTTTGTACCTGTTTCTGGCTCAAAAATGTGTTAGATTTAGTCAAGAGTGTGTGTTCAAAACACACAATTAAAATTTACACTCAGTGAAAAGCACTGTGTTTTATCTTTAAACTGTTTACATCTAATTTGTCCAATGCATTCTGGGGCTCAGATGCAACACCTGTACAACAGACCTCTCAAAGGTTTATGTCCAACTTGATTATATCCATATAAAAAGGCGTTGCTGTATTTCAGAGAATTTTTACACATAGTCTATTAAATGGTAAATGGACGGTACTTTTCCAGTCATGTTGACCACTCAAAGCGCCTTTAACACACACTCTGTTTTCCTTTATTTGATTATTTATTAATCTATTTTATGTTTCTCTAAAACATTTGCTGGCCATTGCATTCAATCACAATACATTATACTTGTACACCTTTCACATCAAAACAATGTTTATAATGAAAGAACATCAAATGTGCAGCTTTATTATACACAAAAAACTGGTTAAAAACGATTACCTGTTGCTACTAGGAGAATATTCTACTTAAGAAGCCTAACACATCTGCCACAAGTTGTACATGACCTACAATCACTGCAAACACATATTATTAAGAAAATAATTTATGGATGAGGATATTTTTTAGCAATCAAATACAACAACAAATACTCACTATGTCTTTAGTAATTAATAATCTAGAAAAATTCAAACGAGAGAGAGAGAGAGAGCAAAAACATGTATCCCTGCAGTTACGAAAACATGATTGTTGCACTTGTTAACTACCAGTTTCTCAGCTAAAATAGCCACTAAGTTTATTAATACCAACGTAGATAATCCTGCTCAACTCCAGTGGCACAACTAAACATGAATGGTTTAGTTACGTAATATAAATTAACGGATGTCAGTGAATAAATGAAGCTTAAAACTATGATATCAATGAACACACTTGCTAGCTAAGAGAGAGGAAACATGAAGAAATTAAACAACCAGTTCTAGTGGCAGGTTAATCACTTGTTATTTCCTAATTCCTTTAGAAGACTGGAAGCTGACTGACGGCGAGTACTGAACTCAGTGAGGTAACTTTGACAACTATGTGTTTTTTATGCACGTCAAGCTACAAGAAACAGCTTAAAGCTAGCTGTTGCTAGCTTGCTAGCTAGCTTGCTAGCTAGCAACAGCTAGCGTCGCCATTCTTGACAGAAACAAGATAACAAGGATATGCAGAAAAGACGTGAAGTGAATCTCCAGAAAATTGTGGTTGACAAAGGCGCTTCTAGTCGTCACTGTAATTAACCAGGTGTCAATATGTTTGACGTCAAATTACCTGTTTCCAGGAGAAATGCCACCAGCAAGCGGTGTAACTGAAGTTGTTTGACGTTAGCTGCTCCGAAGCTCCTGTGGAGAGTCAACATCCGCTGAGACGGATTTACACTGACGTCATTAATTATGATGTACACCGGTGTCCTGACGATTTCTGTAACCTCTATTATTTACTCACTAGCACCAAAAAATAAAATTACAAATTGTAAGGTAGCACAAGCATCGTGACTGAATTTATCAAAAAGTTGAACAAATTTACGCGAATTTACATACTCCTGTGAGAGAATAAACACACCAAAAATAAACATCTGCTTAATCTTGACAGGTTGATTAATGCCTTATACTGTCATCTCTTATTCCCACTGTGAAATAATCACAAGTATTTTACATATTTTTTCATCTATGTTAGAATGTAAAAGGAAAAACAAATAAGGATGTTTGATTTTAAAGTATATGACGTAAAAGTTGGTTTGCCAGCTCATATTTGCACAAGCTAGTCACAAATATTGAAACAATCACTTTAGTTATCAGTATTGTCTTCATCTCATCAGTAACTTTTTAAGCTTTATTATATCAATCCTAAAAATTGGCTTATTGTTTGTATTGTTAACAATGTCAATCAGACATAAAATAGTGTTTTAAAATTCTTTAAGGACTGTGATGACCAACACAATTAAAAAATTTAATAACAGCTGATAACGATACCAGTGCTTCTCTAACATTAGTTTCGTAATAAAGAAAAATCTTTTCGTTACCAGAAAATTCTGGAAGGATTCTGGATGGAGTCAGTAAGCCCCTGCTGCAGTATACCCATTCACACCTGGATGGGGTTGGCGACACAATAAGAATCACTTTTTTATTTTGTTTTTTATTATTATTATTATTTTTTATCCAGTGCATTCAACACCATCCTGCCTCTGTGTCTGGGTGTCAGCTTGTCCACCATCTCCTGGGTCAATGACTATGACAGGTATAGGTACCTGACGTTTCTCCGGGAAGTGCTCTGTGTGACACGGTGGTGAGTGATGTGGGAGCTCCACAGGTGACTGTACTGTCTCCCTTCCTGTTTACCGTATACACCACAGACTTTCAGCACAACTCCAGTACGTGCCACCTGCAGAAGTTCTCTGAGGACTCTGCAATGGTGGGGTGTATAAATGGTGGACGGGAGGGAGAGTACAGGCAGGTGATGGACATTTTTGTGGAGTGGGCAAGTGAAAATCACCTGATGCTGAACCAGACTCTAAGACCAGAGAGATGGCAATTTCAGGATAACAATGGCAGCTACACTGCTCCTTTGCATCCTGAGGGGCAGTGGAGATGCAAAGGGGGAGGAACATTACCACTGTGGAGAACTTCAAGTACTTGGGTGTGAACATTAATAATAATAATTTTACCTGAATATTGTGAATAGTATATTGTAAATAGTACATTTTATCTATATTTTATATTTATATACAGTATATTTATATATGTATACGTATACAAGTGTGTATATATATTTTTTATACACACTCTCTCTCACACACATCTCTCTCTCTCTCTCTCTCTCTCTCTCTCTCTCTCTCTCTCTCTCTATATATATATATATATATATATATATATATATATATTTAACACCTCTTATCTTTTCTTTTTCTTATATAGTATTTTTGCGTCTTACTGTTTAATTTTACTCAATTTTTCTCTCTGACATTTATGCTATAGTATCACCGAAATTTCCCTTTCTGGGATTGATAAAGTAGCCTATGTCTGACTCAGATAGTGCACAACACGTGGGCAATGTGAAGCCTTCTCGTGGTCATATCGAAGAACTGCAAAATCAAATTAATCAAACGTGTCCAAACTAAAACGTACAACCTTAATGAACGGTAAGTCTGTTATTTTGAACCCTGACAAGAAACTAAAACAATTAACAGAAAATTGTAACATTCAAATTAGTTACTTACACAGATTATTTTTATAAACAGCTCAATCAGAAATTCGTGTTAAGGGAGCTCAAATGACTACCTAAAAAGCCAAGGAGTTGGGTATACGGAAAATCAAGGTTGTTTACTGCCCTCGTGTGTTCATAATTCAAAACTGCGACATTTAAACGAGTCGAGGTAGCGTTAATGTTAACGTGCACACATCCGGTGAGGCGAGTACTTAAAAAATAAAATATCTTATTGACGAACATTAAAAATAGCATTACGTTGATTACCCTTAATTTTAGAGGACACTGATATAAACTACATTTTCTTATGGCTCATTGGAAATTACGCAGTTCAATAATTATTTGCCTTTTCTCACAATTGACACAAATTAAGTTTGTTTGTATATGACGTAAAAAATGGTAAATGAACTGTAGTCATCTTGACCACTCAAAGATGTGTCTTGCCTAAGGACACTTCGGCATGTAGTCAGTAATCTGGAATCGATCCACCAACTTTCAGGTTGGCAGACGACTGCTCTTCCTCCATCAATCAATCACAAATACTATCTGCTCACCATTTCCTCCTGGTCAGGATTAATAAGTTCCGCGCACCCCTGTCCTGTCTCTTAAAGCGAACGTCAACACTTAACAGGAGACAGCCAATCAGCTTGACTCTCTGCTACGTTAGCGCAGCTCAGGCAAAACAACAAGCTCGTTCAGAAATTGTGTTCCTCTTAGCAACAAATCCACCGAGAATTCAAGCGTTGAACATGTCCAATTAACTAGGGATTTTATATCTGGTGGATGTTATATTTGTTTAGGCCTCGGTTTAGGCTAAAGTCAGAGCTAGTCTGAGCTACTGACGCGCCGTTAGCCACTAGCTAAGTGTTGCTAGCATCGGCGATCCAGCAGAGAAAGATGGGGTCCATCCTGAGTCGCAGGATCGCTGGTGTTGAGGACATCGATATCCAGGCTAACTCGGCCTATAGATTTCCACCTAAATCTGGTAAGTGACTGACAGAGGCGTCTGCTGCAGTCGTATATCTCATAAACACGGTTACACCGAGTGCAGTAGTTATTCGCTCATTATGTTTTTACTGTGAATGATCATCAGCCATATCTATTGATAATCGGATGATCGGTGTGGAGGAATTAGTATCTCGGTGTTTTCAGCCAGGACGTCACGTTTTGTTTATTTTTTATTATTTATCAGACACCGATCCTGTTGAGGAGTGTCAAATAACCGTACCCTTGTAAGCTCATAATGAAGTTGTTACAGAGCTGTGATCATGACTGTTGATCAATGATCATATTGAGTAACATTGTAAGGGAAAACACGCCATCCAATTATTTTATCTTTATGAGAGATGCTGCACGAGCTGAGAGTCATGACCATCATATGACTTTGTGTAACACCCATTAAAATCAGATTTAATTTACATGAAAACATTTCAATCAGCTGATTTTAAATTAAAAAAATAGCAGAGAAATATGTAAAATATAAGATTTTTACTACCAATCTCATTGAGGTTATGTAAAATATTGTTCAGGTAACTGTACTCCTGCTTCTGCAATGAAAGAATTATAATACATGAGCCCACTTTATTGTGCTAAAAGTAGTGTCTCCATGTCATATTGCTGGCAGTGCCTTAATTACTCATCCCCCCACCTGCTATTTTTTTTCTCCAGGGAATTACTTTGCTAGCCACTTCTTCATGGGAGGAGAGAAATTTGACACACCGCATCCAGAGGGATACCTCTTTGGGGAAAACATGGACCTGAATTTCCTTGGAAATAGGCCAGTGCAGGTGAAAATATAATTTCATGTTTCATTTAGCTTTCTGTAGTTCTCTACATTTTTTTAGTAGCAGTATTAACAATGAATGACAGTAACTTCACTTTAAAGATCACTCCTATTGCTGTTCTTTGACCAGTTTCCATATGTGACACCTGCACCTCATGAGCCTGTGAAAACCCTGAGGAGTCTGGTTAACATTAGAAAGGACTCTTTGCGTCTAGTCAGGTAAAGATGGTGAGATAAAGTGATAATACACAGTTTTAAGTCAAAGAGATTCTACAAATGCTTGTCAAATCTTGATTCTAGATATAAAGATGACTCTGACACATCATTGGAGGATGGTGGAAAACCAAAGGTCCAGTATGGTGTGGAGTTCACCTTTGACGCTGACGCTCGAGTAGCAATCACCCTCTACTGTCAGGCGTTTGAGGAGTTCTCCAATGGGATGGCTATGTAAGAATTTGATCTCATGACCTTTCATTTATGGGGCATATATTAAGTCTGAAACTAACATAAACAAAACCATATCCGACCTTTTATTCAGTAGTTTTCCATCCAAATGACACAAAGCGTCATTTCCATCTGTTTGTGTTCAGATCAGATTTAGTCAAGTCACACATGCACCTCTTCACGCAGCTTCTTTGTTTTAGTGTGAAACTTTGTGCTGGAACACTTAACGCCCTTTTTTATGATTGTTGAGATTCAAGCTTTAGAGCACAAAGTCTAGAATAGATACAATGGGTCCTTAGCAACAGTAGTCACCATGGATACCGTAGATAAGGCTTGGATGAAGATGAATGTAATAGTCTGATCTGAAGTTAATGTTTTATGATGAAACTTGGGATCAGATGTTGCTGCTGTTATGTTTCTCCATTTTAAATATGTTGATTAAATATGAAGTTACCAAATAAAGTGAATAAAACATCTCACACTTTTTTAAGTTTGTTTGAGCACAGGGGATTTAATTTCTGCACTGAAATGAAGACCAGACTCTTGCCTGTATAGTTACAGCCCAAAGGATCCATCCATGGTCTCTGAAACTGTGCATTACAAGCGAGGAGTGAGCCAGCAGTTCTCCATGCCATCTTTCAAAGTAGATTTCAGTGAGTGGAAAGAGGAAGATGTAAGTTTAGAGTTTGGTATTACATCACAAAAGCAGACTGCATTGATACATCAGCCAGTCAAACTAAATACAGTTATAATTTTCTTTAAAGCTGAACTTTGACCTGGACCGAGGAGTATTTCCCATGGTAATCCAAGCTGTGATCGATGAAGGGGATGGTAGGTCACAAGAGCTGCTTAACAATCAAAACATTTATTCTGTTACTGCAAATTTTTGCACTAAATCTCTCAATGTTCGTTATTAATGTTTGTGTATTCTGTTTTTGTCTTTTGAAGATTGTCTTGGGCATGCTCATGTACTTTTGGCAGCCTTTGAAAGAGTATGTACATGCTTATAAATAGTAAATTTGCAACACTTATGAAGCTTTCATTTGAGCTCAAACACATTTCTTTTTACTTGCAGCACGTTGATGGCAGTTTCTCCGTCAAGCCACTGAAGCAAAAGCAAATTGTAGGTCTAAAAATTTTCTTGCTTTGATACTGACTTTTTATATATTATTTAGTTTAGGAGTGAAATTTACTTTGGGTAAATTTTTCACTTGAAGCCTTACTAGTTCATCATCTGTGAGTTTTAATGTGCATTAATGTCATTAATTCAGTAAAGATACTTGAGCTTAATGTAAATACAGTGGAAAGCCACTGATGTTTGGATGTTGACAGTAGAACATCTTTAATGATGGAGACAGTGCAGGAAAATATTTTTTTTTATTTCACTTCAGTTTTCACCATCAAACTAAAAGCACCACTACAATCTGCAGGCAAACAAATCTGATTTATTTACAGGGTCAGTGGGTTCTGCAATATTGTCTCGTTTCCTTTTCTGTAATTTTATAGGTGGACCGTGTGAGCTACCTCTTACAGGAGATCTATGGTATTGAGAATAAAAACAACCAAGAAACCAAGGTAGCAGTTGACATATTACATATGTATGACTCATGATGCTGAATAAAGGCCAGCTATGCTTTATTTTGTTAAATTGTGCTTTCTTCTAGCCATCTGATGATGAGAACAGTGACAACAGCAATGAATGTGTTGTCTGTTTGTCTGATCTTCGCGACACACTCATCCTGCCCTGCAGACATCTGTGCCTCTGCAACTCTTGTGCAGACACTCTGCGTTATCAGGCCAACAACTGTCCCATCTGCAGGCTGCGTAAGAATGGCTGAATTGTTTCAGTTCTTTGAGTATGTTCAGTAATGACATGTACTAAATTATTATCATGTTTAATTGTACTTTGGTTTATTCTGACCAGCCTTCAGAGCCCTGCTGCAGATTAGAGCTGTGAGGAAAAAGCCTGGAGCTCTTTCTCCTGTGTCCTTCAGTCCTGTTCTGGCTCAGACTATGGACCATGATGAGCACTCTGTAGGTGTCAAGCACATCCTACACATTAAGATCTGCTAGTGTCAGCCGTGCCTCTTAGAGTTGCATATGAGGTCACATGTTATTTTTGTCTTAATTATAAAACTCCATAAACCTACCACCTCTGTCTGTAACTCCTCGCAGGGTTCAGATTCGGTCCCTCCCGGCTTTGAACCCATCTCGCTGTTGGAAGCTCTGAACGGTCTGCGGTCAGTGTCTCCTCCCATCCCATCTGCTCCCCTGTACGATGAAATTAACTTCTCTGGAGGTCTGGGAGGTGACAGCCGACAGCTGAGCTCTCCGGAGCATTTAAGTGATGGAAGTCTGCAAAAAGGCAAAGTTAGCAAATCACCTGACAGGTAATGAGAACATTGTCATGTACGTTCACGTCTGTTTAAGATAAGAAACAATAAATAGAACGATGGGTTCAAATTGTCTCACAAAAAAAGTTTAATTGTAACAAAACTCTAGGAGGAAGTTCATTTCATGTCATTGTAATTTCCTCATTTTTGTGCTTTGTTTTCTCTCCAGCACCCTTAGATCACCTTCTTCTCCCATCCAGGAGGAGGATGAAGAGAAGCTGTCAGAGTTGTCAGACGCTCAGCCACACACACTCCTCTCCAGCAGCCCTGCTCCCACAGACGTAAGCTTCCACTTCACAGCCTGATATTTCAACGTTGACACTGCTGCAGACTGAACCTCTGTTTTTCTCCCAGGCCACAGCAACCGAGGACGTGGCAGAATCCCTCTCTCCAGATGACGGTGAGTTTTCTCATTTTGGCACTTGGTCAGCAGATAATACGTTGTAATCTTGACATTGTTGCCGTCTTGGGTGATCCAGAGGACAGGATGCATTCTGGGGGAGACATCCTGCAGGACTGCAGCAGTGAACACTGCAGCTTGACCAAAACAGAGAGTGACCCAGCGGGTGATCTGTCTCTACCTGGTGAGAAATCCACTGTCAGGAAAACTCAGGAGATGTTCCCGTGTTGAAGCTTGAAATATTTTCCACACAGGAAAGGAAGTTGGTTGTTTAATATTTATATCATCTGTTTGGGAAGTAAGCACTGAAGTAACCTGTGCTTTCCGATGACAGAGCAGATCTGCTGACTGCTTCTCTTAAACAATATTATCTGCCTCTTGGTTACTTTTGACTCTATTAAAAGTTAAATCTCTATTCTGGTTCTTTAGCTCAGCGTCTTTCATCTTTAATAAAAGAATTTAGGGCTGTGATTTCCTGAGCTTTGCATCTAACCTGTGTGCTGTTGCCTCTGTGTGTTTTCCTAACACTCCTCTCCTGTTCCATGCCATCATTTTCTCTTGGTACTGGTTCACTTTTACAGCTCTAGGTCCTGATTCCTGCTCTATTGGTATGGAGGAGTAACTGTGGTATGTAGGCTTTTCTGTCTGCTTTGCTTCTGTACGTACAGGCTCTACTGCTCCCTCTTCATGAATACATTCACTATTCTCTACTGTAGTTAGGAAAAAAGTTTGCACTTTTAAGCAAGTTATGGCTGCTTGTCAAGCCTAATTTATTAGGATTAAGCTTTTTTTGTGTGCATCACTGGTCTTCCTGAAAGTCTGATGGTGTTTCTTCCTCCCCAGGGTCATCAGAGTCCACAGAAAGTCTGAAAAGTCAGAGCACAAACTGCTCCAGCCAGCCTCTCCTGTGTCCCACAAGCAGCCTTCATATGGAGGATGAACACCTCAACCCCTGATTCATTCCCAGCTTTATTTCACAAAGATAATCCAATCCCTTGATTATTTTCACACACACCCAGACCCCTTCCCCTGCCCCATCATCTGCTTGCGTTACGAGAGAAGATGGTAGCCCTGAAAAGAAGGTTAATGAGGGAGGATCCTGCTCATTCCATCAATTCTTCAGATGTTTTCAGTACCTTCCTCTGGAAAAAAAAGTTTAATTTTGAAGAGATTTCATTAACTCTCATGGTGTTTTGTGTCTTGGCTGGAATTGTGGTCTTTTACGTAGATTCCAGAGATGTATCACTACCTGCTATGGTGGTGCTTTTAAGCACACTTACTTTAAATTAAATGTGTATCACCTTCTTAACACTAAACTCAAAATATTTTATAAAAGCAGTTTGTTTAGGTATTGTATTAATTAGTGAAAGACATCAGATTAATGATTATGACTTGTTTTCCTCTGTCAGACTGAATGATTTATGAAGGCATTTGAAAGCATATTACTAGTGTGTCCATTTCAGATGATTTTGCAATAACAAAATCATTCATTATTCATTCCTTTTAACAAAAGTGTACAATGAAATTATGTTAAATCATTTACTGTCTTAAACATGACCATTGTCATAATTTAAAGTGTTTATATCTATGTATGATAACAACTAGAATCCTGTGTAGTTAGTTCCAAAACTGTATTCTTGCATATCTTGTAGGAAAAATCCAAAGTTGAAGTAATGAAACAACATTCAGTTAACATTTACATTATTTCTTTTATAATAAATAGGATAAATAGGACTATAGATTCACATTCTAACAGCTAAATTCAAAGATGTCTAAAGCCAGGAACAAGCATAGATGACCCACCTTCATGTATGCTGATGTAGTACTGCACAGCACGCGTGCTCGTCATTGATGTGGCCGATCTCTGTAGTCTTCTTTTTATTGTGGCAATGCCAGTGTTTGCTCATGTTGTAGCTGCAAAAACAAAAAAGGGGTTGCGTGTTTGTGTGGCTGCAGCGGCTTTCCTTACCTTGGTCCTGTATGTGTAGCACCATGCATATATATATATATATGTGCCTTGAATTAATATGGCTGCCTGCTTGTTGCAATGGACATTAGTGTTCTTAACAAATTCTACAATATACAACAGTTTCAGCCCATGGAAAGCATTTATGATGCTGATGTACAGAGCTTTTCTTGTTTTTATATTGCAAACTTCATGCTTCTGGAAAAGTGTATCTTGTCATTGATTAATATTAAGTTGAACTGTGCATTTACTTTATAATGACCAAGTATCAATTATGCATTTAATATTAGTATCTCAAGCTTGTATTTTACTGGAAGGAATAAATCCTTTACAACAGATGCAAACTTTTTTTTTTTTAAATATATATATATATATATATATATATAAAATCAGGCTCACATTTGCATGTGAAGTTTCACTTCCCCCTCCTCCGCCTTCCTTCTGTGGTTATTTTTTCTTTGTCCCTTTCTCTTCTGTGCCATTTCAACTTGACACTGTGCCTTCCTGTTCTGAACACTGTTGACCTGGTATCCAGGATAACCCCGCAGTAGGTGGTTTTTGGCTTTCTGTTAAATCAATACCTGTTTTTCTGTGTAAATAGCAGCATGTGTAAATCAATAAAGAACCAATATCCAGTACCTCAACTACCAGCTGTTTCTTTTTTTTTGTTGTTGTTTTTTTGTGTATTTGAGTCACTGCAAGACTTAATATGATTAAATGACTAACGTGTTTTATGATTTTCTAAGATGTGTCAATATTTAGATATAAAGGACTGTGTAACAGGTGAGTGATGATAAAACTCACAAAATGCTAAAAAAAAAAAAATTGGCTGCAACTTAAGGAAAATATTAAACTATTGTATGACCCTGTGGGTAAGCTCTAGCAAGAAACAGAGCTGTGCTGTTACTTTAGTCATTCTGCCCTTAGACTACCAGTCAAATGTTTGGACACTTTCCAAATGGATTTAATGGGAAAGTGTGTCCAAATTTTTTGATTGGTAGTGTATATTGCAAATAACATTTGAACTATGGATTGTTGTAAAAATGAAATCAGAAAGTTATTATGCAAATGTGCAGAGACTGATGGGAGCCAATAACCAAATTTGACTTGACAATGAATGTAAAATGTAAATGAAACAGCAGGTGTAAATGATTAAACAACGAGGACTGAACCTTTACTTTTATGATTTATTTTTTACTTTCACTCCCCTTTTTTTTAAATAAGAAAAAAAAGACACACACAACACTTCTGAACAAGCACATATAAACTGGTGTTTAATTCAGAGATAAATAAGGCACAGTGTGGCTCCAATATTGTTTGTAAAATTATACTTGACTGATTATTTATATATATATATATATATATATATATATATATGTGCAAGTATGTGGATACAAATATGCACTCAGTGAGATTAGAGCTTATGATGCTTTGAGCCAGCGAAGGTCAGTGTGTGAGATTAAACTGTAGACACAACGTCTGAGTATAACCAGCTCTTATTAATTCACAGCTGAAGTTCTGCTGCTTAAGCAAAAAGTGTGAAAGGTTGAAATGTCTTTTGTCTGCTGTTTCATCAACAGACTGGGTTTGTTTTTGTTTTTTTTGTTTGTTTGTTTGTTTTTGGGAAATGATGAGGAACTACTTAAAAACTTGTCCCTTCCCTCCCAGAACACACAGATGGGTGGTATTCCAGGCCAGAAAAGGTAATTTAACCCCCGGACAATCATGTTTGTCCCTCACATCAGATGATCACAAGAGATGTTCTCGCATTTGTGATTTGACCAGCTGTCCAGCTGACGTAGCTGATGGCTTATGAAAGGAGATTTCCCAAACATCACTGTATCCCAGACAAAAAGACAGCAGTGGGGTAAAACATTAATCTTTAAAGTTATTCTGATTTGGTTTGCCAACTCTGGGGGTTTAATTTTTGTAATGATTGCTTAACCTCAAGCCTGATTATTGTGTGAAGTCTAACTGCACAAAGTCTAACACAGCTCAAAATTAAATTACAGGTCTTTACTTTGATTAAGAGGGAAACAACTTAAAATAATACTAAACAAGAAAATGGCCTAGAACTAAAGGAGAATCAAGATTGCATGTAAGTTACTTTTATCTTATTTAGAGAGAATTTGTTGGGCCCTTTGAATAATACCATGTTGACATATTGTTGACAGTCTGTAAACAGGTTTACCTCAGTCTAGTAAAAGCATGTGCCCTCTCATTTTAATTAGTCTGTGCTAAATCTCTTTAAGGCATGAAATCATCCCGACAACAATCCACACAAATCTCCCTCCTCACTTTTGAACAGTTAAATTAGCCCACATGCCCTTGATCTCTTAAAACATGTGTATCACCCCATCCAATCGCACCATACCTTGTTCATTCCCACCCTGAAAAAACATACACCTAGTAGGCATATAGCAAAAAACACTTACAATACCTAGGTTTTTTTTTTTTTTTTTAGGTGAAAAGTTCTTGCTGTAACTACATTGACAAGAGGTTTATCAAATGTATCTTTAAGTAGATGCTGTAGCTATAAAGTTATCTGTCTCATCTACTTTGCTGAATCCATTTCCAATGTATAAAACATATGGAAAATGCATCAAGAGCACAACACAAGGTCTGTCATTGAAAATGGGGGGTGGGGGGGGTGGGGGGGATTTGAAGAATTTGGAGACACGTGCACAGACAGCTATCCTGCTTTGAGACAACCTCTTTGCATTAAGAGATCAGGCAGAAAGAGGAGGAGACAGCAGGAGAGGCACGAAGGTCAGCATCTAGCCTACTGACGTGAGTTAAGAGTACAGAGAGAGCTGTAGGACAAACAGATCAAAGAAGGTTTAACAGGCTTTCAATTCATTTGACTATTATATATAAATATACTTCTAACAGCAAAAGGCTGAAAACGAAGGAGGCAGATAATAATAGGAACCTTCTGTTCATTGTGATATTGCGATATCATGACAAAGCAGGTCAGCGGTTCACCTTTCCTCAAGCCCTTCTACATGAAGTCGACTGTCAGAGTGGTCAGCCCTCTGCAACAGAGACGACACACACTTCCTGCCAGCGAGTTCAGAAACCTCACGCCACAGGATGCCATCAGTGTGTTTGAAATCGAAAGGGAAGGTAAGTGTAATTTTCTATTCACAAACAGAACATCTTCATAATGTCTGCAAAATGTTAATTTCTGAATAAAAGCACAACGGACTTCCCAGATGTATTAATAAATACACTGTAGCAATGCTGCTTTTGGATTGTAAACTTAATTCTAATGCCATTTTAACCTTAAAGAGTTTTACTTTCATCCTTTTATTATAATTACTCCCTTGATAATAACTCACTGAAATAATTGCCTCCCAGCCTTTGTCTCTGTGTCTGGAGAGTGTCCACTTACCCTGGATGAAGTGCTTAATTTCCTGGGTCAGTGCCCTGAGCTGTCTCTGGGTTGGTTTGAAGAGGGACAGCTGGTGGCTTTCATCATTGGCTCTGGCTGGGACAAGGAAAGGCTCTCACAGGTATCAAACATTAAAAACTGAAAATTCCTCACAAATTCTGATTTCTGCGACTTATTATGCTTTGATATCATTACTGGTTTTATCTAATCCCCTTTTTTCTAGGCAGCCATGACTCAGCATGTCCCAAACACCCCAACTGTGCACATCCATGTGCTGTCTGTGCACCGCCACTGTCGACAGCAAGGCAAGGGCTCCATTCTCTTGTGGCGCTACTTGCAGTACCTGCGCTGTGTGCCAGGTCTCCGCCGAGCTCTGCTGATCTGCGAGGACTTTCTGGTGCCCTTCTACCTTAAGGCTGGCTTCAAGGAGAAAGGGCCATCAGAGATCTCTGTATCCAATATGCAGTTCCAAGAGATGGAGTACACACTTGGTGGGCAGGCATATGCAAGGCGGAACAGCGGCTGCTAACCTACCCCACCTTCCTTCTACTTAATCACCTCTAAAATGGACTCAGGACAGTATAAGATAAACAAAACATAGCAGAAAGATGAAAGAGCCAGTATGCATCATTGGCTTGGGTTCAGCATCATATTGTCAGTGTTTCCTTTGACCCACTGATAAAGGAGCAATGTCCATGTGAGGACAGAGGAAAGTAAGAGTGAATTTGTTTCTTCAAGCAACAAAATGAACTACTTGCTTTTTGCAGTTAATAATGTGGCTTATCAGACATCAGATCATATTCTCTGTTACCAGTAGCACACCAGCTTTGAGCTTAACGTTTTTCCAATCACTCTGGCTGCAGACTGTACTAAAAAGAAGATAAGCAGAAAAAATCTCACAAACAATATAATTTTGAGTTCTGAGATAAATATATTCTATTTTTGTAAGCAAATAAAATATAATAAATGTATCATCATCATCCATGACGGTGAAAGTTGCTAGAGGGGCTGCACACTGATCATTCAGCTTTTACAAGTTGACTGATGGATTGATTGTTAGTCGATAACTGAAATGTTTGTTGTTTGATTTTAATAAACTGCAAAACAACTTTAAGGAATCATTTCTGGCAAATAAGACAAGTAGCACACATTTTCATTTTGTAGATTTTTTTTTACTGTTTTTCCTTTTTTGTTGTTGTTTTCTTTTAGTTACATGTGTCTAGACAGGTAGCTAAAACACTACCATGTTCAAACAATAATCACTTCTTGAGAAGCAATAAACAAAAGGAAACATTCGAGTGCTCAGCATAATGTAACAAAAATATGGCAGTAGTTGGTAGATTTATCAACAAGGCACCAAAGGTATCAATATTTTTGTCCCTGCTTCTGTATGAGGTTGCCTGAATAATAATAAAAACCATATCTGGATTATAATTGTATAAAATGATCCTTCTCTTTGTACCAGCAATTGCTTCGTGTATTCCTGCCTCTCATGTAAAGGGCAACTTGGTGCTTGATGAGTTTCTGAGGTGCCATAGCTGTGGTTCACTGGACAGTGAAGGAGTGACAATGACTGCCTGTGATCAAGGAAACAAATAAATGAAGTCCTTATGGTGAAGGGTACAAGTATTCATAATGACAGTGAAAGAGCACAACCACATTGTTTTAGTTCACAGAGAAAAGGGGGTGACTGTCCCTTCAACCACTTCACACCCATTGACCTGATACCTTCTGCTATGCTCACACTTCAGTGGAGGTGAGCGTTGAGGTCATATTTCTCACAGAATTTGTCTGTAAAGGGGATGCACGTGAGTAATTCACACCAGTCGCACTTGATTGGGTAGACATAAAAGAGCACCACAAGGCCTGAAAAGAGACCAACAAACACCAACAGAAAGATGATAATCTGACAGCGTTTGCGGTAAAGGTCCATTCGGCCAAAGCTGATGTAGGGTAAAAAGGCGAAGGACAGGAAGAAGCCAGAGATGAAGCCACAAATGTGGGCAAAATTGTCAATCCAGGGCAACAGCCCAAAGGCAAAGAGGAAGAGCACCACACATAGCAGTTTGATGAAGGCCCTCCAGGGCTGCGCCAGGATCTGCCAGCTCTGAAACAGCTCCACAAACAAGCATGCCAGGATCCCAAACTGAGAACCTGCCGGACCCACCTGAGACAGAGACAGCAGAGAAAGGAAGTACCAGGTTAAAAAAAACTTTCAGAAACATGTATAACTAAGTCACAGAAAGATATATCTCATCATACAGATGACTAAATTATGTTATATTTTGTAATCTGTGCATATATTACAGGTGATCACCTCCGCTCTGTAGGGCAGGAAGATGGCTGAAGCCAAATTGCCAGTGATACCACTGAGGATGTAAATGATTGATATGCGCAGCCAGCCTGCCAATTTCTCCAAGTCCCGCAGGATGGTCATCTGGAAAGCCACCGACACCAGACAGTGAAGGATCCTGGGAAAGGAGACAAAAGTTCATGTGTGTGTGATACATGTGTGCGAATGTGGGTGCAAAGCTGCATGTGTTGAGAAGATAATCCCTCTGTGCACGAGAGGCAAGCCCCCCAATAGCCTAGCAGGCGTGACTTTGCACAACAGCAAAATCAGTCTTTATCTCACTAAAGCTTAATGAGTTCATGTAGTGAGGGCACTTTGTTTAATTACCCAGGAGAGAGATAACAGACAACAGAAGATGAAGCACTACTGTCCTTAGCTGTGAGGTCAGCTCTTTGTATGGACTGACTGACAGATTTAAGCTGCACCAAAGTAAAGCTTTCAGTCTCACATGGCGCACTCAATATATGACTGCAAGTGATGAGTTGGATCATGTGTTAAACATTTGTGACATCTGGAAGACAGCTGGAGCAACTCTAGCTAAGAGTAAGAAAGGACCTCATATGACAAGATGTTTCTCTCTTGGAATATTAGTGGTATATAGTAGAGAATGACATAGCCTGCAACTGGACAAACCAACTCTACTAAGATTTTTAAAAATTATTTATGCTGCTATAGTTTATAATACATAGTGTGCAGTGGGAATATGTGCATACATAATGCCACTATTTGTCTCCTACTCCCTTGCTTTATTTGTCCATTTTCTTTTACAGTTGTTTTTCTCTCATCTATTGATTATGTTGACTTACAAGTTCTGCTTATACACACACACACAACCAGACTCAATTTTCCCTGCACATCTAAATACATTTGATAAATAATCTGACTCAACAGCCCTTACAAACACTTATCTAGAAATATACATAGTTTTAAAGATGTATTTACAAACCAAACTGTACTTCTGAAGAGCAAAATTTGCTTTAATCTTTTTAATTGAATGCTAAATTGCTGTTCCGTGAATTTAAGGTGCCTTTATAAATTTACTTTGAAACAAAATTTGTTTATAAATTCTTGAAATATTACATTCAATTATTCCATTTCTCCTTTAGATTAATTTGTCAGGAAAATGGCAAAACAAACAAAAGTGCTTTGAGAGATCCTGCCAGCAGCCAACTCACCCAGCATGCAGAAAAAGAGAGAGCCAAAGCCTGTAAAACTGATCTGGAATCTCAGGGTTGAGGAAAGGCAACAGTCCACAGACATCATCCATGCAGTGCACCTGGAGAAGGACAGAACACGGCATAATAAGTTGTATTCCTCAAATGTGCTACATTTTATACAAAGTGAGGAAAAATATGACTCATACTATTTAAACAGAGATCAGAAGAAAACACATGATCCACATTTCTTAAAGAGAAATGTTTGATGAGCAAATCAAACAGCACACCACACTACAAATAGTGTGTGCTGTTTTCCCATCAGTACTGACAGAACAGATAGAGAACACACTGAAATATGCAGGTTTTTTTTGTTTTGTTTTGATAGATGGCTAATGGTCTGTGCCTCTTAGTGACGTGAAGATTTGTTCTTTTCAAAGATTCGGCTCTTTTGACTTGGCTTCCTTAGAAGAGTCTGCTCTTTCGGTTCCCAAATAGCTCTTCCTTTAGTATCATTCAGAGCTTCTGTTTTAGGGCTGGGATATACTAGCTGTGAACGCAAGCATACGTCTGCTGTAAACGACGAAATCACAACGCGGCCAAAACACTCAATACTGGAGGTCACCGCCAGGGGCAGTACACAGCACTTGGACTCTGAAATAGCAAAAAGGTCAATCTACTGGTCACATTGTATTTCCAGGATATTCAACCCCCCAAAACGCTTCCAATTTGTTGCCAACTGTTGAGGCATGATTGTTTGTCACTAAGCAACGAGGAGGAAAAATCATACAGATGCAGGTAGTTGAGGACAAGAACTGAAAGACAGCCTTCGAAACTATCTGCCCTTGTGTGTACTTCTGACAGGTCATGTTCATGCTCTTGTTCGCATGAGCGCCTCTAGCGTTCAAGTCAATATTACTACTCGCACATGCGACAGTTACCTGCTGAAACACTCGTAATTTATATCTGACTTCCCAGCTTTTTCTGAGTACCTGGGGACTCATTTATCAGCCGTGGATATGCACAGAAGTGTGCATAATGTGTGCGTACGAACACTTCCACACAAAGTATGGGATTTATCAACTTATACATAGAAAAATGTGCAAATTTAAGCTCAATTCTTACCATGCATAAGCACAAAACCTAGTGGTAGAACAGTGAAACTCCAAGTAAAACACACAGAGTCACAGTGTTCAGCAATCTCAAACCTCCCGTTACCTAATAAAAGTTCTCAACTAGTGATGTAGTATATAATTTGAATAATTGGTGTAACAGGTTTGAGACAGCTGTGACAGGGCAATTTAAAAAGAAAATTCATGTAACATGGCTTATCTTGCAATATTGGTGGGTATTGTGAACCGTGTGCTACGCAGGAAGCGTGTTTTTAAAGAGTGTGCTGAACTGTTCAGCGACCGCACAAAGTGGCTTCTCAGCATGTACTGCTTCCCCAAAAATATCCTGTTGAATTTATGCCATGATTTGCAACCCATGTTGGAGCGAGAGACAAAACACACCAAAGCCATCCCAGTGCACACCGAGCTCCTGTCCACCCTGGGATCCTTGGCCTCTGGAACATTATAATGGGAAATTGGACACACATGCGGAAATTTGCAGCCAACACTAAGCAGAATTATGCTGGCAGTGTTGGTTGCAGTAATTTCTTTGGCTCCAACTTACACGAAATTCTCATACAGACCTCACCAAGAAGCTGAAATTAATTAATTTCACGCCATTGCTGCATTTCCAAACATAATTGGAGTCATAGAGTGCACCCACATCTCAATAAAAGCACCATCAAATATAGAGTTCAGCTATGTGAACAGAAAAGGTTTCCATTCAATTAATGTCCAACTAATATGTGATACACATATGTCTCTGTTAAACATTGTTTCCTGGTGGCCTGGAGGAATATACGACTCATTTTTTCTGGAGAACAGCTCTGTGGGTGTATGCCTCCAAGCAGGAGCTGTGGAAGATGGCTGGCTGATTGGTGAGTGGTGCAACATTTCAAGATTAATTTCTGTGCTCCATAGGATTTATTATAGCATTTCTATAGGTGATCAGGAATATCCACTAAAGCCGTGGCTAATGACCCCCGTAGCCAACCCGAAAACCCAGGCGGATCAGACTTTGATGTTGAACCATTTCTTTTTTTATTTCTGAGACACCTCTTTCTTCTGATCCAACAGACTTAACTGCAGCCATTACCTTCTCCCAAGCCATATTTTTTCTTTTGTTGGTTGCATTAAGTGTTCCAAACAGTATTTTCTAATTCTTTCTACTTCTCATACAAGTACCTTAATTTCGGTGTCAAGAGAAATTGCTCTTCTTCGCCCTCTTAACCATGATTTCGGAGAGAAAAAAAGTCCATTCAAGCATTCTTAAAAGGGATTGTTGCTACCATATATAATCAATTAGAGGCATTTCTGAATGCAAATGAGCCTGAACATGCACGAGCATGGATATTTAAACAGAGTAAGCATGTTTGATAAATCAGGATTGTTTTTTTTCACTTACACACATTCTCAATTTCACTCCTACACAAGAATCTAGAACCTTTTTTATCAGTAGTTGATAAATGAGGACCGTGGTCTGACCACTACCCTCCCTGTCTTCTAAAGGTCCTTCCGCCTTTATATAGTGGGATGATCGTTGTCTTTCCTCGTATGTAACTGACCTCATGATGATCCCATTAAAATAAAGTCCCGCCCCTTCTAACGATTTGGCTCTCTTAGGCAGGAATCTGTGTTTCTCGTTCACTACAAAGAATCAAATCTTAGAGCTGGCTCATTCATGACGATACAACTTTACTGAGCACTGTGAGAGCTAAGCTGTGAAAGGAAAACACTGGGAGCCAGCTCTCACTCAATGCGAGTCGATTCTTCTGATTCACTACAAAGCATCGGCTCTCAGAGCCTCATCTTTTCCTCATGACACATCACTAGAGCCTCTCTGCTTGAGCGTGGCTCTGGTGGGGATGTCTCTCCAACCTTGGTGATCATGATCTGCGCCTGCTTTCAATCTCTTCATCAGCAACAGCATAGCTTTCTGGTCAACCTTGCACTTATTGCCTGCTCATCGGTTCACCTTGTAGCAACTAAATTAGGCCATTCAAGCTGCTAGCTCTATTTTTTTGTTTTGTTTTTCTTCTTCATCTCAACCAGTTGTCTAACACTCTTCTCTCTGCACCCCTCAGGATATCCACCCTGCCTATTGGCGCCAGTCCCTCTGTCAGCTCAGATCCAATTTGGTTCAGTATAAATTCAAACCTTCTATTACTACAACTCAGTTCTGTGTCGACTTTTGGATCCTTTTGACAACCTGTAACAGCGTCAATTTTTCTTTTGTGCAGAGCTACTTACTTGAGAGCAAAGAGTAGCCTCCTCATGAAAGTAGCCCTTCATAAAGTCGCAATATTCCCGGGATGTGATTTCACACCTTGAAGAAAGCAAGTATAAATTATTAGGTAAAAACTGTTAATTCATGTTAAGTATAATCACTCAAGAGTAAATGTTTCTCATATGATGAGCTCTCCTCACCTCCCTTTGGTTCCAATGCAGCAGGGTCGGCCTGTGATGGTGCAGTCTATATGAGGCAGGTTGGTATGGTTTCCTGTGTTGTACCTTGTACAAATCTACAGGCAAGATCAGAAAATAAACAGTCAGATCGCCAACTCTAAACCACAGGATATCTTTCAATAATATTAAACATTTATCTGCAGACACACCAAAATTGCAGTATTCTGTACCATTTGAAACATCACAACACTTTTAATACAAGTTAAAAGTTGACTTTTGGAATACCTTTTGAGATAAAACTATTAATTTAGATAATGCCCGGGTTTTGTGGATGTGTGCAGCTTCATAAGATGTCAAAATTAGATGAGAAACAATCCACTTTGAAAACTGTCACACCACATGCATGCATGCTTCAGTTTGAATAAAAAAGTAAGACTGTTACTTGTAATATTGCCAAAAGCAAACTTTTTTGCATTTCTATTCGTTTTGTGCCATTTAAAGAAAAAAAAGAGCCATTCTGGAGATTCTGTAACAAAGATTAAGATCAAATTGTGTAAATGATTTTAGGCAACCTGATACACAATTTCCACACTAAGTATTTACTCTATGTTGTAATACCACACAGTGTTAAGAAGTACTTACTGGCCACTGTGTGATGTCATCAGGCCATGCATGAGGCGACACTGAAGCAGGCTCCAGACATATCCTGTAAGCAGAGAGAGCAAAACAATACACATAAATGTTAAAACTAATGCCAGTAAATCATGCAAGTATTAAATTGAAGAAGTACTTGTGCCTTACCTGGGATCCTGATGGCACACTGAACCATACTGCCTGTCTTTACTATTCAACTGGGGAGTGCTGGAATGCTGTGGCCACTTCACCCACACAGCTAAAGTACTCTGTAACAACACAAACAGAGATCAGAACTGCCCATAACCTCTCTTTATAGCTAAATTATAAAGTTAAAGAGACAAAAAAAAAAAAAAAAGCTGTGTGTTTACAGACCGAGCATTCTTCTTCTGAGGTTTGGACACAGCCAGAGCGATCATTCCGCACACAACAGGCAGAGTTGCGTTCAACAGCTCTCTTTTCCCTGATTAGCTCATGCACCTGCTTGTCTTGTCGCATGCATGGAGAATATTTGGCCCCCAAGTGGATCAAGGCTTCCTTTAAAAAGAGATAAAGGTGCAAAAGAAAATTCAAATCTATTTCTATGCAATTATAAGTTGCATTGTTTATCAGACACTATGAGAAAATGCAAAAAAAATAAATAAAAAAATAAATAAAGTAAAATGTTCTTACTGAACTAGGCCCGATCCAAAAGTTCTCCTGCTGCACAAACTTGACATTTTCATACACACCTTTGTTTCTTAAAACCTAAATCAGATGATATTCAGACCAGAAACAGTACAATCAGCAATAAAAAGAATTTTGATTGGATGAAAATGTTGCCAAGGTGTCAGAGATCCTTAACACAGCTGAACCAGGACTCACAGAATCAACCGTCTCGTGCTGGGAGAAGCCCACTGGTGCAATACCATAAATGCATACAGCCAAGATAGTGATGAGTAAATGGACAAAGGTGATCCAGTATGTAAAAAAAGGCCTAAAAGAGACAAGGAATGTGTATTTAGAAACAACAACAGTATTTGTCATCTGTCAGTGTCAGACAGAGAAAAAGTATTGACTGGAGAAATATGAGGAGAAGTACCTGTGGTCATCCATATCCTCAATCTGCCTCTTGACATAACTGTCGATGCGCTTGCGGTAGGTGCGGTTTGTGAGTTTTCCTACCATGCCCAATCCATAAGGCCTCTTCTCACGGGCAAAAAGCTTCTTGACAGGTACAACAATGCGCTGTCCACGCCTCTGTCCATTAACACTCACCACCTCTTGACGCAAGGGCACCTTTGGTGGTCCCGGAGTTCCTTCTTTGGCTTTTCGCCATCCTCTCTCCAGAGGTCTGAAAGGGGCAAAAACAACGCAATCTGACTGATATAGGTCAGGGAATTATGAAAATGAAAACCGGAGGAGGTATCTGCTCCTCCATACCTGGACCCCTGATGTAGGTCATCTGTTGTCTAGAGGTTAAAAAACAGATTAAAACTTCTCATTTTTGTACACGATTTGTTATCAGTAGCGGAGAAAAAACTTTACTTCCCTTATCTTTTCCCCTGTTTTTATTCTCAATTGGTTCTCTTGTTCTCAATGTCTATACACAACACTTTTCCACAAAAATATAGCACAGATCTTTGTCGACTTAACTACCATGTGGTTTAGATATTGTATGTTCTTCTCACAGAAAAACTGCTTTCCAGTAACCAGAATCACTTTGAATTATTTTTAAAAATGTATCATTACAGCCTCACTGACTAGTACTGAGGAGGCAGTAACTCACAGCATGAGGTGACTTCTCTCTAGTTCAGTCTTATCTAGGGCGCTGCCAGTCAGCTCCATCTCATCTTTCTTGCCGCTGGGTTCTGCCTCTTTAATGGCTGCCTCAGATGGCGACTCAAATACTTCATCTGCATATGTGGACATCTCCTCGTGCATCATATCCTAGAAGAAACGTGGTTAGAAAAAAGTGAGCAGAGGAGCAAGAATTTATAATTTGCAATTTTAATTTTCATAAATGAAATGTAACTGTATTTTTACTCTGGCAAAAAAGGAAGTGTCCAGTTCATCAGGAAAATCAACAACATCTTCCTCCATGAAACTGGCAGGGGTGAAGCTTCGTCTCTGAGCTCGTTTTAGAGTGCTCTCCCGTAATGACCGTCCCTGAGAGATACATACATACATACAAACATAGACATGCACTTTTTTTATTATTACTGTTATTATTATAGAATGTCTCTAAGTTGATATTAATAAAATTCCTACAAATGCAGAAAAAAACATGAAAATACTCTTATGTTACCCTTGTTTCCTGTTTGTGCGTGTTAATTTGGTATGCAATGAGCATATTTGAATTTAATCTGCTCAGTGGATCATGTCCTGTTCACTCACTTTGACCAGCGCTGCTGCGGCCCTAAAGCTCATCTTTGCAACAGACTCCCTCTTACGGCGGCGAGGCAGCCGGTTAAGACCTGAGCGGGAGCTAGTAAAAGAGCAAATTGAGGCAGCTCCAGGGGTGATGGGGGTCTGAGGTACACTGTAGCCATCCACCTCCTCCACCATTCGAAAGGCCCTTCCACGCGCCAATGGATCCACAATCTAGAGACCAATAGTTTAGTTAAAAAGTTTAAAAATATGAAGAGATCAAGAGAGACATATTTGATATGACACATTGAGCACTTAAGGGATGTTTTTGTTATAATCTACCTCTTGTTTTTTTTAATACATAAAACTTTAATCATGAATATTATTAAAAGTCTAAAAAAAATGTAATTTTTCAGGTTAAAAAAAGACAAAACAAGATTGCCCACCTCTGCATTACACACTCCTTCATTTAACTTTCAGAAAAGCAGCCACATCCATTTACCTTCTGCATTCCATGCTGTGAGCTGGAAACATAGAGGGGAGGTGGAGTCTCAGTGCTGGTCAAGGATATGTTGTCCTGGCTGGGTAAATCCATCTCTCGGATCACCTGTGGTTTGAGCTTTCCATAGCGCATGCTGCAGTGACGCAGGCTTTTCCTCTGCCATTTTTGGGTGGCATCGCCATCCTTACTAACCCCAAACCAGTCCGCCGTTCCCCTAATATCACAAACACCAGCTTTTTAACTTAACTTTTCAATGTCAGATTAATTAAAATCTTAGCTCCTGAAAACATTTAGTGCTACACTATATTGCCAAAAGTATTTGCTCATCCGCCTTGACTCTCACATGAACTTAATAGACATCCCATTCTTAATCAAATGAGTTCAATATAACATTGGCCCATCCTTTGCAGCAAAAACAGCTTGAACTCTTCTAGGGAATTTTTCCAAAAGGTTTAGGAGTGTCTATAGGAATTTTTTACCATTTCTCCAAAAGCGCATTTGTGAGGTCAGACACTGATGGATGGACGAGCCGACTTGGCTCTCAGCTTCCGCTTTAATTTATCCCAAAGCTGTTCTGTCAGGTTGAGGTCAGGATTCTGTGCATGCCAATCAAGTTAATCCACACCAAACTCACTCCTCCATGCCTTTATGGACCTTGCTTTGAGCACTGGTGCACAGTCATGTTGAAAATGGAAAGGGCCATTCCCAAACTGTTACCACAAAGTTGGGAGCACGAAATTGTCCAGAATCTCTTGGTATGCTAAAGCATTCAGAGTTCCTTTCACTGGAACTAAGGGACCAAGCCCAGCTCATGAAAAACTACCCCAAACCATAATCCCCCCTCCACCAAACTTTACACTTGGTAAAATGTAGTCAGACAACTGCCATTCCCAGACTCTTCCATCAGATCGCCAGATGGTGAAGCGTGATTAATCGCTCCAGAGAACACGTCTCCGCTGATCCAGAGTCCAGTGGCGGCGTTCTCTACATCACGGCATCTAACGCTTTGCATTGCTGTTGGTGATGTATAGCTTGGACGCAGCTGCTCAGCAGTGGAAACCCAATCCATGAAGCTCTCTTTGCACTGTTTTTGAGCTGATCTGAAGGCCACATAAAGTTTGGAGGTCTGTAGCAATGGACTTTGCTGAAAGTTGCCGACCTTTACACACTATCTGCCTCAGCATCCGCCAACCCCGCTCAATCATTTTACAAGGCCTACCGCATCATGGTTGAGTTTCTGTCACATGTGGCATTTTATTACAGTACCACACTGGAATTCACTAAGCTTCTGAGAACGACTCATTCCTTCATAACTGTTTGTAGAAACAGTCTGCATGCCTCGATTCTTGATTTTTATACCCCTGTGGCCATGGAAGTGAGTAGAATGCTGATTTTCAGTTATTTGGATGGGTGAGTGAATACTTTGGCAATATAGTGTATATAGAGGACTGGGACAGCAAACATGAAACACTCCCAGGATGTAAAAAGGTGCCTAGATAGTGCAAGTAGTGGGCAAAGTAGAGAAAACAAGCCTTGACATGTTTATGTCAAACACACAAGCACACAGAGACCCAGAAATACTAAATTTCTGGGTCTCTATTGTCTCGTGTCTAGTGTCTCTTTCTGGCACTCTATCCAAGCCTTCGTGTTTAGAGAGAATAAAAGAGGGATTAGCGAAGTTCTGATGCTGCAAATAGAATACTGATTTTCTGAATCTTAATGAAGATCAGAAAACAGAAAATCCTATTCTGAAAATTCTAACAGACAATGAAGACTTCTTTGTTTCCCAAGTTTTATTTGCAATCTTTTCCACTCTGTGCATTCTGATAAACCTTGATGTATAAACATGCAGTCATGTTGTTGATGTGGCAGCTTAATAAGTACATGAACAACAGCTTTACTGCTCCCTGAGGCCAGGATGAGGAAGTTGAAGCATTCCTCAAAGGAAAGCTAAAACATGCAAGCTGTTTCTTCGCCAATTAAACGCTGTGAAGTGAGTTTTCAGTCAGTCAAGTCAAGTTCAGGTTAATTTATTTATCCTACTAGTCTCTCAGCTCTACAAATTTTTAACACATTCAAAGAACAGGTTATATTTTAGGATATTATGTCTGTGTCTTTCTTTACAACACCAACTTGTTTCTGTGAACATGATTGAATATTGTTTTTGCTTGCCCTTATCTAATCAAAAACCCCCAAAAGGGAGGTTCAGATCTGGTATGCTTTCCTGCAAATGATGACTCACAAGCTCAGCACATTTTTTCATTACTTCAGCTTAAAACAACTGTAGGAAAATGAGTAAACCATTCCAACTAACCAGCATAGCCCTAGTCAACTGTAAAAAATAAATAAATAAATAAATAAAATGAGGATGTATTTGTATAAAGGAACTACTGTTCATTTCAGGGCCTCTTATTAGTCACTTAAAAAAGAATATTTTATGGTATTATGACTAGCAGGAAACAGCTGGTGACAGATTTACAATTACTGAGAATTCTATGATGAACTCTCACCTAAAACTAATCATGACATAAGCATGACAGTCTTAGGGCACATCTTCATCTGTAATTCCAAAGCTCACAGTTTTGTGAAGCACTTCCTACCATACCTGAGCAGAGTTCTGGAGAGAGAGTGATGTTTCCTGGTGCTGCGTCGTGCAGCCCGCTGCCCCTTAATGGGGACAGTGTTAATCCGCTCAAAGTGCACTCTCCTGCTGCTGTGACCAGGCAGAACAGGGCCAGAAGGTGGCGAGAAGGGACAGAAGGAAGGATGACAAAAGAGAAAACAACAACAGGAAGTGAAAAGGAAAAAAATGCAGCCAAATAGTGCTGTAGCCATCATGCAAAGACAGCGAAGCAGGCAGTTAGTGTTCTGCTTAGCTCTGAATATTAGCAAAGTTAAAACCAGATTGTGATCATCAAGATTGTAATCACAGTTGTAAAATTAGCAGGAAAAAGGCTAAAGAAGGAGAAACACTACAGTTGTCAAGAAACATTTTGTCATTTGTTTTTTTTTTTTCCCTTCGCAGGTCACCAATATCCTTATCATAATATCATAATTGTCTGACTAAAGTTTCACACTGAAGCCTAAATGATTTAAGCAACAATATTTGCTTTCGGTTCTGCATAAGACATGATGTTTTATACCAGTCACAGAAATGAAATCATGAAATGTTAGCAATTAATCCTAAACTTGTGTATACTGTGTAATGGTAACATGCAAATTTAGTGATTTACTACGTGGTCTTACCTTTTTATGGTCTGTGTAATGGATGACTGACGTTGCAACACAGGCCGTCGGGTGTCAAACAGGTCACGTGGTGGAGACTGAAGGTGAGAGGTCTCCACCGGCATGCTTATACTGCGCAAAAACCCCTGCCTCTTCATCGGCTAAACAGGTGTGGATGCATTGGAAAAGTGAGAACACAAAGCATGCCGTAACAGTAAATGACAAAAGCGTTAAATACAGAGAAAGGCATTTATTGAAATGCAGCACCTGAACAAAGGTAGAAGGCTCGTCAAGGGACATCTGAGCCGTGGGAATGTCCAGTCTGAGCCAGGGAGGCTTCTTCCTCTGCAGGCTGCTGGTGCTTTCCCGCCGTGGTTCAGCCATGTTCTCCGTCCCACCCCAGGCCTGCCAGCTATGTATTCAGAGGACAGATGACATAATCTATGTCACACTCACTTTCAATTAGGCAAATCCAATCTTAAGAAATATCATAAAGTCAAAATTTGAATTTAAAAGTAATTGTGAAAGTGATTTTATGCCAAAATTGTTTCACAAGAGGGTGCTGAGGGTTCTGATTTGATTCAAATGTGGGAGTTCACATGTTTCTGTTCACTGGATAGTAAAGGGAAATCCACTGAGAATACTCTACAACTGTTTACCCCATCCCAAAAAGCATCACATTCAATTAAAGCCATGTGCTGAAGAGTGAGGAAGTTTGCAGTCTTAAAGATAATCCCTTAATTTTCATTTAAAATCAAACCTAATCCCTCTTTGTGGTCTAAAGTAGCTCTGCTTCCAGCAGACATCAATCAGAGACTAATGACTGTGTGCGCATTCCCATGATGAGGCTCGTGGGCCACAGGAGGTGCACAGTAAACCTCAGCATCAGACAGTCTGACTGTAGCTGCAGCCTTGTTATCACCAGCCCTACATTTTATTGTTCCACCATCTAACCTCACTTCTCTGGGCCTGTTTCCTGTCCTTTTCTTCCCACAATTACCATGGAAAAACTTAACTAGCTTGCCTTTTAAAAGCTAACATTTGCATTTCATGAGATATAGCATCCCATACACACAAAGTTAAAGAGGGTGCATCTTCTGTGGAGCTATTATAAAACTAAATGAATTAGAAATATCTATAGAATCTTTCCCATCCTCGTGTTAATTTTCCACTAGTATATTTTGTTAAGTTAAATTGCCTCATAAGATCATTCTCACAAAAATCTCCACATCAAGAGTTTTCACCAGTCAGACCAAGTCACACCCTCACTTCTCATGTTACAACTCAAGTGCCTTGAAGAAAAAGAAAAAAAAGTCAGTGGCATTTAGTGACCACATCTGTTTTACATTGGCATTTTAATGCACCACAGGTTTCTGTTTTAAACCATGTGATGATGGGAAGTGTTGTTAGTGAAGGAAAATCTCACACTGAGTGTGGCAGGGTTCACCGCCAGTATCTTTGCAGTTACAGTCTAGGTCTTTCTGACCGAGCTGACATTTCTGAAACAATACAGTGGTGGAGACAACTACAAATACCTGAGAAAGTTCAGTGTTTATAATAAAACTAGGCATACTTTAAGTTGTTGCAGCACTGTTTCATATTCATTTTTTATCTGTCTGGAATTGTTGGCCTTGCGCGCATTCTAGTTGTTTATCGAGAATATTGCGTGACCTCTAGTGACATTGTCAAGACTGTGATAAAAGATTAGCAAAGCAGAGTAGACTAAAGCTGACTAACACAAAGCCAGAAACAAGTCAGGAGAGAGATAAGACCTACAGACAGCATGACATCATTTTAAAATTATTTATTCGTTTTCTCTTTGGGCCTATATACAGTACTTTTTTGTGATTTAACATCATTTCACATTATTAAAAAAAAGGAAAACTAATAAAAACAAAATATAATATTTCTTATCAGATATTAGTATAAGGAAAATATAAATGTGCCACGAGTATTTCAGCTTTTGCAGGGCTCATTGTTGCAATAACAATTCTCTATCTTGCTCCAGGCTAGAATATCTAGCATTTGATTACTTTTGCCATTAGTTTAAACAGGGTTCCTGATACAGAGCAGATCAGTGAAGGGGGAAGGAGCATCCGCTTCTCAGCTACAGAACGAAACAGGCTTGGATGGGAAGCGGTTGACACGATGAGCTAATTTTACTTCAGGCTTAACCTCTGGTTGCTCTGAATGCTCACACACAATAAGTATAGCACATCATGCAACCAAATTTGATGCTGAAGCATTGATACAACCAAGCAGCTACTGTTATGGTTTCCAATAGTCTGCTGACCAGTGTAGTATAAGAGTGTACGCTTGAAGCCCATGGTAAACCTCCAAAGTTCAGCAAAAATCAAAGCCAAGAGACTGGGAACTCTATCCTTCTTTCCCTCTTGTCTGCTTCCAATGTCAACAAAGCAGTAAAACTGGCAATGGGCTGCAACTCGTGTTTAAGGAGGAGTTTAGCTGGAACAGTTGGCATAGTCATTGCTAAAATGCCAACACAAATATGATCACCTTCCATGCATTTCTCACTGTGAAAATTACAAATCACAGCACGGAGAAGGTTAGACTCAAGGCTGGTCCTTGCCTGAGAAAAATTAAGCATTATAAGCAGGAAGTCCTTCAAAAGCAGATATCCTTGGGGAAGAAGCATTGAATACAGTCTCTGGCAAATATCCAGGTTGGAGGATTAGCTCTTCCTTGACAGCATGTATTATCTAGGTTCATGAACGAGAGAAAATTAAAGAAGAAAAAGCAATAACTTGGTGATACAACACAACAGTATTCAAACTATTTTACTTGCTACTGTTTAATAAATGTACCATAATGTTTTGTCTTACTCTCAAGGTGGTTGTGTAGCTTTTTTTCTGCGATGGATAGTGTAGGGTAAAAATTTGAAGCATGTTAGTTTCCCACCATATTTACATTCCCAGTGCTGATTCGAGGCTCACATTCTTTTGACCACCATGATTTAATCTATTTTCTCAAAGGATTTGTTTTGACTTCCTGAGTCACATCTAAAGAGGGAAAACACTCGCATCAACAAGTGAGCATTGGGCCTTGTAAGACTGGCTTCCTGCTCTGTGTAAAAAAAAAAAACCTCACACTTCCCACTCAATCACAAGACCCACAGCTTCCCTACATAGATTGTTTTTCATTCTGGGGCTGACACTGCCTGTCCAGCACACATTAGGCAGCAGAGGACAGACAGGCAAACCAAAACACAGAGGACAAGCTTACATTTCTGCAGGTGCAAGAGACATTTGATGGACCACAATGACTGGGGTTGACAGGCATAACCAGTACCCTAGGTTGTTGCGGGGAGCTGCAAACTGTTACATTATATTCTGAATACAAACTCGGGCATGATGGAGTTTTCAGTGAAAACCTTTCAAATAATCACTTATTAATGGTCTCTAGCCATGTAGTGAAAGACGCTAGCTTATGGCAATAGCCGAGCTGTCACAGGTGAAACTTTCTGTAAAAGAGAAGACAAGCTCAGCTGAAAGAACTCCAATTACCAACTGGAATGCACTGAAGAGCATGAGAGAAAAGGTCTATGGAGAGGGGGCTGTGCTGCTGCTCTGTTATGTGCTTTATTAATGTCAGAACATAGTTATTTTTTTCTGATTGCTTTTATGCTTCAAACATGTGTATAGGCCTGCAAGACAGTGCTGCTCTCTTGTTTCACATACATCATAAATAAATAAAATAGTAATCAGGCAGAGGCCCTTTTATAGTAGTCTCTTTTCTAAAGATGCTTAGTCCCACAGGACAGAACATCATGAATTACCCAAGTACATGTGATTTTTAACATTTTGCAGGTAGAGAAAAATAATAGTTGACCAAAACAAATTCAAAGTAAGTTAGCCTTAAAAAATATTTGCATATTGTTGAAAAGCTCTCAATCCAAGGACATTTAAAATCTCTATGTGTTCCCTACCCACATTCCACATGATTCCTGGCTGAAACAGAACCAAGCTAAAATGGCAGAGCTGGAAACCAAATGTAGTCCAACCATAACGGACAAGAGCTGGCTGGTTTCCGGGCACTTTGTGTCTTCTACTGCTACGTCCTTCCTTCACAGGAGAGTGCAGCCACACTCAAGGTGGCTGAGAGAGCTGCATGAATGAGGCTCACAGAGCTACAGTGTTGTGCCAGGTAGGGTCCTGCTTGCTCACAGGAGGAATTTTTGAGCCAAGGTGGCCAGTGGAAAGGAAGAAAGCCTGCCTAGCATGCATAGACAGGATGGACGACCTTATTAATCTAAGTGGAGGAGAAGTCAGGAAACCTCATTCTTGAGACCTGCAGTGCTTCCTGGCCTCAGGCCCTTTTCCACCTTTCCCTGTGTTTCTGCTGCTATTTTTTTTCTAGCTTTCGAAAATTATGTAGCATTACACTTTTTATTGTATTAGCAAGGTTTTCTATGCTAAACAAAGTTTTAACGGTTGTTTAATATATGTAGTTTCCAGGTTGATAAATAGATTGCACACAAAAACTTGACAGCACAAACCGGTTATCATAGATTTTCCACATATTCTAACAGTTAGTCATTTACTATAAATGCTCCTACTATTCATTGTTTCTTATATCACTCTCCACACCGGAGGCAAGGCTTAACACTGGAAACAATGGAGTGAAATTGCACTCCCTAAGTTTTACTTTCAGCAGCAGAACTATGAAATTACAAAATATAAAGAGATTTAAAGATTTTTTCCTTTATTACCCAAATTAAATGACATTTAGATAAGATCACACTAACACTTCAGTCATGTGTAGTTTCTATAAGAATCTGAGGCCCAACTGCATATTAACTGCAGAACAAGGCTTTTGATCTTTATATAGCACATTGTGCCGCTAGCTGGAGAGAATTAAGAAGCTGGCAAAAACTACAAAGCTACTGATATTTCATTCAGGTGAGAAGAACAGTAACAAAACTGTGACAAGCACTAAAAATAAATGTGTTAAAAACAGAGCTGGCATTAATGCCAAAAGACTTTATAAGCTGTGGATGCTGATTTAAATACAGAATAACGACTGATGTAACAAAAGCAAATGTTCAGCTTAATGTTATAGAATCACTTATTTACAACAATGAAAGCAATGGCTCCTCACTCATCCAAACAAAAGCCACAATAAAGCATAAGACCCCTGTGTCTTTATTCTTCTTTTTAATTTAGTTAATGAAGGAAAATACTCTACAAGCAGCCACAGGCCAGAGGGAAGTGCAACTGAGCACTAGTAAAAGCTGCAGTCATCTGAATTAACCCTAGTGACATGTGACAGTCTGTCACACCAAACCAGCCCTTATGACATAAAAAAACACACAGAGAGACAGCAGAAATATCTGTTGCAGCTGACCCTGAGATCAAGTGTCACAGCAAGCCAGGGGGCATGCATGGTGGACAGGCAATGCTGCTGTGACTAGTAAGGTAAGGTAAATAGTGGGCATGGAGAAAACCTCAAGCCAAGAAAGGTGGAGCAGCTGTTTTGCAGTTTTCCCCATGTTTTTCTCACAGATCTTCTACTTCAAGCTATAAGCACTCTGTCTATTTTAACAATACAAACTCCCCATATCAGTTGCAGTGGTTTCAGTGTGGAGTGACAGATTTGTACACAGTCCAACAGTGGCTCTCTCACAATCAAAACACTGTTTACTAAGCGCCAGAGATATGAATAGCTCATAAAATTATAAATGGCTTCTTAAGAGCAGTCTGTGTGCATGTGATCTATTTAAAGAGCTCCTCTGCAAATCTACATTTGGATGAAACTGAACCCAACATAACAAACATCGGACAAAAATAAGACTACTCCTCTCAAATGCTGTGCTTATCAAGTTGATATAAAGAAGCAGATGTGTGCACTGATCTCTGTGAAAGAAATGACCACCTGTATTTGCCATTATTCAGCACACACTCCTTCCCTTCTGCTGCAAAGTCTTAAATGTTGCCAGACAAGTGCAAGAGCTAGATGATTGTGCTCTATTATTTTATCAGCACAAGACCAAGTCTTTCACTGTGAAGTAATATCCTGCATAGGAAATCAATATGGAGGAGTGGTGAGGCATGTTACATCACACAGAAACTAAAATAGCAAATGTAATAATGTTAATTTTAGTGTGTAAACCAACAGAGAATCATTCAACTGACTATTATCTCTCCTTAGGTTCAAGTTTTCATCCTTTCTTT
The DNA here is from genome assembly GCF_017639745.1 of Melanotaenia boesemani. NCBI lineage: Eukaryota > Metazoa > Chordata > Actinopteri > Atheriniformes > Melanotaeniidae > Melanotaenia > Melanotaenia boesemani. The sequence continues at coordinate 29,051,368 of NC_055683.1, read as the reverse complement.
TGCAATGAAGAAGAATAATTATTATATGTGTGGCTAATTCAGCACCTGAATTATTTAATCATGGTGCACAGGTAAATTATTTACAGTCTTTCTGGAGCTACTGTGCATATACTGGTAGCTGCACATGACATTTAGCTAGGCCATCTCTTTTCTCGCTACTGTTAACAAGCCTGTTTTCAGCTCCCTACGGGAGATTGCAAAGGCTTTTGGTGGAAAAGTAAAGCTCACTTTCTAAACCTGTGTAATATCTCACAGTGTTTGTCACTCTAATCTTCAGGAAGCAGCTGACAGCAAAGATTCCCTTACTATGGGCTATGTATTTATAACACGAGTCAAGACAACTAGATAGGGTATTGTACAATGACAAAACAACTGTGTGTATACTTTGAAACCACTTCAGTTAGATCAGGTAACACCCAGTTAAAAGAAAAATAAATTAAAAAACAAAATCAGCCCACAATGAAATGGCCTTAAATATTTGGGGATTAAGCAATTGGTAAGCAGCTAGTTTGAGGTTTGGATGCTAGAAACCTTTTGTTTGCCATAAAAGCTCATCATCAGCTTACTGTATCTCTACCTGTGGCCTACAAGAGTGGGAAAATCTGGTAGCTCCTTAGACCTACTGCACAATTTCACACTGGAGTATAGAGAGTATGTGCCAGGACAGATAAAGTGTGTGTTGAGTGCAGTTAATGAAATTCAACAAGATGATACTGACCAGAGACAGATATTTAAAACTGACTGGAAAGTCTAATTTATGATCTAGTTTATTCTGCTCGTAGGGTTGAAAGGATAATTAGATTTAGTAAAACATGCATGCAGTATTGCTCTTATGATGCAATGAGTAAAATGAATAACTTTGTTTTCTAAATGTTTTTCCAAGCAATTATATAATTTTATAGGCAATAAGTTCCATAAATCTAAAAGCCTTTGTTAAGGCTTGGAAATACTTTTGCTGCAATATGAAATTTCCAAATCAAATAATAGGCTGTCAAACCAGATTGACATCATGACAAAGATGAACATTATAAATCTCTATTTGCAACTCTCTCTATAATCATGAGATCAACAGCATTAGCATCAGAATTTTTAGTTATCTTTCCCTTCTCTGTAACGTACCCTTGTTACATGCACTTTTTTAAATTTAAAGTTTTAAATGAACATTTGTTTTAGACAAAGGGAGGTAAGTCCTGTTTTTTCTTCCCCCTAATCCCTGTCCTCCAAAATGTGTCCTGAGACTTCATACAAGCATCTTATTGTCTACAGGAGAGTTGGCATTCTCTTGTTAAGTTAGTAAGAGAAGAATTTATGAAATAGCGTGTCTTGACAACATGTGATCCCCATCTAAATAGTTTCCAGCATGATATCAGCCTGAATCAAGGGTACAAAAGGCTTCATTGTATGGGCTGATGTGAACTGAGCTTGAACAGGGGTCATTGTGCAGTCTGATCTTAGTTAGAAAAAGGAGGAACAGGCTCTAGTTTTTATTCTTCCATCAATGGAAATGGCTCACCAAGCAAATTCCCAGCTTAGAAAATTACTCAGTGTGAGGCACAAGACAAGTTAACTTAATAATACTACTGCAAATACATATGGATGATTATATAGAAAGTTGAATTCAGAAGAGTAATTAAAAAAGTTTTCAAGCTGTGTTACCACTATCGTAACTGCTATCTGATCTATCATCAGGAATAAAAATACTTCACAAAAGGACAGCCATTAGCTTTGTCATGTCACATCCTCTGGAGGAGACCACCAGCATGAAGAGGTCAGGTTACTGCTTGTTTTACTGGTGAGAGCTAGGAGGAAGGAAATGCAGAACAGAGGAGGGGTCAATGTGTAAATGAAGGCAGGAAACATGCTCCAGACTAGCTGCATTCTCTGTGTCCGGTCCACACGACCACGGAAACAACATACATTTGCTCACATGCACAGGAACACATCTACACTGCATGTGTAAACATACACATCCCATCCCTGTCATGATGGGATGTACGTCACCTTATGCCATAAATAAAAGACCTTCTTTAAGGCTGGCCTGCTGCAAATTCATGTGCAAGAATGAGGGCAGCAAGAGATTCCAATGTAGTGGGAAGTCAAAGCTGACATGGCCTGTAGTAGTCAGATTAGCCATAGTAGAATAGACTGAAATTTGGAATAGATTTTGTATGATCTTTAGGAGTCATCCAAAGTCAAGTGTTGTTTGAAGGAGTTTCCAAAGAAGATCAAGTGTAGATAAGAAGTGTAGAATACAGAATTCTAATTCAGGTTATACACAATGACAACAGAACTCAATTGTTCTTCACCATGTTGCTCAGAAGCCATCCAAATTGTCATGCTTCCTTTTTATTGATTTATTTATTAAAGTAACCTTCATAGCACTTTAATAAAGATCATTATGAAGTCATTTCATGGAGTTGTTGAAATTAGTCAAAGGCTTCAAGGGATATGTACACTTGGGCACATGTGGGTTGTGAATTTTGAACATAATGTATATGTCAAGGAGCATACAGATGTGCATGCAGTTGTGCACATAGCATGCAACACCAGTACCTTCATCCCTTACCAAAACACATTTAGCATAACTAATCACCGTCACAGAGCCTCTGTGAGGGATATTATAATACAAACTTGATTTTCTGCAGGTAGGAGGATTAAATTTTATTTTATTGTAGAGATAACAGCAACAGAGACCTATTTAATCTTCAGGTCCATCTCTGGATTAGAGAGAGGGAAAGCCATTAAAGTTCCACATAAAACCGCTACGTAATTTTAATAAAGCTACCAAATTTGAATCCCTTTCATCTGTTGTACAGGCCAACACACGGATGAAAGAAAAGCCAGAGATGCAGGGAGCTACCATAATGAGTGTTACAAAGTTATTCTGGTTGGGCATTATTTGATTGACAAATAAGAACATATTTCACCATTTCTGTGATGTGGTGGGAATCACACAGATCAAACATCAAACAAAAAAAAAAACAAACAAAAAAAAAAAAGATTATAATACGTGTTTCTGATATAGTCCTTGGCATTTCAGTCCACAGGAGAAATCTTTTGACTTGACAGAGAAGCAAATGTGGGTCACCAGACATTTTAGCAGAGAACATAAACAGTGTAGATTAGGGAGCAATGACTCAGAAAAATGTGAGATGAGATTCAGTGCTCTGTGTCACAACAAGTGATAATCATTTAATGATGTCAATGGCCTACTCAGGAGAATCTCACACAGATTACAGATGTGTGGCTGTTGGTTGGACTATCTATTGGTTTGAATATCACTGAACTCTTAAAATCTGAATTACTAGCACACTTTTAGATGATTACTACAATTATACCAAGTCTTTTCAGGGAAAATAACATGAATATTTAACCATTCTCTTCTAACATCAAAATGGTTTTAACATGGATACAATTGCACCAACAAAAGATAATGCACATCATTGCGTTGTAAGGGAACACCGAGTTGATCACGTACAGGCAGAACTGCTAACTTTGAGCTGGGCTCAGAGTTGTAAATCTGACGATGAAAGCTGAGGAAGAAGAAAGGCTGAAATCAAGCAACAGGGACAACAGATCTGTGGAAAACTCCTGACAAAAGCACAGGAAAAGAGGGAAGCCTAGGGCAGGTCCTCTGGGACAATCACAGATTCAGTAAAGAGAAGGCCTCCTCACTCCTGATGTCACACAAGAAAACACAGACTCTTTGTATAAGAAACTAAAGTCAGTTTTTCCCTCAGGTCACAACACACACACACACACACACACACACACACACAGGGGCACTTTAATAACCCCATTTATGGTTTGACAACCTTGAAAAATACTGTCATGAAATTATTAGGAAATATGTTGGTGAGTAGACAGAGTGTCTGATTAAAAAAAAGAGAGAGAGAAGTGAAACCAAGAACTTGTTGATCCAAATACAGAGTGTACAGCAATGAATTACTTTTCATTTTCATTAGTGTTCAAGTTTGTTTTTGCCCCTTTCTGTGGGCGTATATTACACCACATAGTGATCCTCCAAAAAGATGCCTTCACTATAACTGGGTGTGATCATCTGGGCACCATAAATGAAATGCTTTACATCATTTTCCCTGGCATGCAGCATTACAAGCTCTGTCTACTGGCAAATGAAAAGTTGGTAGTGTGATGAAGAAGAAAGATGTTAACAAAGGAAGTGTAGTTACTTGATCAAGTTCATTAAAATGTGTAAAATAGTGTCTGGATTGATGCCATATCATTTACTTTGACAAACAAAATAAATAAAGAAGAAAAGAAAAAAAAACAGATACACACACCACCAGTCAAAGTACACACTTTCTCATTAAATCCAAAGAGAAAGTGTGTCCAAACGTTGGACTGATAGTGTACATGATCAATTACCTTAAATCTATTTGTGTTAAACAGTTCAATATTCATGTAGTACGACTGCATTTTATGACTCCTCAGCAGTAGTTTTTAATGTTATAAAAGTTCTGTTTCAGGCAAACCTATTCATACTCTTACTGGATCCACCTCTTCTGGAAAAATAAAAGCAGTAAAAAAAAAAAAAAAAAGTCACAGGAGTCCAAAACACACCCTAATTTTTGGGAAAGCTGCTGGAATGAGTTTGGTGCATGGTATGTCATGTTGGTGGGACTGTTGAAACACTCCAGATATAAATGTGTGTGCACTTCCATTCTGGGAACAGTCAACTTAAGTTTAGCAGTCTAGTACACAATAAGGATTCATAGCCTGTGGGTATGACGACTGGCTGCGCCAAAGATAGAGGGGTGGGAGTGAAGAAGGGGTGGTGGAGTGGAGTGGGCCAGGGGGAAGGCTATCCTATTTAAAACACTCGCTGCTGTATCAGGGCTTGGATACTGTATCAGTTAGGGTGTTCCTTGAACTGGCCCTCTGGTTGACAGTGAGCTAAGGAAAAGTAAACACACTTTTCAGTGCTGCCATTACAACAATGTGGAAACGGAAACATAAAAAAAGGTACACTATATTCTAAATGAGCTAAATCTGTTTGTGTGTAACAAAAGACATGCACTTCATGCATGCTCTGACTGGCAAACTCTTTACTTTATAAACAATGACACTGATCTACACAAAAATGAAGTACACTTCCAACAAGGACACTGCATCAGTTTTTCAAAACTTAACAAGTTAGCTTAACTACTGTAATTTAAGCCTGTGTGAACTGTGACTGTTACGGTCTCTTACAGGAAAAACTTTGCATTTGCTAAATTCCTGGCATTTACATTTCTGTCTGGAAGTGTCTGGTAAGGATAAATATTTCTTGAGTTACTTGCAGACACACCCTCTGAGAAACTCTTAACACTCAAAAAGGAAGATCAAAGGTCAAAAAGCCATTGCTGTGTGTCTGCTGCACAGTCTCTGAAATACATGCAGTATTCCTACAGCTCTGAAAATGAGCTTTGCGTTGAGGTGAAAAAACTGCAGATACCAAGTCAGCGAGAACACCAGCCATGAGACTAAAAACACCCTGTAACTAATAACTACAAATTAGATGTTTTCATCTTTGACACTGCTTGATGCTGACCTTAGCTAAATTAAAAGTGAAAATAATTCGCAGTGACATGTATTTTCTTTGTGGTAACATATACAACCTTCTTCCCAACCTGTGCATCAAAGGTTTCTGGACAGTTTGTGAAAGTTGGTTGTAATGTGGCTGTACAGCTCATGGCAGATGAGGTGCTGACTGAGAAAAAGGCAAGGTGGCATGCTGGCAGATGGAAGCCTTGGAAGCTTAGAGGTAGACCTGAAATAGCCCTTCTGCATTACAACATTGCATCACAACTGACTTCATTGTCATGGCCACTGCTGCATCATGCAGCCACAAAGGTGTCAAAGGAATGGTATAATTGTATGCAACGAGCCAACAACAAGGGAATACAATGGCATTGTGCAATACTTTGTGTACTGTATTTCCAGGAAACCTAGCAGCCATAGGATGATGATCTGTACAAACAGTAAGCACTTTAATTAAACTCCTGTACCAAAACCACTGTATACTGTGTTGTTTTGCATAACCTGATGTCAAAGCTGGATCTACCTTCTTACATTCCCCAAAGCAAATGAACAGCAGACACAAGTGACAGCGCTATGCATGCCAAACTATTAAAAACAAAAGAAAAAAAAATCACTTTTCTTCTTTGACAACTCAGTCGAAACTAGAACCACATCAGTGTCAATCATATCCGAGCTTAGCAGTGACGACGACAGTGATCAAATGCCGCCTGTGGAGTCTCCTGACATCATACATACTTGACAAGCTTTTAAGCAAGTGTCGGTTAAAGCTCAGTTGTGAAATCAGTTGTAACCCATTTACTTGGCAGGAATGTATTCATACTGTTTCTCAAGTGGAAGAACGAGTTTGATAACATGCTTGACTTCTTTAGCTACTGCTACTGTGGCCTATATTAAAAGAGATCATCGCAGTATACAAGTCTCAGTCGCACCTTCCATGCAGAACAGACCCTGACAATGAAGAGAGATGCATAATATTCTAACTGATCAGTTTTATTTTGCTATAAAATCGTTAATTTCTTACAAACATTAGGTTTTCAGTGCTGTACAGTCAGAGTCACTCATGACCAGTATATATATATATATATATATATATATATATATATATATTAGGGGTGTCAAATTATCGCATTAATTGCAATTAATTAATTACAGTCGTATTAAGCGCCGTATGTTTTTTAATCGCGTTAATCTATTTTTTGATCTCTAATTTTACTGTTATTGTATGTGAGTTTATATATATATATATATATATATATATACATACACTACCGTTCAAAAGTTTGGGGTCACTTTGCCATGGGATTCAATAGGGAAGTGACCCCAAACTTTTGAACGGTAGTGTATATATATATACACACACACACAGTCTTTTTTAAGTAGAATTGATTATTTTGCAATGAATAAGGTCAAATCTGTATGCAATAGGCAAAAACTCACAAGAAAGACAGAAAGAAGAAAATGCCCTAGGAAAAATGAGAAGAATACTATCAGTGTTTATAAGAATGTGAAGATCTGAGATACATAAATAGAAAGCATTCAAATCATAGTAAATAAAAGAACCATCAATAACAGAGACAGATAATACTAGATAATAGTAAATTTCCCAAATTTCCCAATAGTAAACATTAATTTCAAGAACAATCAGAACAATCATAGACCTCTACATTATATCCTCTTGCCACATGTTCTTGAAGCTACTGATCAGAGGCAATTTTACAAAACGAAGAAAATAATGTAAACTTGAGAATGTCTAAAAAAAGGGGGATTCTTTAGTAAGCAAGTTTAGTAATAAAGAAGTGTCTGTGGGTTAAATAGCCCAAGGTTATTTAGAGAACCATGTGCTCTGCACACATGGAACTGTTCAGCTCAGTGACGTTTGTTTCTTGTTAACTCAGACAGGCAAACTCAAGAAAAAGACCAACAATCGCAGAGGGTACGCCCAAGTATGAGAACAGGCAGTGTTCTTCCAGGAAATCTAGTTGCTTTGCAGTCTTCTAAAAACTGCATCATCTCATCAAATCTACATCAGTGCCCACTGTATGGCAAGTATGTAGACACACACACACATTCACCAGGAAATAAACATGTTCTAAAGGATAGCAGTGAATTAAGTTTGATAACATGACCACCAAGCATGAAATCTTGCTCCCTAGTTTATTTGAAGGCAACATCATGAAGAATTTATACAGAACTATGCACTTGGCCAGAATGACAGACAGATACTGCACTATGAGTCATGCAGGCATGACTACAGTGTGGTCCCCTCAACAACCCCCTGAAAACTTGCATACCAGCTAGTCAACAAAGACCAGACTGAATGATAGACCTGCTTTAGCATAGCTACTCCCAGCTCCTTCCTGGTATCACTTACCCATATAAACATCCAGACATACACACAGTTTGGTATGCCCAGAGTCCAGTTGGAGCAGATACAGAGGATGAGCATGATTGCCACTGTCACACATCAGGAGCTTGCTTTATTGGTGTGATTACATCACCCTTAGCTATGATCCCCCTGCTGCATGTGATAGTGTTTCAGGAACACTGGGCACACAACCCAGGCCATGTGCACTTGTGTCCTGTCTGCCAAAATAACTCAGCAATTTCTAATACAGTATGTCTACAGTTTCACTTTAGTCTGCCCAGGTATTGTAGGCCAGCGGTGCGTGTAACCTGTCAACATTGTAGTTTGTTAATATGTAGGCTGCTTGAGCCTCCATCCTGGAATGTTTGACTTCTGGTGAGTCAAATTTAGACATTTAACTGGTATCTGTCAGTGTATGATTTGGTGACTTTCTACAATGAGTCATTTTGAGTCACATTGTATTAGTAACACACAAAGACCACAATTCAGAAGAAAACAAAGATCTACGGATAAAATAACATGTTGAGGTTCAACAAGGCTTTCAATAAGATGATGTGACATTGCTTCTTTTCTAAACTCATGAATTATGTAATATATATATATATATATATATATATATATATATATATATATATATACGTATATACGTAAGGAAATGTGTGACACTAATATGAGCCTATTAATATGAGTTTAAAAACTGTCATCAAGAAGAAAGGTGGAGATGCTGATGATGACCAGAAGGAAGAGGACTAGGAGTGGGAGTAGGAAGGGTTATGGTGGGACTTTACGTGACGTGTTGCACGATTATTCACGTTTGCACGATGCTCATTGATGCTCAGTCTTTTTGTTCTCCTGTAGTCAACCTCCAACCACATAATGTAATAATAATAATAATAATAATAATAATAATAATAATAATAATAATAATAATAAATGAAAACAACCAGCTCATATGGCTTTCCTGCGGAAAATAAAGTAAGTAAACAATTCACTCTGTGTATTATTGTGTACAGAAGGCACATTTTACATGCCATTAATTCCACTAGAAAATCTATTTGATGTGTTGTCTTTATCGTACTTTTTAAATAGTTGATTGGGCCTTAAGGTGGACCCAATTACAGGCTACAGTATAAGCACTTTAAATTACAGACTTTGACAATGACAACTCTGCTACAAGCAACTCAAATTGCGCAGCACTTTCCGTTCTTACGAGTGTCGTTTGTTAGGAACCAATTAAATATAAAGGATTCCCATGCTGACCAGTTAATTGATCAGTAATTCAGTCGACTAGTACACGCTAGTTTCTCTCGATCACGACGCGTGAGCGCTTCTTCCGACTGCTGCCTTTCGTATGGGCGATCCCACATAGTAACCAAAAAATTACACAACTTACCCTTATAACAACCAGCTCAGTTGATGTCCACCAGTAAACAAAATATCCGGATTCAGAGATTTTTTCCTCCCACAGGCAGCAGATTTCTGATTTGTCACATCATCCTGGCTGCGGCGCAGCAATAAACGCGCTCCTTTTACACCCCGCAGATATTTAAGCCAATCCCGGTGCCGTAGTATACAATCGTGTCACTCCTGATCACAGCAGCAGCAGAGGGAAAATAGGACGATGTAGCCGAAATGTGGCTGCTGTCCAGTCCTGTGCTTCGCTGCTACGGACAGAGCATTCCCATACTGCTCCATGAAGCGACCGGGTAAGTTCCCCTCTGCCGGTTGTAGCCTAATTCAGCTTGGTGGAGAGGCAGCCCCGCCCTGGACTGAAGACGGTCTGTGGGGAAGTCAAGCCCATCTACAACTCTAACCAATCAGTGTGTACACAGGGAGGCGCTGCTTCTCCCAGGTTAAACTGGGGGTGACTAAGCGATATCCTAACCAATAATGCGTAAGGAACTAAGCCTTGACCATCATGACCCACACTGATTTCTACACTAAAACTTTACATTTTCTGCAGGCTGCATATCACACAACTCAGTAGGTTTGCAGTTTAGACCATAACACATTGGGAGGAATAAATAAATAAATAAATAATCCATAGTTTTGACGATTTTGTCTGCTGTTCATTTTTAAATCTTTAGAGTCAGTCTGGAGTTCCTTTGTGACTAACAGGAAGAGACCGTAAAAACACACAGAATGTCAAATTATTTGTAATAAATAGGCTACATAACATTTTTCTCATCACAGAGATATCACTGTCAATTGTTATCTTCTGGGATTGTATTGTTTATTTTTGTACAAAGAGCCAGAATGTCACACTTTGAGCAAACTTCAAAAAGAAAGTTGCAAGGATAGGACATTTTGTACTGAGAGCGGTCTCCTTCCTATTGATTTTAGTATTATAAACTTCACTGCGGTCTTTTTTACCCATAGTTTACCAAGTTGCTTTTGAACTGCATCTTTAATATCTGGAAAATTGTTAGAGGACTAAAATATGTGGATGTTTTAAAAATAACCTCCTTTCATCTGAAAGACATCAAAATCATATTTCAGCAAACCTGTGTTAGAGTATGGGTAAGATAGGGATAATTGCTTCTCTGAAAAAAGGTTTAATGACAACAACAAAGTTTAAAACACAAATCTTCACATTTTTCTACTTTTAGGCCTCTTTTTGGACAAACCATGCGGTGTTTGCCACATGACACAATGATCATCACAACCCATGAATCACATGCCCATGAATGCTGTGCTGTCAGTACGTTTTACTGAAATTACGTAATCCTGCATCATTATGGATCAAGTGAAAAAACTGAATGAGCATCTACATAATGAAGCTTCACACTAGGCTTTATTCTGGATCTGCTGAGCTAACTAAAGCAAACTTCACCTGAGAACTGTGTGCATGTGCAATGTCACTAAATATATCAGTCATAATCAGAATCTACTGTAATCTGCAACACGTGCAGTATGTTGGCTATGCATCACACAAGGTGGAAATATTAACAGCAACATAAAATAATATAATTATGCTGTTTTGTAACAAAACCAAATCCAAATGGAAAATCAAAAACTCTTTTCTTTTACTGCAAAGGTGGGAATTTAATTTGTTCGAAAAAGCCTCTTCTGCTGCAATGGGTAATACACCCCGTGGCTCCATTTAATGAAAAGACCATTACACTGCATTCCATCAGTGAAAGCTCAGATCCACCGGGAATATTCTTCAGGAGTGAGATGGATGTTAGGAAGCAGAGAGGATCTGAGTTGCTGACAAGGGGCACCAAGCATGAGGTTTTCCTCAGATGGGATTTTGAGGCACAAGTATCTTAGTTATCTGGAGAAGTCTTTATGTGTCTTAGTTTATTTTTGGATAAGATATTCTTCATCTATTGTGCTTTTTCATAGTAAAATTAAAAAAAAGTGTTTGCTGTAAACTATTGTTATTTTCTATTTCACAGGAGCCTACGTGTTAGTCAACTTAAAATTTATCCTGCATTTGTTTGCCACAACTTGAACTGGGGGTGTTTACTAACGAGCCCCTATTCCTAAAGCAATTAACATTCTTTCTGACATTGCACAATTCTGATACAGGAAATATAACTATGTGGTTTTGAGATTTTGTAACTCCTCCTACACAGCTCTTTTCCCAAAAGAGAAATCTGCTTCAATAATCATCCTGTTTTTTCTTTTTCTTTTTTTTTTTTTACTATCACCACTGAATTTTGTAATTGGGCATCAAACCCTACAGATACAAACCAGTCACCAGCTGGTACACAAGGTTCTGAATAAAATAAAAAAAGAAATAAAAAAAATAAATCTACAGCTTTCCTATTCATCTCACACACATGAATGTCGGCTAGCATGAGCAACACTTCAAATCAATCTCATTCAGAAACATCCTCCTGCATTAAATAAGCGATCATATTTCCACCTCTGGAATGAGTTTATCAGACCTCATCAACTCTTTTACATATACTCTGCTTTGTAAGGGTGGTTCAATGACCTACCAGGAGTTGCTGATTGATATACCATGAAGTCACAGTAATTAATAGTGAAGTTTCCCCTGAGACTAAGGAGGGTTGAAGCTGGGTCAAAGCAGCTTTACGGAAGCTACACAGAACCTGTACGAGCACTCAAGGCCCCCCGAAGGCCCATCAGTCAAACTCAGATAAAAGGGTTGAGTGCAAGGATAATGTTTAACTAAAGGGACAGTGTCAAACGGTCCATAAACTGCTTCCTCTTTCCTCAGAGACAAAGGAAAGACAATCCTTTCTGGGGTAAAAAATTTATTTTTGCTCGCAAAGGGATGACATGATTTACCACGTCACTCTCTACTCTCTCATCTCTCTACATCTCTACATCAACACGTTTTCTCAGCATTGGATGAGGTGCGACTTCAAATGTGGTTTGAAGTCATTCTGATGGAACATTCAAGGCTTATGGTGTTAAATTATGTTGCAGTATTAATGATAAAGGCAACTTATTACTATAATATGTTCCAGCGGTAGGAGTATGAGCAGCTTTCACTGTGTGGTAGATATTATGTAGATTTATATGCCCTTGTTTTTTAGATAAGTAAGATCTGAGGCAGGAATTTCCCTCCCTGTGTGACTCAACAGCTACTCTCTCTTAGAGCTACAGGTGTTAGCTGACACATAGATATTGTTATCATCCAAGAAAGGTCAGAGGGCTGAATAAATCAATCAATAAACCAAACTGCCGAAAGTTTTTGTCTTTAAATGATCAACTAAAACAACCCTAATGTACAATGTACACTCACATATGGCCATATAACTTGCATGCACTTGTAGATCCCCAGATGTGGACAGAGACAATCTTGTTTCTTCCAGTGCATAACTTTATTGTGCACTTGTGTAAACTAGGTCACATTTGAAGTAATGCTTCCATCTTCCAGTGAGAGACCAGCCACCTGTGCAGCACACAACACACCTCTGTTGCAAACAAGGAAAGACGGTCATGAATCATTCATTATCATCAATTATTAATCCCATTGCATGTAAATAGCTACCAGATTCCACTGCCTACAGTCTTAGCAACAGACAATCTTTCAAAATTCCTTTTTCTTATGTAGGGATGTTACTTAGATTAATGTTAGTTACATGTTCCTTTTCCAAGCAAGAAATAGTACAGCTGACATGAAGAAATAGTCAGTTTTCCTTACATGGGGTCCATGTTTATAAATAAATAAATAATAATAAAAAAAAACTTAAATAATAAATTATTTTGTAAAAGGTAGATTAAATATGGCTGTTTTTTTATTCTAATTTGTTTTTCTCATCACTATAAAAACATCTCTGAAAAAAGTTTATAAGGATTGCTCATGCAACAACACAACCGAGCGCAGACTGAGACAAGAGGTTACTTCAGCATCTCAAATGCTATGATGCATTGCCACTAATAGTCTATCAGGTTTATTTACACCAACTAACATCATGTCCCTTTTAAACCTGGCTGTCATTAAAGCAATTAAACTGTAAGTCTGTAAAAGTAAAACTAGCAGTGTTTCACTAAAAACTGCAACACTGCCATCATGCAGCTGGATTGGTTTCTGTAATATGTGACACTTGATCTGTTAAGTGTTGCTATTCTGATTTGGGATTCAATTACTTGTAAAGATTTTTGTAAAGAGAAAAAAAAATCAAACTATATGAGCAAGCCAAGGATTAAAACTGTCATTTTATATTTTCTTTAAACTTACAGTTTATGCAGGAAAGCACATCATTGTTAAAAATATATGTCTTTAATGTTTCCAATTACGATATTTAAAACTTACATTTCACATAAAAGACAAAAATAGTCTTATTATTTTAGCTTGTTACTTCATTTCAGTCAAGTGTGAGATGCAATATTTTAGGGAGCTAGTTATAAACCAAAGATAGCAATTAGCCACTGTGAAACTATATACAGCTTATAAATGTATTTTTACAGATTAAAGACATGTTATAAAAAATTCAGACATGAACTTAAGCTAATCATACACCCAATGAAAAATCTCTTTCTAATTTGCCCTGTATAACAAGAACCATATACGCTAAAAGTTAAATCCATATCCAGTATATGTTTCTCTGACTCATATTTTAGTAAGATATTTATAGTCAGACAGCATTCTGCTTGTCCATCTGCACAAACAGATGAGTCTCTAGTGTTCCTGCTCAGTGTCGCAAGCGGCGAGGTGCCTGCTGGAGATGAAAGTGATCCAGAATGCAATGCCAAAATGTGATTACTAAGATTATCAGTGGCAGCAACAATGACAGTGGCATGGCCCAATCTGCATAGTACTCCTGAAAGGCAATGGAAACACAGTCATTGCAGACAATGGCCCTCACTGGTTCACTAGTGATGACAAAGTCAACAGCCCATGCCAAGAGACTTCTGCTGCACATGATCAGCAGATTTTTGTCTGGAACTTCAACAGATCACTGCAGTTCTTTAGGGTCATAATTACTGAATGGGTTTTTGTCATATTTTTCAATCATAAATGCAAATATTCTAATACGGCTCATTTCTTTTATGGTCCACTTTGTTAAATAAATAAATGAAATCACAACAAATTTTGCTTGAATGGTTCTGTAAAATAAGATAATTGCATAGAAACTAATATAGAAATATACAGAAATAGCATCAAAACACCAACTGAGCTGCAAGATGCAAGAAAGGGCTTCATTATCATATGTGGGGGATTTCAGAACTCACTCTGTGCAGAAGAATCTGCAGCAAAACACTGTCAACATTAAGCACAGCAGGCAGAGGAACATCAGAACCACAGGGAGGCTTGACAAATGGCACTGTGGGGCAAACTTGCAGCAGCAGAGCCACAAAAGGAACAGCTCTTACAGTGTAGAAAATGATGTAGCATCTATCTGACCCAGTCAACAAAGGTTTTCCTTGTGAATAAACTTAAATTCTGCTAAAACTAGCAAGAAAGAAGATTGCCCCTTGAGTGTACAACCTAAACAAGTTGGTTAGCTAAGTTTTCAGAGCTCCTGCAACTGATGAATTCTTTTGGATGTTGATCTGATGGTGTTATAGCTGCATAGGCAGACAAATACACAGAAAAATCAGAGGTGTGGGTGTTGTTGATTGCATGTCAATATCAAAGTAACCTACAAGTGTTTCTTTTTTTATATTTAAATCCATCATCTATCTAAAATAGGCCAGATAAAAGTGTTTTTCTTACTTAAAAAAAAGAACCTAACAAAAACAAACTTAGGTGGGTTTAATTCAATCACATCGTCATCATAAACATGCAGCCATGTACACTTTACAATCAGCACTTTGTCTCCTCAGTACACTTGTACTCTACTCATGAAGCTAAAATATGTGGCACAGACATGTCACACACAATTAGTCTTCCAAAGAGTCACATGGAGCAGCAGTCCTTGGGGCCAAACTGGCGCCATCTACTTCCTCAGCAGAGGCAGTCTAAAGCAACCAAGAGCACGCATTCTCTATTTATAACCTATCATTATCCAAATGAGGTTGAAAAGATAAGACAGCAGCAGGAGAAGGCCACAGGTTGCAAAGTAGCTGTTAAGGTCAATTCCCTTCCATTCAGTTCAGCTTAATTTGTATACTGCCAATTCACAACGTCATCTTAGGGCATTTTAAGGACAAATCAGTTCAAACCAGTTCATTGTGATCCAGTCAGGACTCATACAAGCCAAATCATGAACAATAATAGTCTAGCTAAGGAAACCAACGGATTCCATCAAATCATAACTTTGATTTAGTCCCCCATCATAAGAATGCACGGGGTGGCAGGTGACAGTGGAAAGGAAAAATCTCTGGAAGAACCCGGCTCAGGGTGGGCGGCCATCTGCCTGGACCAGTTGGAGTGAAGAGGACAGGAAAGAGACATCAACAGGCACTGCAACTTTTAGTAAGGGAGACCTGCTGAGAAGAGGGGATGCCAATGTTCTCATAAGTTTATACATGGAAAATAGAGTGCTGAGACAAAAAGGGAAGGAAGTACTCAGGGCATCATGAGACTTCGCTCTGCAGTGCAAGCCTATGACAGCATAACTAAGGGATGGCTTACCACCCCTAACTGTAAGGTTTACCAAAGAGGAAGGTTTTAAGCCTAATCTTAAATGCAGAGTGGGTGTCTGTCTCCCAAGAAAAAGAAACCAATTCTATAAACCTGATTTATAAGTGAACCAAAGGACAAATCCTGGTCAAAAATAACTCCAAGGTTGCTCGCTGTAGTCCAAGCCAAATTAATGCCATCCAGTTTAATTACATAGACCATTTTGTTCTAAGTTTATTTCAGGTCCAAAGACAATAACCTCAGTTTTGTCTGAATTTAAAAGGAGAAAATTTAGAGTCATCCAGGTCTTTAGTCTTTAAGATTTGTAATCTGACCATCTGATTGGTTGCATCAGGCTTCATGGATAAGTATTGTATATTAGTGTCATAGCACAATAATATATAGTTTTCTCTTTTTCTCTAGAGTTAACAGCAAAGACATGTTTAACTTTAAAAAAACTGCGAGGACATGAGATGAATCATGCATAACTATAACAATTACACTTCCTATTAAATAGCAATAAGATATAAAGCATTGATCTAATTTTCGTACTCAAAATAGGGAGCGGGCCCTTTAAGAAACACAAAACAACCGTTTACTTCCTGTGTGTTAGCACGAGCCAATTATTACTGAGGTCACAGTGTCTGCAAATACTTAAAGGTATTGCCGAGTTTATCAAGATACAGTCAATGAAAATATTTTACTTTTAAGTCTGACGAAATTTACAGTAAGGTTATGGCAGGAAGAAAGAGAAAGATGCTAACATTAACAGTAGCACATGAACAGTCAGGATCATTGAACAACCACAGAAACCGGACGGAACAGAAACTTAAAGATTCACCTGCCAAGCTTAAATGTGAAAATGAGAAAAGTGTTGAGACCGAACAAAGTTATTATTTCAGAAACAATGATCAACAGCCCAGACTGGGGGAGGGTTTCTTCAGCCAGCCTTGCATCAGTTTGGCTAAAGCATTCCTTGGCAAGGTACTGCTCATTATTATTATTTTTTTTATTATTATCATTGTGAATTTGAGAAGGTACACAGATCCCATACAATTGCTATTTTAAAACGGTGTCGTTTCCGGTAACTATAGTCTTAACGTAGTAGTCTACGTAGCTTTATATTAACTTGCCAATTCAGTATTTATTTATTTAAATACTGATATAAAAAGTGAATTCTACGTCGTCTTGTGTGAAACATGCCCATTCCATGTTTCCAGAACAAGCACTGACAAAACGATTCCCACATTTCAAAGACATGTTTAATTTCAATATTGGTAGGCCCTATAAATGCAACTGAGAAAAGAAAAACAAACAAAAACAACAACTTAGAGGGAAATTCAAATAGAAATACCACAGTATTACAGGCCAAACAGGGGTTTTGGCATCCGAACCTCAAGTCTCAGATGAGTATCTGACCCTTCCAACGCTAGATTTATCAAGAGTGGTGATCACAATCCATATTTCATAACACTGAAAAGTAATCAACAAGACTGTAAACCATGTGTGATTGTCTCTGACCTGCTGTGCTTGTGTTGCCTTCTCCTAATGGCAGCATTATGAGACGTTTAATCACCATTTTTTTAAATGATTTTATCAAACCTTCTACATTAGAGGGCGTAGCTGTGAAAATATCTTGCTATTGCTTTGTGGTTTCACTGCCATTTCAACTTGAAATGCTTGCAAACAAAAATAAATACCCATACGTGTTATATATAGTGGTAGAGGAAATGACACTTATATCTGAGCTAAAGTCAAATGCGTCATTAGGAATAATCTTCTCAGAGCAACAACAATTTCTTAATCTGACACTAACTAGAAATACTTACTATACCATTTTTTTCTTCTGTAGTTATTGACAAATTTATCAATCAAATGATAAATTGGGAGCCAATTAATATGCAGTATGAAAACCATTTGTAATAGCTGAAAACCAAGGCCGTCAATCTAAAGGTTATTTAAAAGAAACATTGCTCTTTACAAAAGACATGTAATATATTTTAATTCAACCAACCTAACTAACATTTTGACCAAACCATATTGTTATACACAAATCATGCTTCTACAGGCACATTTTTGGAGTTGAGAGTAGGATTTTTTGGCCCGCACCATCAGGGTTTTTATCATCAATCAATTTTAGGTTGATTGATGTATATATTTAAGTAAGTATGAGCATGCATGGATGTCTTGTTTGTCTGTGTTGGCTGTGTGATGGACTGGTGACCTGACCAGAGTGTACCCTGCTGAGATACACTCCACTACAGTCAAATCACAATAGTCAAAAGCAAAACAGAGTGTTTTACAAAATAACATTTGAACACTTTCCCTATGTGATGAACAGTCATAATAGAAACAAAATTGGCCTTCTCCTGATAGGTGCTGGTCCGCAAGTGTGCAGATGGTACCGAGTTGCGAGGGAGGATAGTTGAAACTGAAGCCTACCTTGGAGGGGAGGATAAGGCGTCACACTCAGCAGGAGGCAAACGTACCAAGAGGAACACAGCCATGTTTATGAAGCCAGGCACAATTTATGTGTATCCAATCTATGGCATCTATCTTTGTATGAATGTCTCCAGTGAAGGTAAGGACATTACACACCAACTATGTCTCATTATGTGGACATTTTACCATTTATTATGTTTACTGGTTCCCTCTGATGCTAGCGTGATATTGGAAAGATGCTGAAAGGCCTACTTTGGTTAATTTTCCCCTCCTTTACATGATTGTCATTAATGTGACAATACTAACTTAACAAAACTACTTAGCTGTTTGTGTTTTTTATTATTTGTTAATAAAAAGGAAGATAGTGTGGAGTCTTGCTGACTGATGCATATTGTGTGATTTACATAGGGGAGGGTGCTGCTGTGCTGCTACGTTCACTGGAGCCCCTGCAGGGCCAGCCCATCATGAGGGAGCTGAGGGCAGCCAGACGCAAGGAGGGAGCCAGTCAACTGAAGGACAAAGAGCTCTGCAACGGGCCTTCAAAGCTCTGCCAGGCTCTAAATATACTCCGTTGTTTTGACCGTCGGGACTTGGCTTCAGATCCAGAGGTGTGGCTGGAGAGAGATCCATATCCAAGTCCAACAAAACCCCAGGATATAGTATCAGCACCACGCATTGGAATTGAGTCCCATGGGGATTGGGCCAAGAAGCCCTGGCGGTTCTATCTTCGTGGGCACCCCTGTGTTAGTGTTGTGAATAAAGAAGCAGAGAGACAGTCTTTGTCTGGAAATCTAATGAACGATTTAGGTCCCTCAGATGTGAAGTCTGAGACGGGACAACCTAATGTCAAAAAAACTTAACAGGAATATTCCTGGAACTACTCTGCCATCTGTTCCCTTTTTAAAGTTAACCATTTAGACCGAACCAAAAGCGGAATTTTCTGTTTGCTTTTTGGAGATACACTGTTCCTTACACAAGAAAATAGTACTTGAAAAATGTACTTTTTTTATGTTGGCACCTCTGTTAAGTGTCAAATATTTGGTTGGCAATTTAATTATATGTATATATATATATAAAAAAAAAAAAAAAAAAAAAAAAGGTTTCCTAGCTAATCATGACACAATGTGTTAACTGATGGGAATTTTTACATAAAAGTAATGGATTATATGTGAACAAAAGTAAAATTCAGCTCATCTGTGCTAGTGGGGAAAGAAGGAATTGTGCATATACATACTCTACAGTCTTTCTGATTTTAGTTTCATCTGTGTTTCTCAATAAACATTCACACTTGGGAAATTCTCTCAGTGATTTCACAGATGTTTGGAACACTCCATTTCCCTCAGAGAAAAACAGACTCTCTGATGTTTTAGACTCTTCTGTTTCTTTTTGTAGTCGGTCTCTCACCACCTTTGGGATACCTAAGCAGAGATAACTGAAAAGCCTGGAATAATCATTACTCATTATGCCTCTCTGAATGGTAATATCAAATATGTGCATCCTTCCAGTATTCACAGTGAATACCCTAAAGGCATATCCGGTATGTAAAAAATAATTTAATACTGTAAACAATTATTTTGCTCAGGAAGAAAATAGTTTCTACATTTTGTAAATTTGCACACATTTATGTAGTCATGCCAGTCTGTTGTAAAACAGCATCTTTGAGCAAGTGCACTTAGCTGTGAGCAACTGCTTTTAAGCTGGCACGTTTTCCAGTCACTGAGTGTTGATGCTGTCTATGTGTCACTACTCCATGGGTGACTGAAAGATGGAAATAATGGGATCTTCATGATTGGTCACAACAAGGACACTTCGGAACTTGTCAAACAGCGTCTTTAGCTGCGATCTCCTCATGTTTTCATTGAACATAATTTCTTCCAGGTGGTGATGTCCCCGGAAATAGTGCAGCAACCTGGAGGCAAACAATATAACAGGCAAATAAGAAAGAAAGAAAGAAAAAAAGCGAATGTAGTTTCATTCAATGAGACATGACTTCTGCAGCTTTGATGGTGGTTTCCTTTAGTTCACACACATCACTGATTTCCATGTTCACAGTATTCGCAGTCAAACAATTCTAAATAAAATGTCACAATATTTTGTTGACATTATTACAGTAACAATTATCCTTTGTCAAAGAAACAAAGCTTTAAGTTGATTTATAACATCATGAGTAACCACATCTGCAGTTACAGTGTTAGGAGTTTTTGCATAAAAACCAAAACAAAACAAGCGCTGTTCTTGTCTGATGAAAGCAAAAACTCAGTTACCTGGCAAACATTCGCAGATCCTCTGGATTTTGCGCGGCAGGTATGTTGAGAATAACCTGCCTTTCGTGCTCTGACAGGCTTGTAAGCAGTGTTTCTGTCATCCTTTTGTTGAGTGGGGAGTCTCCACCAGGCAGCAGCTCTGCACTGGAGTTGTCCATACTGGGACTGGTTAAGGTCATGTCATCACTGCTGGCTGCACACGTGGAGAAGACAGAAATTCATACATTTGATATAATCGATTAAATGTCTGAGCAAAGGAGAGAGCTGAGGGAGGGCATACTTGGTGAACCAAAACTAAGAGCACTTGGAGTGCTGAGACTCCGGCCTCCCACTCGTGCAGCTAGTGGAAGTTCTTCATCTTTCAGTCCAGGCTCATCCTCACTGGGTGGTACCAAAAGGCAAACATAGGTGTGCAGTTGGATAAGCAGACGATGCTGGAGCATCCAAACCACCATCTGGATCAACTGGGCCTAGTCAGAATCAAAAAAGCAAACTTCAGTACAGCTGTGTTCAGACTAAAATTGAAGTAAAACTGAACAAGTTTATGTAACCAGGTTACATGTTTTAAACCTTATTTAGGTCAATAATTCAAGTCATGATGCTGATCTTGTTCTCATAAAAATGAAGGTTGGGAATTTAATTAGATTATTTCACCAAAATACACACTAACGATACATTTTAAAGCCAGGGGACTTCTTTTCCTAATATTTTCATTATCTATATTCTGTTTTTTTTTAGGGAATTCACTTTATTTCACCTGTTACAAGAATCTTACCTCCTGTGCAGGTGCTTCAAGGGGGTTTCTAAACTCTGACAGTGAGACAGGCAGTGAGAACTTGGCCAACATGGAGGGCAAATCATGACCAGAAAACTGCTGGGCAAACTGCTCAGCCGGTGAAGAGTATCTATTTAGAGAAAAAATGGTGAACAAGGTTTAAAAAAAAAATCATAACCAAAACTCATTGTCAGAGGAGTGATACTGTTAATATGTTTGATATAGCCCATGTTAAAATGAATTAACAAGTTTTGGAAATCAGAATGTAACAGTTATAAAAATCTGCTTTTGAAACCTTTATTAAGCATTGTCACGGACAAATAGTATAATTATGATTAATTAGCTTTTCTGTGACTGATACAACCAACTAAATTACATCAGATTAAACATACTCACAGGCAGATGTTGGCATGAGGAGACAACATGTAGACATTATTCTCACAAAGTGGGTAGATGATGATTGCCTTGCCCCAATAAACCAAGTGAGCAGCAATTTGAAAGATCTGAGTAAAGACATAAAAGTTATTTATGATGTGAAATAACATGAAACAAGGGAGAAAATTTGCTACTAAAGCGAAATTTAAGTGCTATACAAAACGTAAATGATCTATTTACAATCTGCCTCTTGTCCACTAGATGGCGGTAAGATGCCAAAAATAAAACAGCAAAACAATTTTATGTATTTATTTGTGACTCAGTGAACATCACTCCAGTTACAGAAATAGGCACTCTGCATCTATTTTCTTTCTTTATTTTCATTATTATTTCAATAGTATAACATATACCTAAAGGGATCTATCTATCTATCTATCTATTTATCTCATATATATATATGGTGCATGTGAAAAGTGTGAATGAGGTGAAGGATGTGCACCTGAAGTAAGGCCAGGTCAGCATCCTGTGCAAGCTGCTGCAGGTTTTTCACTGCTGAACAGGTTTTTATTAGCCGCACCATCGCAGGTGAGCAGTCCAATGGAAGCTGGTTAAGTAATGCCTTTTCATTTTCCAGTAGCAGCAGAGCATGATATGGCCTGCAAGATCAAAGATATTATATATATATAAAATTGCAGATATAAATTTGTCCAGAAGCAAACTGGCTACTTTTATAAACAGGTGTAGATCTGTTGAAGTCTGTAGTCTGCAGCAATATGAGCAATTATTTTCAAGCCACACATTAAAAATATATATAAAAAAAATAGAAAACATTCTAATTTAAGGTTTTCTAAACAAAGCATTGGGTCTGAATGATTCAATCAAATAGAAAATAACACCTCAAAGCATCATAAAATATCCCAGCTGGCACTCATTCACATTCATTTTAACTTGAAAAAACACAACAAAAGAGACTAATGTTGATCAAAAACTAGGCCAAGTTCAGTTTGCTGAACTGGCAGTAGGTGGCAGTATGATCCACAGAAAGCATGGTATGGATTTTCCATATAATATCTATACTAAATACTAATTCTCACTCAACTTTAGAATCCTAATTTAAATACAGCTTTATGAGAACTGGTAAAAACAAATCTGTCTTTGATCTAACACACTGATATGAGATTAGACAAAAAGTTTCAAAGGCAAAAGACTTTTTAACCAGTTCAGCGGATTTGTGGCTCAACACTTTGTCCAGTAACATAGATCAAGGAAATAGGTTAAAAACACAGACACTTGAAGATTGCATAAATGTTTATTTATTGGTCAACTCAATGTATCTGTGTGTTTGTGTGGGTTCATATAATTAATTTATTACTTGTAATGAGTCTTTTTTCCTAAATCAAGTAAGGGGAATACATTGTACCTACCGGTACAAATTGTCAGATTTTGTAAAACTTTTAACCAGCTAGAAAGTTTTACAAAATACAATCAGTCTGTGACAGTAATCAGACAATATGTACCGGTATATATATATAGTTACTTACTGCAATAGTAAATATTGGCTAAGAAAAAGCTTTATCTTTATTGACATATCTTCTAACTTCTTACATGTGTTGATGTGTTGAGAAGGGGCTTGCTGGGTGGAGTACATGTGGCTGCTTATGATAGGCCATTTTAAATATCACAGCCAGAAGAACCACAATTGTAGTTCATGGTTTTATTTTACACACAAGAGTTAAGACTTTCTATACATCAATTTATTGCAAAGAAGTCACTTCTAATAATACTGCAAGTCTAATAAAGTTCTATGTCAGAGATGCCAAAGGGGAAAAAAATGTTTAAAACAAAAATCCTCATATACCTTATGGCCTTCAAACTCCGTTCTAATGCCTCTGGGGGGATATAGTTGCCACCAATCCTGTGGATCTTATGTGGTAAACAGAAGCTCACCTCTAGCCAGTTGTTAATATGTAGTCGCACCACACCAGTTGTACAAAGGCTGAAAAACCATCCATATTAGAATCAATATGTCTTTTAGGGTCAGAAAATCTTTTTAAAAGATGTCTAAGTGTTTAGGCACACACCTGTCATAAGCCTCCTTCAGATCCCTTGCAAGCTTACATTTAGGAAGAATTTGCCTAAATGGGGACTGGGGGATTCCATCTGCTGACATGGGGAGAAATAAAGCACAGTTTGAATATGCTGGCAAGCCACCGCTTTACATTTATCAATGAAAAAATTACAATAGATTCTTTTATTTTGGTTAATTATTCTTTTGTTAATACTGAGTGGGTGTCTCACTCTCAGTCATCGTGGTAATCTCATCTTGGACAGCCAGCATCAGTTTGGCTTCTCTGGTCAGGTAGTGGCAGCGGCGCTCCTCGTGCTGCAGGGCTATAGCAATGCGCCGAGACAAGTTATGCATGCAGCTGATGACAGATGGGTCAGCATTTGCCTAAAAGACCAAATAAGAGACAGACAATTTAAAGTTTTGGAATTAGACCATAAAAATATAAATGAATAAAAAACAGCAGCATCTATGTATTATGTATGAAACAAGGTGATTACTACTTGCTGCATGTGCATCCCATGCTCTTTAATCTGTAGCTCAGATCAGTTAGGTACATTGTAAGCTAAAATATTGAAAATACTCTGTGTATGCCTTTTAAATCTACAATATATGACAATTTAGCTCCATATATAAGAATATTGTCTGATAGCAAGCAAGATCAAGCAGATTAATTGTACAGCTGCAATTATTCCAAATAATCATAAACAATATATTCTTCACTCAGTTATATTTCCACGTTGTGTTTAACCATTTAATACAGTTTATTGAAAAGGTCGACACCCTTTTAATGATTATCTTGTTGCATATTTGTCCTCTGCTGTGAACATGGCATAATAGCAATTTTAGCTCTTGTATTCCTTTCCAAACATATCTGTTATTCTTTATGAAGGTCAGGTGAGCTATCAAATTATTAATAGGCTTATAGTATAATAGTCATATAATAATACACATCATCTACTAAAACTTTCTAATCATGTCAACCCTACAACACTGGTGCAAACAATTGCATGAATTATTACAAAACAGTAAATTTTTTTAAATAAAATTTTACTTCTACAAAGATGCACATTGATGTTTTTCTGTTTTTTAACCTTATTTTAACTTTTACTCAGTATAATGTTTTTTCTATTTGATCTATTATAAATATTTATATTATAATATTTATAAAATAATATCTTGTCATATTAATATAAATTTTCTATAAAAACACCTGGATCATTTTCTTGTCCTGTTTATCACTGAAGCAAACGTGGATAATTACAATGAATGTATATATACTTTATCAAATGTATTTATTTATGGCATAGTATTGGTGACTCACTAATGTCCAATGAAGTTGCTAATGTACGCTCCACACCCATTCATACATTTAAAAATGGCCTTTAAATATGATTAATCTGTAGTGGACACTATGCATCAAAGGGTTAATATCAAAATATATATCTGAAACAATATTCTTTATATAATTCTATACAATAAGTCTTGCAATATACAACTATCACCTATAATGTGCTGAGTTATACTTTGCATCATCTGGGTTGTAGTTCTAGAGTTTAATATTAGTGGTGTGTTGCATTGAATAATAATTATAATTTCTGTTTAAACAAAGCACTGACAACACAAAATAAACAGTCAGGGTGAAAATATAATAAATAAGTACAAATAATACATAGCTCAGTTGCTAAAATGTTATTATAGAAGGGAATTATATATAAAAACAATTTAACACCAGGGTCATATACAATTTTGAATAAAAAGGAACAGAACTGCTCAATCACACTGTCATTTTCATAAAATTTAGACAGACTTTTGTCCATTTGGAGCTGTCAGCTGTAAAAATATCACAGTTTCTGGGCAAATATTATGCACCAAACATGACAGAGCACTTTTAACCCCATTTTAGCAATGCTGGAACTTACTTAGTACCATGACTCAGCATGGGGAGGAACGGGGCTGTGCCTTGTTAAAAAGCATGATTAAGCGTTAAAAAGTAGCCCCTCCTCCCTTGTTTCCCAGGCTGTCAGAGATAATGGAGTGTTATCACTCTCACACCACTCCCATTCACAGAATTCAGATTAAAAGAAACATAAACTCTACATGTCCCACCCACAGTCAGCTAAAATAAGCCAAATAATAATAAAAATAATTAAATTTGTTTTGCTGTTAATGTAAATCCTAGTAATGAAACATGAAATGAGCTTTAAGGCTACAATATTAACATTTATACATAGACCAAAATGTTTTTTTATTATTATAATATAGTAATTAACTATATAAAAAAAGAAAGAAAGGTCTTGTTTATACCCTTAGTGCAAACACCACATTAAACAAGATCATCGTAGGCATTTCTCTTTTAGGTGAAGGATCTGCTTTGGAGACCTGCAAAACAAAAAGGACAGTGTATTTATTTGTATTTATCAGACAGAAAAACAAGCTAAGTTGAAATTTAAAAAGTGGGTCTCTTATTTAATAAATAAAAAAAGTTTAGCATTCTGTTGCATTTGCTTTCAAAGATTTGAAACAAACAATCATAAAAAAAGAATAGAAAATAAATAAAGCTGTTTCAACACAGTATCATATAACCTGTTTACACTAGAGGTTTTGACATTGTCATAATTAAAATGTTAAGTTCAGACTCAGCCTGCATCACAGAAATGCTTAGGTCATTTTCATATTTCCATACAGTAAGTGTTCTTGAATTCTTTTTATTTTCACAGGGGGTATTGAAGAGGGATTGAAAAGTTTAGTGTATTTCACATTTTATCATGACCTATACCAGGGCTACTCAATTCAGTTCTATGAGGACCACAGTCTTTAATGTTTCCCTGCTCCAACACACCTGCCTCTAATTAATAAGTCATTGAGCATAACTTCATAGGCTGCTGGATCCATTTAATTTGATTCAAATGTGTTGAAGCAGGACTGCAGCCCTTGCAGGACCGAACTGGGTAGCCCTGGTTTATGCCCTCAATTAAATATCCTGGAAATGGATTTAGGGAATTGAAACCCTTAAAAGTAGTCAGTAGGGGGCACTGCTTAAGTTAGAATTAACCTGAAAAAATGTAAAGCTGGTTTAAACTTAAGAGGGCTATGGTACAAAAAATAGGTTTCAACAAAGCCAGAAATAAAATAGAATTCAAAATAGATAATAAATTGGCAATAAATAATAAATGAATAATAACAAATAAAGCAAACAAGTTAAAAAAAAACATACAATGATGCAAAATGACCATATAAATTCACTTGGTAGAGAAAAGTAGTAAATTGTGTCTTGCAGGATAAGAATTGGGAGAGCACATTGCTCACTGAAATATTTGGAATTAGATAAAGTTTGGATACGCCTACAAATTTATCTAAATGAGTGTGCATGTCCAAACTTCTAACTCAACAGAATATACTGTTATTCTGAGCAACAAATTACTGATCAAATGGACAGTGTTTACACGAATATTCTGCATATGTACAGCATTTTTCTAGTATTGCTAACTGTAGGTCCCACTCACCCATTCACACACAAACTCAAACAGCACTGTATAGTAAATAGTATTAATACTATTAGCAGCCAAGAACTGAATATAATTCAGGTGTACTGTGGATTTGTCAATGAGTAATGTAAGCTCCACCAGTGTGCCATCTTCAGGATGAAAAAATCAGTCTTCTACATTCTTCAAGCAGAGGAAACACCCAAAGGGTCCATATGAAATATCTAATAGACAACCACTGGACAAATATAAGAGGGTGCAGAGGAATTCACCTAACAAAGAGGGTCTTGGAGGCTCACCGGGAGCAGGATAACAAGAAAAGCAACACAGAAATAAAACAGCAGATCAAATTAAGGACTATGCATACCGGGACAGTAATAACAGCAATTATGTGCCACTTTCAACAGAAACAAGTTGTGATTTCCAATAACCCAGCTAAAAATAATATAAGTACTTCAGATTATTTGAATGTTTACACGGTTGAGCTTACTGAACAACTGTTAGCATTAATGTAGGTGGAAGAAGAGAGAATTCTAAATGCTCAATGGTTTATATAAGGACAGGGCGAGTGAAGGCTAGGGATGTGTGGGTACAGAGCAGAGGGAAGAAAATGGATATTTAGGTACATAAAAGCACAACCAGCCAGAAGGCAGTAATTCTACTCAAAAGGATAGTAACTGTAAAACCCTGAAGAGGAAGACAAAGATGTCAAAGCAAAAACTGAAATGACAAAAACATCTTGTTTACATTTTATGGTACACTAGTTCAACTCAAAAGCTGAAAGTGTTGATCAGACTTCATTTGTTCTTACCTGGATGATGGGAGGATGCTGAAGGAGGGTAGGGTGACCCACAAATCGAACATTGTCAATTTTCAGTTCAAACTTCTTTCCACACATGTCAGACTTGGTGGCCAGGATGGTGGCCAGGATGATGTCTGAGAACCTCAAAGATGGAAAAACAGACTCAATAAACAACTGTGAGGAAAGACAGGTTAAAGCATAGGAACAGCTGAGACAAGTGAAAAAGATTAGATTAGGTATTTGCATACAGTTTCAACAACCCTGTCTATAACAGGGGCAGCATTTTTCATTTGTATCTGATTATAATATAATTTAACAGTCAGACAATAAATAAAAAGGCTTGTGTGGCTACTGGAAAGGAGAGAAGCGGAAGAGGCCTCCTGGCAGAAAAAAGTGAATTTGGTATATGAATGAGGAACGTGAAAGACTCATGCTGGTTTGACTTAAGTAATTCATGCTGCAATCAAAGGGATTAAAATTAAGGTGTTAACTTCCAGAAAAAAAAAACACATTATGGACTTACTCCACCACCACAATTTAAAAAAAAATGTAAAGTATTTGCTTAACAGTAGTTTGCATTTGATTTTAATTTTGTCTTGTAATGCCGAATCTACAAGGTAGAGAAAATATAGACAGCGACAATTAAAAGTAGCTTTAAACTAAATTTCTCTAATCCAAGCACTAATTCATCCTCAGTTCATCATTTCAAGGGATTTTACTGAGATTAGGGTTGGAGATCCATACGGGACACAAAATAGGAAAGAAGGGATAAAAAAGACAGGGGTGATCTAAGCGAAGGGAAGGTGGTTGAGAATGATTTGGTCTTACCCTGCTACCAACTGTTCATCAGTTAGAGGAGTTTGCTCTCTGAAATGGGAATTGGGCCACAAAAAAAGAAGAAAAAAAGCAAACAAAAGGGAAAATGCAACACACATTTGGGCTAAATGCATTAAATGGACATTAAAACAACCCAAACAAACATGTGATGTGAAAATGCTGGTGTGTACTGATTCGAGCACATTACTCATTTACCCGTGATTAAGCTGTAATGTCAGTAAAATTCACATCTCTCTCTTTGAATATTTGAAAGAGAACCTAAATACCAGCCTCAAATAATCATAAATAGAACTATTATTCTAAACACCATTCAAAATAATAAAACCATGACTTTTTATACAGTCATGACCAGCCACTTTACAATATCCACCATTTTGCTGGTCATTATAATCCAGCTGCCACATGACTCGACTACCTAAAACGCTTTTGGTTTTTAACAAAGATTTAACGTTAACAATAACATTATGAATTTATATAGGCCACAATTCAATTGTATGGCTCTGCTGTGTCATGAACATTTGGAAACCAATGAACCTAAGACTGACAGACAGCTGTTTCTGCTCATTCCTTAGTTGCTAATTTGATAGAAAATGGTGGAATTCTTACTATGGCAGCCTAATAAAGCCTTCTAAGCAAATCACACCAACTATGACTATGGATGACCAGCATTACCATCTGCAAAATAGCAACACAATGAAAATAAAACAAAAGACAAGACTGAAAGGTTTATTGTTTGGGTTTTGGGATTTTCATTGACATGGGTAATGAATAACCTAAACATAACATAGCTGTTGACAAATCTGCTGGATTACTGTGAAGCACTCTCAGACTTATTTTATTAAGTAAATTAAAAAGACTTTACATAATTTCATGACATATGGATATTTACAAAAGGATGTAGTACGGTTAAAATTCCCTCTTTTTTTCCCTTTATCTCTTCTTTAAAAGTTTATGACCAATTCAGTGATGGAGCAGCATTTTCCTCACCATTTAGGTTTAACTAGGAAAAGGTCTGATGAGGTTTTAATATGCACTGCATGAAGCTGTTTACTTAACATATGTAGAAATAAATGGTGCATATAACATATTAATGCATAAAACCATTAAAAGTGGTGATTTTAATGGCTTATTTATAATTTATAAACTCAGATAAGCAAGAATTCTAAACCAACAAATGGAAAGATAACATTTAGACAAATGAGGATATAGTTTAACATTTGAATAATTTGTTCTATAAGCTTAATTATTATGTTCATTAAGTTTTTGATGGAAAAAAGCACTTATCAAAAGTGAAAAGGTGGGGTGGGGTATAATAAACCTAAAAAAATTTGTTTGAAGCTCAAAATTAGCTGTGCCACTTGTAGTCAATTTATTGATCCTTTCATGTTATATGAAGACCAAATAAAATAAATAAATAATATATATATATATATATACCTTGAATCACCATCTTGGTCTTCAACAACTTCACCAGCTGTGTTCAGTGCATACGGATTCCGCTGTTTCCCTTGAAGAGATATGAATTGTATTGGCTAGTCAGTACTGAAACAAGTCAAAAATATGCTAGCTCGCTAGCATAGATCTATCTATGTCTATGTATCTATGGTTTTGTTATCTATCTATCTATCTATCTATCTATCTATCTATCTATCTATCTATCTATCTATCTATCTATCTATCTATCTATCTATCTATACAAGGATATTTACAATGAAACTCAACTAATGTACCGATTGTCTCTTGTATAAGGATATTATTCCTATTGCATGTTTGTCAAGGATTTAAAGAATGTGGCTTAGACAGCCAGTTACACGATGTACTTTAAAGATGCCCAATTTTGTACATAGTGATTTAGGATTAAGTAACTGAGACCGCACATATTTTTTGTAGTATTATCAAATTATTTATTTATTTATGATAAGCCGTGAACATGCATATACCTCTCAACAACACTAGGTTGTTAGGATGATTCTAAGTAATTGGGTATGGCTGGGTACGAATTTTCTCAGATTGATGCTAATGCTACGCCTACCTGTAAGAGATGACGGACAGTCAGCGACTCGTTGGAAGGGGTACCGAAATAGAAGTTTGTTCCCTCTGCTGCCAGAGCTCACCAGTATGACGCTAATAGGGCTGGTTTTATCCCCACTTTTGTATGTGTTATTTTGTGACTCACTATACATGGATTTTCGGCCATCTAGTGACCCGCCTGATGGGTTAAGCATCATGTTAGCATTCTAGCTAAAGTTACGTTAGCTGCAACCCAATGAACCGTGTCTCCGATGTGACAGCAGTGTTTAGCTTTTTTTTTTTTTTTAGCGGAAGCTCATATAAATATGAACGTTTGCCACACAAAGACACAGACCCTACACTGATTTTAGTTTATATATAGACCATCTAAACCTCACTATTATCGCTTATACAGTAGCCATATTGTTGAGATTGTTATGTGTCGCCTTGAAAAAGGTCCGGCTTGGAAAAGGTTGTCGACCAGGTTCCCCCTATTTACCCATTTTCCTCCAACGTCAGCACTGTATGGATACAGCCTGCACTTCACAACAAGTCAGCATTTTACTTACATGAAATGCAATCTGATTATTAGTACTTTACAATAATAGTTACAAATATAGTATAATGTAACAATATAATCATCTTAAGAGTGATTTAGAGACTAATTACCTTACAAATATTTTCCCCGGTGAAGCTTAGTAAATTGTCAGCTTTACAACTAAAACATTCTTTAATGGAAATATAATTAAATTTATTATTAAGGAAAAAGAGAGAAAGAGAAAAAAAAGAGAAATTCACGATTTAGTATCTCTTCATCCATCCATGTTAGGGTTTAATCAGTCTGTAACCACTAGATGGCGCATTTTCCTGACATCGAGAACTTTGAGATTGAACCTTATCCTAAAAAAAAGAAGAAGAAAAAACTCATGTTCTGGTTTTACATAAATTGTTTCTCAGGTGGGTTATTTACTTCACTTTATAAGACTTTACATCCACAATTCCTTTTTACATAAGGTATTTTATACGTCAGTTCAATCTCTTTGTTCAGTTTAATCGTTGTCTGCCACTCCTCAAATACAATTGTGCACATAAGTATCTTTCTTATCTTCACCCCAATCCGGGTGTTTAATGGGGACAGCTGTAGAATTAAGATAAAACTGTAAAACATTTTAACAGAAATATTTTCCTTGTGAAAATATACTTAAATTGCTATGTGCTGAATGTCACTTTTGAAAGTGGGATGAAACAGAAGGTCCCTCTAGTAAAAGCCAGGTTTTTTTTCTGGGAAATCACCCACAGTTTTAAAAAGGTCAGAATAACCAACAGTGTTCACTCAAAGATGTCATAATAAATTATAATTAACTTAAATGATAAGAAGTGACTTCTTAGCCAGATTGCTTGGCTTGTTTATTTTATTAACTGAAACTTTAATATGCTCTGTAGTTAACCTGGGATGGATTAACCCATCAATAACAGTTTGTTTATTGGATAATAGTCTAACCGTTAAAAATAGCACTTTCTAAACCTTTTTACCTTCTCTTGTGTTTTTATTTTCATTTCCATCAACCTATTTTACCAAATCCGTTTAAATCTTTTTGCTTGCCAGATGGAAACGAGCTAGAAAGCTATAATCTGGTGCAGTGCTACTTAGTCTGGTCTGAGTCTGGTGTTTTTTCTGTACATAGTCCCTGAAGAATACACAATTGAAAAAAAAAATCAGTGGAGATTGTTACAAGCAATAATACAAAACGATATGTAGGCTTTATGTTGAATTTTATTTAGAGTTTGCAACAGTTTCCAGACAGTAAATTTGTAATTTTGACTACTGTAAAAAGACTGCTGCTCATCAAATTATTGTGAATGTGAAATGCCACTCCAGAGACTTAGTGGTACTGTCTGCCCAGGGCGGAGACGACCACAGCAAGGAACTTCTGCCAGGCCTCCTGGACACCGGGGGTGAAGACGCTGGGCCCAAACTTGGCAGCTACAACCACGGAGATGCATTCAGCAAGAGTCTGAAATAAAAGTAATATGGTCATTTATCAGTGAAATTAGGAACTTTGATTAATATAATAAAATGTGCCCGCAATCGCAATAAACGGAACCCGAGTTGGTAACTTACCCTGAAGTTATCAGGATCCACATGAAGCTTTTCGGAGTGCATTACGCTCAGTTTGGCGTAGGTATTCTTGATGTTGTCCAAGTTCTTCACAGCGCTTTCCAGCCCACCCATAACTACCTTTCCATGTTGGGCCACCTTAGGATTTCCGAGGATGGCAGCGTTGGTAGACAGGTTGCCGAATGACCCGAAGTGTCTTTGAGTCCACGGATACACAATCAGAAGTCTGAAATCATTCGATTTAAGACAGGGAAAAATCAGGAAATTACTATTTAAACTGTTTTCAAAGTAATATACAACAGTCAAATAATAATTTAGGCAAAACGTTTGCAAGAAAATAGGAATCACGCAAAAAGCTTTTATTAAGCAAATGAATAAATAAACCTAAGTGTTGTTAGGGGTCACCTGGTCAAAGCCTGGGGTCCAATTTCCCCAACATCGATCTTTCCCCACAGGGTTGAGATGGCGGTGCGCTCAGCATCTGTCCACTCGACCATTTTGACGACGTCAAGGTTCTCTTTTTTCTATTTAGAATATGTTAAGTTTATGATTACACACTTTTTGCAAAGGTTAATCTTCTAGAGCTTTTTATTAATTTCACAGTGCCACTCCTCTCAGATTTGGAAGAGTCTGATTGGACAAGAGTGGACAAGATGTTGGGCTGCTACCCATAATGAGCTAGATAAGATTTTTGCCGGTAAACCTACTGGAAAAAGCTGATAAGAATGTTTTTTTTTTTGGAGAAAAAAAATAGAATTATCAAAACTTATTAATATTTCAATTTAGGCTAACTTAAAAAAATAGCCGATATTAATAAAACAGAAAATACATGTGTTATCTAATTAAAGGTATGGGTTTTGCATCACTGGCTTGATAAGATATCAAAACGTGGGGCCATTAAAGGTTGTGGAATGTAATGTATTGATCAAATATTTTGTTAAAGTAACCTAATAATTTGGGCACGTCTTCTTTTGAAAGGTGATTGAACATGTCACAATATAAATTCTATGCCTTTTTAATTAGACAATCTAAAATAGCTGATATGAGTGTAGAACGGGTGTGTTTTTTTAAACTATTGATTTAATAAACATATGTTTTACATTTGATCATCTGTGTGGTGCAATTAGATTAAATTAACACAAAGAAAAGAAGTCATTTGCAAATTGAATGCACATGCATTTACATGCCAATGTTATCTACTTGTTTAGAATTTCAAGAATTTAATTTCTTCTTTTTTCTTTTCTTTTCTTTTCTTTCTACTTTGATAAGATAATGATAGCATAATAACCAAGGGTGGAATTAAAACTTCAAGTCAAGGGGGGGATGGCCACCCCCGGCCACCACTAACTTCAGCCCGGCCACCCCACACTACTCAAAGCAAAATCCTTCAAAGAAGTAGACATATACCAACAGAACAGGAATTGCATTCTCATTGTTTTTCTTGTTATCATGAAATTGGCAGGTTTTATTTGTATAGCTTATCATTCTATATGTTATGCAATTTGCTTTATACAGTCCAAAAGCAAAACATGGCAGAAACTACACACACACACACACATACACACACACACACATATACATATGTATATATATATATATATATATATATATATATATATATATATATATATATATATATATATATATATATATATATATATATATATATGCTTTAAGTCTAATGAGAAAACACTAGGGAAAAATAAATGCCTTGCCAAATTACTCAAATCGAAAATCCTAAGAGGAGGAACCATAAACATGAACAAAATTAAGTTAAATATGAAGGAAATACATGTAATTTTTGTGGTAGCTACTAGATAAACTAATAAATATAATTATAAATATATAGCATTAAACTAGAGATCAAAGATAAAATATTTTACATCTATATATCTGTATATATACTAAAATAATGTACATGTTGCCCCTGGGGTCTCTGGGGGTCCATTGTTGTCCAAAATACAACATTCCGTTTCACTGCTTTACAGATGACTTACAGATTTATTTGCCCTTAAAAGCAGGGACAGATTCATTTAATCTTTTATTGTATTGTCTTGAAGATGTTAAACAGTGGATGTCCTAAATGAAAACAAAACAGAAATGGTCATTGTTGGCAACTCTGTTAGTCCAGGTATTGACAATGTTCTGGGCCCTTTATTTTCATACTGTAAGAAAAATGTACCGAGCCTCTGTGTGTACCTTGATAGTTCCTTTAGGAGAGTACAATAGTCCCGTCTGGCTTTTTCCATCTAAGACAGCTGGCTAAGATAAAGCCATACCTTCCAGCTAATGTCTCTGAACATGTAATCCATCTATTCATTACTTGCAGGTTGGACTACTGCAAGTCCTTGTACTTTTGCTTGGATCAATCTTCTGGTTATCACCTCCAGCTAATCCAGAATGCAGCTGCTCGTCTACTGACTGGTACAAAATGGAGGGAGTACATAACACCAGTTTTGGCATCTCTTCATCTCTTACAGGATCCAATCCAAAATCCTACTTTTTGTTTATAAAGAACTAAATGGTCGAGCTTCTTCTTCTAAGTTCCTGTTTATCTATGGTCCAGCAAGATCCATGAGATCCAGCTCCCAGCTGATGTTATCCATTCCAAGGATGAAATTTAAGTCTTGAGGTGACATTGCCTTTTTTGTGACAGGTCCCATATTCTGGAACGATTTGCATGATCACTCAAACATTTTAAATCTCTCTTAAAGATGCATTTTTATCGACTGGCTTTCATCACAAGTTGGCCTAAACATTTTTTTTACCTGTCCTAGTCATTGTTGTCTTAATTGTTTTTAATTTGCCATTATTTTTTTAAAGTGCCTTATTGTATTGCTTAATTTTTATTGCTCTACTACTATTCTTTTTTTTTATTTTAGATGTATTTTAGTTTGTAAAGCACTTTGGGGCAGCATGACCTGTTGGAAATGTGCTATATAAATAGACCTAACCTGACCTGACCTAAATAAAGACATAAAAGAAGTAATACCGGCTGCAGCCTATTAAATGATAAACAATTCACTAAACCTGAGCTGAGCAATGCACATGCTTAGTTATTATATGGAGATTATTGTGATATTCTCAAGATTTTTCTCAGCAAATCAGAAAGCTTAAATGTAGAAACTGCCCCATTCTCATTTGTTTTCTCATGGGTTGCATAAACATTTTGTCCTTTGACATGGCGGTCTGCCTGCATTTTAAAGAAGAATATAAGAATGACAAAAGCATGGGGGGAAAGAAAGGATAGTGACATCACTTTCTGTGCCACCCAAATGAAACTGATTGAAGTCATGGCCACCCCATTAAATTGTTCTCCACACAATAATTA
Source organism: Melanotaenia boesemani (assembly GCF_017639745.1). Classification (NCBI taxonomy): domain Eukaryota; kingdom Metazoa; phylum Chordata; class Actinopteri; order Atheriniformes; family Melanotaeniidae; genus Melanotaenia; species Melanotaenia boesemani. Next base: position 29,014,967 of record NC_055683.1, on the reverse strand, counting down.
TTTTCATCCATTCCATCTATGCAGGATGACAAGAGCAACTTTAGGTTCTGGTTTGATCCGAGCTGTGATTCTACACAAGTGAAAATTTGCAGTGCCACTGCTGTTGCATGCTGTCTAAAGAATTGAAGCCTTTTGTTTGCCGTCTCTTGTAACTGGGTGTTCAGCATGCCTTCACACTTTATGGGGTCCCTGTCATCTCCAAGGTTAACCCCTTGAAGAAATGAACAGCAAGTTCAACAGGTATTAAAATTAAACAAGCTCATTTTCATCATCTGTCGTGGGTCACGAGAAGGCTTTCGAGACTCTGTCTCTTTCTAATTTGAATTAATTTGTGTTTCTTGTACAACAGATCCTCTCACACAACCTCATTTTGACGATGGCCTTGTATTTTTCTAAAGATTTCACTTCAAAAGTCCATGTCTCCATTGACAAGCTCTTACGGAACCCGGCTTTAAGTTTGTTAGAGAGATCCCATTAAAATCCATCAATCCGGGGACAAAGACGATGTTATGCCATCCAAAATCTTGTCTCACTTAAACTGAACAATTGAATAAATGTAACATTAGAACATAACTTTTTTGTCTTCAGCCCCATATCCCCCATGTTTGACATGTCTTGGCATTTCAAAATATTGTTAGCTAATTTATCATCACATATTGATTATTGATTTCTCACCATGGTAACAGAATTATTCCATTAACACAGTCAGTGAATGATACAACAAACAACAACAAAAAAAGAAATGAAAGATTAATGAAGAACATTAGAAGAAAATAGACTCACAGAGTCAATGTTACAGATGAATTATTTCTGTTATAACAGCCATCCTGGGCTATTTCGCAGGCATTGGGTTATTCTTGTTTTCCTATTGAAAGTCAAGATGAACATAAACAATTATTGTATTACTCAGAATTGACAGCGCTGGGTGAAGAAAGAAAGACTTGGGAATAAATGGACTTATACTGGAGGCCTTGACATGAAGTAAAGATTCAATGCTTTTTGACCTACATTTCTTCACTTCAAAGCCAGCATAGTCTTCCCCTTAATGACAACATCTTAAACACCATATAGCAGGTATCAGATTGAAAGCATCAAATACAATTTACTTGCCATTATACATCTCCTTGTATCATCTGAGTGGTGATAGTACAATATAATATAACTGAATATCTTATTTAATTGACACATTAGATCTCTAAATAAAAATTAGTTAAATTTATTGGGTCAATTTTGATGCACAACTGACACACTGAAATAAAGCAGAATAAGCAAAGCAATGTTTTAAAAAATATATTATTAAGCTCTAGGCTGAGAGATCAGACTTCAACATTTATAACAAATAAAGTTCTCATTTACAAGAAATTGATAAGACACACATTATGTTATCAACATCCAGTTTTTGGCTGTATCATTGGAGGTTTAGTATTTTTCATGCGCTGTTATCATTAATTTCAGATGGCCGCACCCATTTATATCAAACTGCACATTTTGTGAGGGGCCAGAATAATCAGCAGAAGTGCTTACTCTTGCAATGATAAATAATTTATCACTGTATTCAGTATGAGGCCCCTCATTTCTAAATGTGAAACATCTTCATTAAGCCACCTGTTATCCGATAGATTTTGTAAAATAACATTAGGCATAGTATGTCTGCTCAGAAGATGACCAAATACCATACACAAGTCCCCTTCTTGTATTACAATTTTTCCCAGTCACTTTAATGCATTTTAACATGAGATTTAGTAGTCTCATAACTACTAGATCAAAGCATTTGTTATTGCATTGATCAAATTGCAAATGCTTTTAGACATGTCTGCTATTTCATGACAATTTAATTTGCTTTGATCATATTAGTCAAAATGAATGATTCATAACTGCAGAATAATCGGTCCCCATAAAACCAATAGTCCTAAATTCATTGCTTGAGTGATTACAAACAAAATAGTTAAACATCAAAATCTGTCAAGCAAACAGATGAACATTTTGATGCACAGGGGTGATGAAGTGAATATGTGAAACAAATATATTCTGTCATGTATTCAGTTACCCTACCATCAACAATTAGTCCTGTCTTTTCTCATTTTGTTTCATTTTCAGGTAGGATCTCAGTCTGTCATAATGAAAACATGACTAAGTTATTGGAGTACTTAGTTAGTACTCAATGGTGACAGGACATTTCATTTTGATGGAGCTGACATTGTAATTGACATAAATAATTGCTTTTAAGGAATAAACTATTTTTAGTAAGTGACATGCTTTTGCAGGTTATCCACTTTTGTTCTGCAGTTTGTACTACCTGTTTTGAGAAAAGCACCAATTGCTGTGCAAATGTTAATTCCTATGTGAGAAATGTACCAAAGTGACTGAGAAAAACTGTAAATCTACTTTTTTATGCTACACCTGTCTTTGTACTGTGTACCATTGTCTGTGCTCATGAGGCAATGAAGGGGTAATCTCACAGTTAAAATGTTTTACATACATTGTTAATATTTGTTATTTGCTTTGACTCACTTTACAGTTGAGTCAAACAGAAGTCAGCATTCTGCCACGATCTTTAAGGATAGATAGATAGATAGATAGATAGATAGATAGATAGATAGATAGACAGACAGACAGACAGACAGACAGACAGACAGACAGACAGACAGACATCACAACATCACGATCCCTTCTCTAAAAGGACCAAATTATTATAAGACACATTTACTAGTTTAGGAGAAAATTAATAAGAACAACTCAGGTATCTTGTTAAACTGTCCTTGCAGGAAGATATAAAATTTTGAACTGTAATTACAAAGGACAAAACTGAAATAATAAAGCATATAAAATGGCATGAATCTCAATCTAGCACTGCTGTACTGTTGCAATGCAAATCAATTTTATTGACAGTAGATTTGCTTGTGTTGGAAGCCATTACTGACTATGACTAACTTGCAGTTCCTTGTATGTAATGTTCACTTTTTAACTGAATGAACCAAGCTTTTTGTGAGATATATGCAAGCAACTACTTTTATTTTCATTACAAAATTCTCCACAAGATAATTTTTGCATGTCACAACAAGTTAAAATGATTCTGCAGACCTTTCAACATTGAATGTGAAGCCTTTAAAAATGACACAATCACATTTTGTTTATATGAATATTCATATAATAACAATCTAGAGCTAAATTACGCTCAAAATATTAAATGTAAACTATTAATTGACAGAAATATACTACTTCAGTACAGGGTGTGGTTACTTTTATCTCAAGAATTAACTCAGAAACTTCTGGCAATTTCTGTAACAGAGGTGTGGTTTAGATTTGACACTGGGCGTGACCCAGTTTGGTTTGATATAAAAAAAAGTCAGTTAAAATCGTCCTCACCAGAATTTCATTGCAGAGAACTTTCTTAAGTAAAGAAAACTTGAAGAAAAGGCCAAAATGAGTCTTACTGGAAAGGACAAGACCGTGGTGAAGGCTTTCTGGGAAAAGGTGGCCGCTAAATCTCCTGAGATTGGAGGCGAGGCCCTGGGGAGGTTAGTTTTACTTTATCAATTTCATTTAATTTAATTTTTATTTTTTTGAACTGAAAATGATATATATGCCATTTTTCCAGAATGCTGACCTCATATCCGCAAACCAAGACCTACTTTTCCCACTGGTCTGATCTGAGCCCTGAATCTCCTCAAGTGAGAAAGCATGGAGCAACCATTATGGGAGCCATCGGAGAAGCCGTCGGAAAGATTGACGACCTTACAGGGGCGCTGTCCAAGCTCAGCGAGCTGCATGCCTTCAAGCTTCGCGTCGACCCTGCCAACTTTAAGGTAAACATCACGTCATAGACTGGATGCAATCCAAACTGAGTATTTTGAAAGACAGTTCATTTAATCACAGTCGCTCTCTTTCTAACTTGAATTAATTTGTGTTTCTTGCACAACAGATACTGGCACACAACATCATCTTGGTGATGGCCATGTACTTCCCTGGAGAGTTCACCCCAGAAATCCATGTCTCCGTTGACAAGTTCTTGAACAACCTGGCTCTGGCTCTGTCTGAGAGATATCGCTAAAACCTGGCGATCCTGGAGCATCGACTGCATACGTCACCCAAAACAATACGAGCACCACCTTTAACCTTAAGGGCTTGGTGAATAAATCGAATAAATAATAATTGTGTCAGTTTTTTTCCTGTTTGTCTTCAATCCGAAATGTCTTGTCATTGATAATAAAATTTATTTAATATTTTTGTAAAAGTTAGTAATAGTATAAGTTAATGGAAATTAGTTTATTTTATTGCTTCAATTATTAAAATGTGTAATGCACAATAATCAAATTAATTATGTCGCTGTATGTTTTATATTATTACCATTTAGCCTGTCAAGTGTCTAAACTCTTGACAGGAAGCGTGAGTGAATTTATTTAAACGTAAAACTTTATTCACACACTATTTAATGAGCGAACTTTTCTGAAATTAAATAGTATATTTACAATAAATTGTGCCCTCACATGGGCAATGAAAGACTTAGGACTATAAACTATAAATAACTAACAGGGAAAACTTACCACAAGAGTTCAATGCAAAGACACGATAAATAAAAGAAGAAGAAGAAGAAGAAGAAGAAGAAGAAGAAGAAACAGTAATAAATCATACTCTAACGGGATGTTAAAAGGAGATCAACAGTTATTTACAAAAGCCACCATGATGGTCGAAATTACAGTGGCTAATGGTGAAAGACAAAAACTGATATGCTTCTGAAGATAGGTATAGGTTACTTGTGAAAATTACTCCAGATTTTACACCAAGAAAGCTTCGCCACCTTTGAAAATTGAGTCCAGTGATAAATACTGAAAAGAAAGATTAAAATAAATTAATGGGAACCTGGGAAACAAAAACACACACACAATTCTAAAATCAATCTCATTATCCTTTGAAAGCCAGTTCAAATGAGTCAGAACTTTTGTCTTTTCTATGGTTAAAAAAACTCTGGCATCTTTATTTTGAACTTAACGTAGTCCAGAAACGTTGGCTTGTTGTGTAAGGGTTTTGGCTGAAACAATTTGTGGTAGCAAGACAGCAGAAAGAAGATGTGGTTCTGGTCCAAGCACCTTGGACAGCTCCTCATCTTGCGGCTGATACCCAGCATCTGTTCAAGAGATGACGGAGCTCTCACTTAAGTTTATGTACTATGATAGGTTGTTATCTGATGTTCGTTAACTGGAAAATTCCATCTCTTTTCGTACACAATGAGAACAGGCCTAATTTTTAATGTGCCAACATAATAGAATTAGACCAGGGTTCTGCAACCTTTAAAATTCAAAGAGCCATTTTCCTTCAGTCCAGCTAAATAAAACTTAGAGCCGCAAATGTTACAGACCCTTTGAAAAAATAGAACTTATAAGTTTTGATAAATATCTACTATAGGAAAAAGAAAACATTCTTATTTGTATTTTTAGGTATTAAAATAAAGAAAACCATCAAACCTTTGTTAAAAAAAAAAAAAAAAAAAAAATCCAAGCTAATGACAAGAAAAACATTACTGGTAAATTCCAGTGTTACTTTAACACCCATCAAAACCACAGATCCGTAAATATTTCATCAGAAACTGTGGAAGAATAGAAGTCTGAAACTAGCAAATTTACACCTTATATATTCACATCCGTTTTGCGTTGATGGGCGTGGTTTTCTATGTCTGCAAGCGAGGATCCGCCTATTTACATCTGGAGGGTTGTGAGGTTTTAAACATTTTCTCGTGACGTAGAAAAGCACCAAGTATGGCTCAGCATCACTAAAAACAAAACCTGGTTTTACCCTGTAGGGGGCGTTATGAGCTATTTTGACTGACAAAATCCTTTTATTAATTTTTTTTATTAAAAATTACAAATTTTATCAACAGTATTGGTGGTTTACATCACAGTTAAGTAATACTATAGTTTATAGGTCAAAAAACACATTTTAGGGTGCACTACCCCTTTAATGAACCACAGTTGAACTAATATTCAGGATACTTTTTTTCCAGGGGCGAGTCAGTGAATGAGTCAGTGGGGAAGAGGAATCGTGATTCACAAGTCAGTAAAGTAATTCTCGAGTACTGAACGATTCGTTCAACTAATTAACAGGAGTATTTTCACCATCTTCTCCTTTTTAGCAGTCTGTGAGCAGTGCAGTCAAGGCTTTAATTGTTCTTTCAACTGTTCTTTAATGTGTTTTAAGAGCGTTTGGCTTGTATGTATTTCCAACAACATAACCCCAACACTACTCCAAACACCACAACTTCTGTTGGTGTATGGCAGCATCTCAGATTCATTGCTGTCCTCATAAAAGTCAAGGATAATGCTTTTCAGACTTGGCTCTGGTGTCCAATATCTCAGAGACAGTGGGAACAGCTTAGTTGTGCCACAATAAGATGTGATGCATCTGAAGAAAATAAAAAAAATAAAAAATAAAAAAATTGGGCCTTTTTGTCACTTGGGAAATCTTGAATAACTGGTGACTTTAATTCTCCCAAACAGATCTCTACAGAGGCAGGTGGACGCACATCTGTATGGATGCTTCAAGTTACAAATATGGAGATACAAGTCCCAAAACGTATATCCTTATTCTAGTTCCATATTCCTCTTCTGCATTGGCGTATGCGAAACAAGGAGCATGTGTTGCAGCAGCGTTGGTTCACTCTCTACTTAGTGATCAGTCTGACACACAGTGATGAGTGGAGATGTTTCAGCTTCGATGCGCAGTTTGATGTCTGTGTACAACAAAATGTCTTTTTTTTGTATTCATATGTAAATTAGTATGTAGTTCCTATTCCACGTGGACCAACTGGACTGGAGATGTTTGATGTTGGATCAGATATTCTCCTTTCACTGTGTGAGCCCTGCCAGTAGTCTTGATTCTCACTTTCTCCTTCATCATTTTGCAGGTAGGTCCACTTGTAGTCTTAAATTACGTCACCGCTGTGGTCTTCTGCCACGAGGTCCCTAATCATCATTACAGTGAGTCTGAAGTTAGGTTTAAGGTAGACATGATAGATTAATAGATTTTCACCACAGTAATGTGAGAGACTCAGAGACTAAAACAAGTAAGCAATGTTGATGGAGGCGATTTAGAGAAAGAAGAGCAACAGAACTGTAGTTTTATTTCTTTTTTTTTGTGAAAATAAAGAAATGGAAAGCCTAATTTCCTCATTAATTCATTAGATTACAAAAGCATTAATGAATTTAGTTTTCATGGTGGTGGTCAGCAGAACAGGAGCACTACAAGTGACTCACAACTTTTCTCTTCACACTACACACCTGTACACGAATGGAGTTCTGACATCTAGAAATACTCTGACGACCCTGCAGTCATGGGGTGTTTCAGTGATGGACAAGAAGCTGAGAAAAGAGAACTGGTCAGTCAGTTTGTGAGAAGGTACAAAAACAGTCACCTCATCTTGAATATAAACAAAACAAAAGAGATGATTATTAACTTCAGAATGAACAAGAGTTAACAAGCAATCAGCTTTGCAGCCATCAGTTAGAGCAGCAGCATCAGAGTCAGAGACTGCAAGAGACTGAATAAACTGAATAAACTGATCAAGAGGGCTGGTTCTGTGCTGGGAAGCCACTAGTGCTGATTGTCCACAAAAGAATGCTGCACAAGCTGCTGTAACTAATGAACAATTCTTCACATCCTGAAGAAACAAGCGTGTGTTCAGTGTGAGGCTTTCTAATTAATCTAATTTCTAATTAATTCTTATTGTTTTTGTTACGACCCAACGTTGAGGACAGGTGGTAAAATTAAACCGAGCACATTTTATTGGCACTGGTGTGGAACAGAGGGTAAAGCCTGTAACAAAAAGAAAACACGAAATGAATGAGTGTTGGGGTTAGCGGACCTGCTGAAAGAAACATACCAGAACATATACCAGAACCCACCGAGTGAAACCAAAAGAATGTACAGAACTCGGTGAAACTAAAACCAAACAAAAGAGCAGCAGATCCATAAACTAATGTGACCGTCGTCACAAACAAAAACACCCTAACAGCCCAACACCAAACTAAACATAACCACTATGGCAGAAACACAAACTAAAGTGTAGCAAAGGTTGAACTAAAACTGAGTGTAAAACAAAAGGTAAGTCCAGACTAAAACGGACTGATCTACCGTCCCCCGGGAACACCCAAGCAGCCAGGATTTATCCTGCTGCACTCAATCAGCGGTGGCCGTAACAGTTTTTAATTAAAAAAAAATATTTCTACCATATTGTAATTTCCCCCAGCAAGCGCAAAAACTTTATTAATCACACATAAGAGCACAAAATGTATCTTAAAATGAGAGCACATTATGCAGCTCTGGTGAGCGCCACCTGAATGTCAGTTAAAGACGAGAGACGGGTACCCGATGCTTGAATATGTGCCGGACCAAGAAAATGTAAAACTTTTATTTATGCATGAATTACAGGGACCAAGGCAAAACAAAGGTTAACAGGAAATAAATAAATAAGACTGAGGTGAAAAATGATACCGATGCTTAGCCTATCTGATTACTAAGTATGCGTCAGGTTCAGACGGAAATCAGTATTACTTTCTACATCTACGGGTGAAAGGCTACTCACAAAGTCTGAATTTATTTCCATCAATGCAACCTGTACATATATAAGCTATGATTTTAGAATCCTCATCTTTTGTTCAGGTCAAATTTAAAGTAGGTTTTATACTTTTTCTTTCTTTCTTTATTCTATTTATTTTTATGTGCCAAAATATAACAGACACTCTGGGGTTTTTTCTGACAAAGCATTTAGGTGTATTGATAGAGACATAAAAAACATTAAAGTTTTTTTTTTAAATGTAAATGAAAGGGATTGGTCTTTAATCCCACAAATCTCCTGAAAACGCAAATGCAGAAAACCAGGCAATTTGAAAATATTCATTGTTTAATTTATTCAGAGCCTTTTCTGATTCATGATGAAAGGTTATTTGCTGAAGCTCTCTAGTGGTATTGTTTCCTCAGGGCAGACACCACCACGGCAAGGAACTTCTGAAAAGCTGCCTGGATCTCAGGAGTGAATTCTTTACCCAACTGTCCAGCAACCACAATGGTCAGGCAGTCAGCCAGGAGCTGCAAGAACACACACACACACGATACAATTAGAAAGCAGCAACAATATAAACAGCATTATCACCAAGAAAAAAAAAAAAAAAAACACCAGTCCAACCTTAAAGTTGTCAGAATCCACGTGCAGTTTCTCGGAGTGCAGCACGCTCAGCTCTGCATATGTTTCTTTGATGTTGTCCATGTTACTGAGAGCTCGTTCCAGACCAGCAAGGACAACCTTTCCGTGAGCTGCAACCTTCGGATTTGACTTGATAGCTGCAGCATTGTAGAGGTTTCCAAAACTACTAAAGTACCTTTGAGTCCAGGGGTAGACAATCAGGCACCTGAGAAAACATTGAATTAACTTTCACGTTTTTTTACAAAAATAAAAATATACTAATTATTCTTTAATGAGTCTTAAATCATGTCCCACCTGGAAAGAGCTGCAGGACCCACAACATCCTTATCTATCTTCGAGAAGATGTCCTGGATAGTGGTACGTTCGAAGTCGGACCATTTGACCATTTTGGCTTATTGATTTTCTCTCCACTCGTGCTCTGTTGGTCACAACACGCATCTTTTAAATGGACAGTTTTACTCCACCCAAAATTATCTGATGGGTGCATTTGGACAGTGGGTTGGTCAAGTATTGATCAATGGATTTCAACAAGCGATAAGGACAGACCTCGTGTCCACTGATCGAATTTGATTATTAACACCTTTAGCTTCTCCCACATTGTCATTATAAATAATAAGTTGAATGAAGTAGTCGTATTATCAACCCATTTATATTTTTTTAACCAAAGTTCGAGTGAATCAGCAAAAAATAATTGCAGATCAAGTATTTTTGCCATATTTCCTTTCTGAAATTGTGCAAGATAAAATTTTCTTTTTTAAAATTTCATAAAAAAAACAATCAGATCAAGTCAAGTTAATCTGTGTGATTAGAATAATAACCAAAAATTCTTATGCACAGAGATTTTTATTTAAAACCCAAAGGGAAAGAGGAAAGGGTCCCTACTGCAAATTAAAATGTACCATTTTCCCTATAGATGCTACATCTTCCCTGTATTAAATGGAAAGTTTAAGCAAAATATTTAACCTGCAAAATAATGTATCTGACCCACCGATTCACCCTATAAGGGAAAACTGCGTGAAATTGATCATTTTTCAAAACTGTGTAATTTTGAAAGTGTAAATGTAGAAATGTCAAATTTGTAGGTAAAAAAATACTTTAAAAAAAGCAGCACTTTAGACTCTTTATATTAATAAAAATCACAGCGATAAAGAAACAAAGTAAAACAAAATGTGGATATTTGTGTTAATATTTTTGTGTCAAACAGCTTTTATCATATATATTATTATATATATATTATTATCATATACAATATAATATTCTTGGTTAAAGATTTCAGGATTTTTTGGTTCATAAAAAGAGAAAAAACAGTCTACATTACTTTTCTTTTTTTGTTTCAAATAAGTCCTTTATCTTTAAAAATTTTAAAGTTCTGGATATTTTCAGCTTTTGGGTATATCTGAGTTCCTGTAGAACTGTTGGCTGAATCTAATAGCTTGATAATAAGGGTGGATGACAGTTGAGAGGGAAGTCTGAACTTTTTTAGTTCAAATTTAAATAAAAAAAAAGTTTGCCATTTCTTCATTAAAAACAGAATACAGGCAAATCTTTAAACGGATGTGCCTAACTAACGTATGATAAAGTTGATTAAGTGCCATATACATACATACATACATATATATATATATATATATATATATATATATATATATATATATATACACACACACACACACACACACACACACATATATATATATATATATATATATATACATATACTCCCCCCAGACCCTGCACCCCTCTTGCTGTAACTTCTTACCTACATTCTTTAAATGGGTTATTATCAGACCCTAATTTTTGTTTTTAATTTATCTCTTACTAGCTGTTAACAAATCACTTGGAATACGTTCAAGCTTCTTTATCTCTGAGGTGGACATGGGTGTGTCCATGTCCTGTTTCATGTATAAAAAACCCCTCTGTTTGCACTCGTCACAACAACAATCACCAGGCAAGATGAGTCTTACTGCTAAGGACAAGGACACAGTCAAGGCCTTCTGGGCTAAAGTGTCCATCAGAGGGGGAGAAATTGGCTCTGATGCTCTTTCCAGGTAAATATGAAGCCAAACTCATTGATACAACCTTGTGTTACAATTTGATCAATTTGTTAACTTAATTATTATGTGTTTTACCCAGAATGCTGTTGGTGTACCCTCAGACCAAGACTTACTTCTCTCACTGGAAGGACTTGAGCCTTGGCTCTGCCCCGGTCTTGAAGCATGGAAAGACTGTGATGGGTGGAGTTGCTGATGCCGTGGCCAAAATCGACAATCTGGCGTCTGGTCTTCTAGACCTCAGTGAGCTGCATGCCTTTACTCTGCGAGTGGATCCTGCTAACTTTAAGGTAAATAGGCTGAATACAGTCCGCTTTCACTTTAAAACATGAAGGAAGTTGTATATTTTTAAGCTTATTGGACTTGAAACAAAACAGAAATTGTTAATTGCATCAAACATCTTGATTATTTTTTCACAGATTCTCTCTCACAACATCCTTGTGGTTATGGCCATCATGTTTCCTGATGACTTCACCCCTGAGGTCCATGTGGCTATGGACAAGTTCCTGGCTGCGCTGTCCCGTGCTCTGGCTGAGAAATACAGATAAACTGCAGACAGAAGCAGGAGATGATGGAAAGTGATGTTAAATACTTAAACCCTTTCTGTCTGTCTCAATTTCAATAAATCTTTGAATGCAATTAAAATGTTTGTGTGCTGATGTCAATATGTCTGCTCCTGAGTTTATGCCAAAAATGAAAGGAGAAATAAATGTAATAGTTTTTCAATCCTTTCTTTTTTAATTGCAAAAAAATATGGAAGAAATTTTCAATAGTTATGCATCAAAGAGGATTTTAAAATGGTCATACAATATGTTGCAATAAACATGAATTTGTCTGCATGGTAACATCTTGATTTGGCAAGTGTCCTCATCTCCTTTAGCAGTAAATAACTTTGTAAAAACAACTTTACAAGTATTCGATTATTATAAAACAAAATTAAAACAACATACATGGTCTATCTTAGTGGTTCCCAGACTTTTTCTGCAGGACTGCCTTTCAATTACAGCAAAATATAGAAATTGAGTAGTTATTTTTTATTATATTTCTTCTAAAGTTATTAGCAGGCTTTTCTTTTTTGTTAAGGAAAAGAATTCCCCAATTGATGTTTTAACTTGTTTGGCTCCATACTGCCAGATGTTGATATTTGGAGACATTGGGGTCTCTCTTCAGCCTTTCAGTCTTGTAATATCAGCAGGTCTTGTCTTGTTTTTTTTGTTTTTGCTTTTATTACTTGTTGCAATGCCTGCTGTTAATTCATCATTGTTTACTTTGACAAACGTTCCTAGATTTTGGTAGAGGTGAGTGGAAAAAAAACTATGTTTTACTTAGCCTATAGCTTGGTTTTCAATTTGCTTCTCTTCAGGTGACCTATGCTTTTAGGAGGGTAGTGTGAAAATGAAATACAATAATACAAACAAAGTAAAGAAAAATAACATGTTGATCATAGCAGAACTGTCATAACAAGTGCTGCAAGAGAAACATGCCACAGAAATCTCCCTGAGTAAAAACTTTAAGAGGATAAAAAGGTAATGAATGAATAAATAAATAAATAAACATTAGATTTAGGAAAAGAATAATGGAATTTTACGTCTTCATTGGATCAATGAAGTACTTTTCATTCATTCATTTTCAAATTTCTTTCTTTCTTTCTTTCTTTCTTTCTTTCTTTCTTTCTTTCTTTCTTTCTTTCTTTCTTTGATAAATAAATAAAAATCACACAAGAATAAATATCGAGTGTGTATTATGATTGTTACTAGTACTAATATCATTGTTGCTATTATTATTATTATTATTAATCAGGGCCAAACGGTGGTGTGGTGATTAGCACCGCGGCCTCACAGCAAAAAGATCGCTGATTGGAGCCAGCAGCTTTTTTTCACATCTTGGTGTCCATAATGTCCACTCCTTTCTTTATTAAGAAAATTGTTCGTCCAATGTATGAAACACTGTGGGTTTTACTTGTTCTTTTTTTTTGAGCTCCTACAGCACCTATAACGGATTTGTTTCACTCAAAGGGCTCTAAACAGCTCCACTGCACCCACATTGGTCTCACAAAGCAGCTTCACAGAAACTTTAAAACAGTTAAATCCAACAGTTACACGAAGGGTAATTCAAGCAGTGGACGTTTGATCTTTCCTTATCACTTTTGTAAAATCATAAATCAATCATTACAAGCGTCACACTGTCAGACTCCACCCATCTGGTAATCTTGGGAGGGACGAATCCGTTCCTTTAAAAATGCATGTGGTCAGCCTACTGACACTCAAGACCAGGGCAACAAATCTATTAGGCAAAATGGTCAAATGGACAGACTTCGAGCGCGCCACCATCTCGGACATCTTCTCAAAGATAGATTCTGACATTGTGGGCCCTGCAGCTTTCGCCAGGTGAGACGTCTTCATTTTTACAAATACATAAATGAATGGACCTGCATGTATGATTTAGTATGATTAAGCTTATATGACTGAAAGTGATTTTTTAAATTTATTTGTTTATTTTACGTGTTTCCTCAGGTGCCTAATTGTCTACCCCTGGACCCAGAGATACTTTCGTGGTTTTGGAAATCTCTACAATGCTGCTGCTATACAATCAAATCCGAAGGTTGCAGCTCACGGAAAGGTTGTCCTTGCTGGTCTGGAGCAAGCACTGAATAACATGGACAATATCAAACAAACATATGAAAAGCTGAGCATTCTGCACTCCGAGGAACTGCAAGTGGACCCTGACAACTTTAAGGTATATTTTGTATTAAACGCGAATGACTGACTACAATAACAATAACATCCATTTATATGCTATAAATTCTGAAGTTTGTGAATTATGTGTTGTTGCAGCTCCTGGCTGACTGCCTGACCATTGTGATTGCCAGCCAGCTGGGTAAAGACTTCACTCCTGAGGTCCAGGCAGCTTTTCAGAAGTTCCTTGCAGTGGTGGTGTCCGCCCTGAGGAAGCAGTACTACTAGCAATCTTTCTCAAAGAATCATTACTCTGTACCTACCTAGTGAATCAGAAAAGGCTCTTGATGAAAAGTTGTTTCTTTGTCCGTGTATTTGTGATCAATAAAGATGCTCTAAAATGAACAGTCTCATTGTTATTAAAAAAAACTGAAAAATTAAGTGCAACTTATCTTGAGAGAAATCTGTGAATGAGTCTAACAATCAAACATTGGCTAGTTAACGTTTGCGTCATTATTTTATTCATTGATTGCTTACGATAAGAAAAACAGGAAAACAAAACTAATGAAAGGCTAATAATTAACAAAGTAATTAGCCCAATAATTTATGAGAAGTTAAGCTGCAGGAATCCTCAGCGATTATGCTTTTAAACAGTGACGCAATCGTCTCAATAAGTTATAACGATGATCACATTATTTTTCTCTTAATTAAATATTTTAAGGACGTTAATCTTATTATCTTTATGTCTTTTGCATTGTGGGAAAACATTTTCTTTATGAAATCAAACATCATTTAAACGAAAATCCCAAATGTGATTGTTTTATTAATTCTTGCATTGTAGTGATTTGGTATTCAAGCTATTTAGAATAGCCTATTCAATATACATATTAGCGTAGTCTAAACAAGGCACATGTGGTGGAATTGGAGAAATCCACTTAGTGGAAGATAATTAATAAAATCTGTGGACCTGCTCGTTATTTTGGTAGAAAGAAGAGAGTGAATATGTTCAGATTAATTGTGGCACATGTATGTCCGTTTTGGAGTGTGTATATTTATTTATTTGTAGTGGGTCCGCTCCTTTATCCTCAGTCGGGGAGTAAGTGAAGAAGGTGGAGTTTGCTGTTTAAATGGAGGGGAAAACGTTTGCCGGTGCGGAACAAGACTTTACCAAAACAAAAGAGGCATGGATCTTTCTGAGAGAAATTGATCATAACAATGATTAAAAAGAGTTAATAATAAAGATGATAACAAAGATATAATAAAGATGATACAACGATTAAAAAAAGTTAATAATAAAGCCATAAAGAGGGTCAGCATTGACAAACACCTGGAGACTCGGGCTGTTAAAATCACCGACCAAGTTTGTAACCTTGGAGTGTTGATAGACTCAGACCTGACTTTCAGCAGCCACATCAAAGCTTCACTAAGAAGCTTTTTACCAGCTCAGAAACATCAACAGAAATAAAAATTTAGTCACCCAGAAAGACCAAGAGAAACTCATCCATGCATTCATCTCCAGTAGGCTGGATTACTGTAATGGTCTTTTAACAGGACTTCCTAAAAAGAGCATTAAACATCTACAGCTCATCCAAAACGCTGCTGCTAGAGTTTTAACCAGGACTAAGAGATCTGAACACATCACACCAGTTTTGAAATCTTTACACTGGCTTCCAGTCAGTCACAGAATAAATTTTAAAACCCTTCTGATTGTTTACAAATTCCAGAATGGTTTAGGCCCAGAATACATCTGTAATGTGTTCAGAGAAAATAAACCTAACAGAGCTCTTAGGTCCAAAGACTCTGGTCAACTAGTCCAGACCAGAGTCCAGACTAAACATGGAGAAGCAGCATTTAGCTGTTATGCTGCAAGCAAGTGGAATAAACTGCCAGTGGAGATTAAACTTTCACCAAATGTAGACATTTTTAAATCCAGGTTAAAAACATTTCTTTTCTCATGCATGAAATCTGCACGGTAACGTTTTAACTTGTTTTGTTTTTATTCATTTTAATATAATTTATTTTTTTATTGTGATTCTTGCTATGTGTTTTATGCCTTTGTTTTATGTAAAGCACTTTGAATTGTCCTGTACATTAAATGTGCTATACAAATAAACTCCCTTGCCCTTGCCATAATTTTATATTTCCGGTTGTATCAAAGTGCAACATCGTCCATTGGAGGTTGACATATAAGGACCATTTTTAAATTGGAACATAAAATCACTCCCTAGAGCAGCTGAAAAGATCACTAAATCAACAGAATTTGATTAAGGAATCATAATAGGGCAAAGTTATCTACTCAACAAATGAATGTCACACATGACATCAACATTACTTTTACAGGTTGGAACATAAGTGGCCTATCCGCAAACCGATGGTGTGATTATAAAGGGCTCAAGAGCAAGTATGGAATATCCTTTGCACACTGGAGATCATTCTATGCATTTCACTCAGCTATAAATGGAAATTGTAATATTTTACTGAAATGAGCTGTAGTTTAACTTTGGACCCGACTAGAGTTGGTTTGTTCGGCGTCACTGTTAAGGACATTTCAAACGTTTTGAAGTTGTGTGGTTTCGGTGCAGTGGTGCGCCACTAATTGTATTCAAAAACAATTACAAACATCTGACCAACTCGGTGGAGGTTGTGCATCAAGAATGAGTTACAAATATGAGAACTGTAAACTCAGCACCAAAAATGTTTCTCGTGCACAAGAAGCCAGTATTTGATTTTTTTTTTTTTTTTTTTTTGTTCTTACAGGCTCCATTGTCACAAACTACAATTCCAGAATTATAAAGTTGATACTGCCACTTAAAACTCCAAATAGGCTTTTGGGTTTTCAAATTTAAGCTCCTGCCTTCATTTCAAAGAGCGCATTTTGTACGCAGTGCTCTGCCTGGAGAGACAGAAGAAGCGCACTTGATGAGCTTCATCGTCAGGGCAATGGCAGCGAGGCCCAGAGGAAAGTTCAAATAGCTGTAATAAAATCCCTACAAGAATAAAAATGACCAAGAACTGAAAGAGTAAATGTCAAAAGGCAATTGAGTTACAAACAAATATGTTGTATAAGCTAAACCTCACTATTTTCCAGTTCGTCAGAATGGTTTAAATTCTGCTGGAATCAATATAAAATTACACCTGATGAATCAACCCTATATTTTCCATGCTTTTTAGATTATGTGAACTTTCAGATGTTGGCTGAGTGTGTTCTTGAAATTAAACAAAAATCAAAGAAATACAGCAAACCACACAATCAGTCACTGCAATGACTCTTTAATTAAAATTCAGACTGATACAGTGTATCTGCGTCGATTATGCTGCCCATCATCTGGTCCTGCTCTTGTTTGCTGTTTATCTGTATTTCTCAGCCAGAGCACGGGACAGAGCAGCCAGGAACTTGTCCATAGCCACATGGACCTCGGGGGTGAACTCATCAGGAAACATGATGGCCATAACCACAAGGATGTTGTGAGAGAGAATCTGTGAAAAAATAATCAAGATGTTTGATGCAATTAACAAAAGAAAAGATTATAAGAATGTTAAAAAGAGTCACGCTGTTACAAACAAAAAACACGTCAGGACTAATATAATTTTGAACTCCTGCTGTCCTTCATTTTATATGTGTTTATTTAGTTTTAAAATGTTAAGGAAACCAGACTAAAGTGCACGGGTCGTGTTATTTAAATTTTGTCAGAGACAAACACTTGTATTGTGGAAGAATAAGCGAAAACACAAAACGCGCAAGAGACGTGGTGTACTCATCAGGGTGTACATTTTTAGTAAATATGACTCAAATCATACATTAAAATGTTTTTTTTATGGCATATAAAGCTGGTTTGGCTATTCATATTAATCTCTGAATATGGTTTCCAGGTTTTCAACAGAGACTGTTCAAAACTTGGATTTTATGGACAACACACAACAAAAACAGATCTATTTACTCCAAAAACCTTAGAATCTTGTTAATGTATAAAAAGCAACTTCCTTCCTCAAAATCATACTGTCAGTGTATTGCTTTTTGTTTTATTTATTTATTTATTTATTTATTTATTTATTTATTTATTTATTTATTTATTTATTTATTTATTTGTTTATTTGTTTATTTATATTATGTGTTAATCTTATTAAAATCATTGGTCTTCAAAATATCTTGAAACTTAATGTATTAATTAATAGAATCTGGTCTTCAACACATCATTCGATGACAGAGGATCAAAACATTCTAGATTTATTAAATGTTTAAATGTGTTTAACTAAAAAAAACTTATCATTATTATTATTTGCTAATTACATCCTTAAATGAAGGGTGAGCATCCATTCATTTTAGATCACAGCAGCGTAAAAATGTTTCAGATAGCTCCAGGTGTTCATTATCCTTAGTACCTTGAAATTAGCAGGATCCACTCTCAGGGTAAAGGCATGCAATTCACTGAGGTTAAGCAGACCACCTGTCAGATCGTCGATTTTGGCCACAGCATCAGCAACTCCACCCATCACAGTCTTTCCATGCTTCTTCACCGGGGCAGAGCCGGGGCTCAAGTCTTTCCAGTGGGAGAAGTAAGTCTTGGTCTGAGGGTACACGATCAGCATTCTAGATAAAACACATAACAACTGAATTAACAAATTGATAAAATAGTAGCACAAGGTTGTACCAATGAGTTTGGGCTTATATTTACCTGGAAAGAGCATCAGTGCCAACTGCCTCCGCCTTGCCACCCACTTTGGCCCAGAAGCCCTTGACTGCGTCCTTGTCCTTAGCAGTAAGACTCATCTTGTTCGTTGATTGCTTGGTTTGAATGCCGCAATCAACACTAACCACGGGGGGTTTTATACACGTAACAGGGCATGGGCACACCAGAATTACTGCCAAGATACGTGCGTTTGGATGGGTTCCAAGTCGTATGCTACAGCTCACAAGAGATAAGCCCACAAACAAAAAACAAAGTACTGTGTCTGAAGACCCACGGTATGCCACGAAGTTACGTGTCAATCATTAATATTTGTGAAAAGGAGCTTCAGTCATGAAACTTCAAGTAAAGTAAATTCAGTCAGCAAATAGGGAATCTAAAGCGAATTTTCAGTGGCAGCTGGAAAATATATTTTTATTCATTAGTTTTAACACACAACGTCCACATTTCAAGTGTTTTATTGTTTAGATTATTATGTATTAGATTACTATTATTATTATTATTATTTATTATTATTATTATCATTAATAACAACAATAATAATAATAATAATAATAATAATAATAATAATAATAATAATAATAATAATAATAATAATAATAATAATAATAAGCTTGTTTTAACAAGAAAACCACCAATTTATGGTTCGCCTACAACCAAACTTAAAAGCCATCAGAAATATTTGACCTCATTTAAATCTGTGTGTGATCACCCTGGAAATTTGATTTCAAATCTAAGCTGTGTAATTAATGCATATTTGTTATCAGTTGATACCCATGGGATGGGGTCATCCGCGGCGACGGCTGTTGCCAACACATGGGGTGTTTCCTGCCTTATCTAAACTTGAGAGGGCGGATCCGCAGAGAGGAGCAGATAACTTTATAGCGAGTATAAAACACCCTATGCAGCAAGAGTGGAGCTGAAGTTAAGGATGTCACTTCCTGTCTCATTCATTCAATCACACTACGGTTTTATCAATGCCCAGGCAGGCCAATATTCGTCACGTGACTTTGTCGTCTTGACAACAACTTTACGTGAAAGCTGAGATTGATTGAAGCCTGGTGATCCACGTGTACCAAAATCAACTGTTGTAATCTAACACCAGTAGATAAATAAATAGAAAATTTACTAAATAAATAAATAAATAAATAACGTTCTAACTATGGGCATTACTGTTTGACGTTGGTGCAACCAAACGCTTGTCTTGATTTCTCTTTGATAATGGCAACATTGATAAACTAATGCAGTGTATTCTGCAGGATAAAGAGTGTGAATGAAAGTTATATTTCTCTGCACTTCTGAATACACAATGCCACACAGAAAACATCAAAGTAAAATGCAAAGATTGCTTCAGAGATCTTTGTTAAAAGTCCGTCTTTGTTAGTTTCAAATTGAAACTGAGTCTGTTGTGTACTATTTTCACTTCCGCAAATAGGGTGCATTTAAAAATCTAGACCATCAATCACCCGCTTTTTATGCTTGTGAGAATTTCGACATTTACAAAGACTTTTGAGTATCGTCTTTTGGTTCAAATAAGTATCTGATCCCCTTCAAGGCTCCATAGACTTAATTACAACAATGTGACTGAATTATCCTTCATAGCTTTTCACCTGTTAAAACAGATTAGTTGTCATAACGGACATGACAATAAGACAACTAGTTTAAAAGCAGTTATTTGTTATTTATTTTTAGCAGGATTAATGACCACCTTGCAAATGTAAAAATGCAAATGACAATTCAGTGAGTTTTCTTATTCCAGTAAATCAAAACAGTATAGCAGGGATCTCCAACTCCGGTCCTTGTCCTGCAGGTTTTGGATTGTTGCAACACACCTGACTCAAATCACTGGATCATTAACAGGCTTGTGCAAAGGTTTGTTGTATAGAAGGCATCCAAACCTGCAGGACAGTAACTCTCGAGGACTGAAGTTGCATACCCCTGCTATAGATCAACCATTTTGCACGAGCTGTGTCGATCCCAACGCATTTCAGTGATATTGAAGCCCTTGACCCCCCGCTGGGATGCGGCGAGCTTTTACTAGCAAAGTTGTAGCGCCTTCTTTTGGACAAAGATACGCATTGTCTCTGTGGGTCCAGATATTTAGAATAAAATAAAATCCAAACAATACAGAACCATGAAAATAAAGCACAACACCCCTTGATAATTTAGGTTACATTACAGATTTGGGGGTCTTGAACCTGTTGCAGTCCGAATCCACCAGAAACAGCTGGTTCTCCCGTCTCTGTTATTGTCTCGCCTCAGAATCCACTGGAGAAAAGGTCCACAGAATTACAAGTTTGTGTGTGTGTGTGTGTGTGTGTGTGTGTGTTTTCCCCCCCTCAGGCTCCTTGCCTCCCATCCGTGATGATGATGATGATGATTATTAATATTATTGTTGTTGTTGTTGTTGTTATTATTATTATTATTATTATTAATAATAATAATAATAGTAACAAATTTTACTTTTCTGTGTACAGTCAGATCATGGTTATTGATGCTGTGAATTTGGTGGCTGTGAGTTAACAGAAGTCAGAAATAGAAAGGGGTGTATATTTTGGCAGACCCGTCTGCCAGAGTAGCCAGATCACGTACATACCATCTAAATATTAATGTCAGACAATTTTCTTTTTTATTTTTGAAAAATCAATATCAACAGGCTGTAAGATCCGGGGGGAAAGTTCTCAAGGGTAAGAAACAATGTACGCCATCTACAGGCGACTGGCTGCCACTACGCTCCTTGTGAGGAGCTGCTTTTCACGGCAGGGGTGCTTATGTTCGGCACGACACCGGTCGTCAGCTCCGTTCACTCACCTGTTTAAAAGGAATAAAAAATTACCATAATTCATGGGGTTCTCAATCAATTTTCCAGCGGTTTTTATTTATTGCAAAAGTCAGACATGTTGCTCTGATACAGGATGCTTAGTTACAGTGAAAATGCTTATCTTAGTTTGCGGGCAGATATCAGCAATAAAACACTTTGTCCGTCCAGGTACATTATGTATTCAGTGTATCACCAAAACCCATGCATAGAGAGATGGCCCGTTTTACTTAATTAAAAAGTAAGTAAATGATTCTATAAATATAACCACTATAACAAGGCATATACAGAGATATTTGAAATGTTTAAATACTTCTAACAATATGTTCACACATACAATATAAACACATTTTGTCACATACTAAAATATCAGCAAATCTAAGACAAGGAGCGCTGTAGAAACGGCTGCTGCCCCAGTATGCCTGATCCTGTTTGTGTTATATGTTGTTATTGTCTAGTCTTGGATGGGTTGTACTGGAAACACAAATTTCCCTCAAGGGATTAATAAAGTATTTCTGATTCTGATTCTGAAACATAACATAACATGACATTAAATTACAACATAACAAAATTTATTCTATCTACAACTTATTTTATCTTATCCATCTAACCCATCTTATATATTCTTTCATGAAGAGCTTGTGAGCTAAAACCCTTGGAAGAGGACAGTTTTGCAGAGCTTCTTTCTTACTGCCACTCTGCAAGTAAAGAGAGGCGAGTTTGGTGAAGCCTTATTTTAAGGAACACTGACACAGCCAATGACAATAAATTGGAATGATGATTATCAATGCCAAACTGTGTCTTCTTAATGTGTTTCCTGAGCAAGAAAACATCCTCAGAGCCAATCTCTTCCCAGACCATGTGTTTGAGTGTACACATTCATATGTTGTATGAAGTGCAATCAACTTTGCAGCATCTGCTGGAACAGCAGGATCAGAGCCAGAGACTGAACAAGCTGATCCAGAAGACTGATTCTGTGCTGGGAATAACTCTGGAGCTGCTGGAGCTGATTGTCCTGGAAAGAATGCTGCACAAGCTGCTGAACATAATGGCTGACTTTTCACGTCCTCTGCACAACACAGTGGAGAAACAACAGAGTGTGTTCAGTGTGAGGCTTCATCAAGTCCAGTGCAAGACCGAAAAATACCAGAGATCATTCCTGCCAGCAACCACCCTTAGGAACAAGTCATAATCTTCTTCAGATTCATTTATTTTTGTTTTTTAATTTAAAAAAACCTACTATAACATTGCAATTTCCCTTTGGGATAAAGAGTGTTTTTAATTTCATTTTCATTTCATAACTGCAGATATATTTGGGGCTTAAAGTCGAATCACAGACTCTGCTGCTCTCACCCCCCTCACTGTACCCTCTGACGGAATCACAAGCCTGCCATTATTTTTAAAGGCAAGATGGGGGTGGCTCTCGACAAATGATGTTGGTACAGCATAATTTACCAAGCTGTCACATTGAAGCTTTTGAAGAACCTGCTGGACAACAAATCACTGAGTGGAATAGATGAGACCGTTGTCTACTAGGCCTCCACTGCGGGAAGGTAACTGTGGCCACATACAATGGCTGAAATGTTGACAAATGGAGATGGAAGCTCTTCAGCAACTTCAGCAGAGGACATCTCCAACGCAGGCAGGGACAAGTGTCGTCCTGCGCCGCCACGTTGCCTGACTGGCTGGGTGATACACCAACTGAACCGGGTGAAGATGGTCTGGAACTGGTGCGAAGAGGAAGTATATGATATATTTTTTCAGGATTTTTTTTTTTATTGACTTATAAATAGAAAAACATGAGCCCTACCTGAGGCTCTGATAGAACTAAATAGAAGCTCCAAGTGATCCTGGCTGAACCTGTATGTGAGGACATACCGCTGACCTTGGAGCAGGTCAGGAATTATCAACAAGAGCATGTCAATCTAAAATTTAATGAACACAACTAACTATTCCTTTCAGATAATAACTTGGAGGCTCAGCAAAGAATGTAGGAATAAGTCACACATTCATTTTAAAGTTATAATTATATTTTACCTGAGTAGAAATCCAGCTTCTCTGGAAGTTCTTCATTTATGAGGTTCTTCTCCATAACATCCTCCAGATGATCCTCCATTGAAGCCTTTTCCCTTTTTTCTCTTGCCTTGGCATTCTTTCTTTCTCTCTCCTCTTTCCAAAGATTTGTGGATTATAACCTTTGGAGAAGTCAGAGAAGCAAGCAAGGCTTAGCTAAGATCCCGATAGAAGGAGGGACAAACATTGCCTTGTTTCACCCAAATCATTTGGACATCATTTGTGTCTGACTTACATCACTTGTCAAAGTCAGTGCTGCACTGTGGCTTTGAGTGTGTGTCAGGACTGCTTATTCAACAACGTATGTTCATTGAAGTCTATATACACAAGTATATTATACAGTACCTCTACTGTGAACGGTTGCAAACAAGTGAGGTTTCGCCATGATCAGGACTATTATGTAATATGACACTTCATAAAAAAAACAAAAATACTCACAACTTAAGGGTGTGAGGCTAAGATTTCTGGGGAATGATGTGAGGCCACTAACAGGCTTTTCTCAGCTTTTTGGGAGGTGGTTCGAGCTTTCTCTGGCTAAAACAAGATATGATTCAATGTTGATTCATAAAAAGACATAGTGGCAAAGAGTGATATTTACTAACTATTGGGTACTTACATTATATAAATTGTCGACATGCGTGTATGCTTTAATTGTAATGATTAAAATAATAATGATAATAATAATTTATTGGTTTTTATATGCCGCATTTTAGGTACTCAGACGATATACAGGTATAATATGATTTACAGGTATAATATAGTGACCAATGAGATAGCTCGCTACATTCGAAGAGCAGCTGTGATTGGTTTAGCTTTGTTCTCACTGATCAATGACCCAAAGTGTCACGCAAAAGCTAAATGGAGAGGGTAAACCATTAAGAAAATCCAATTTTAAAACAATTAAAAAATACAGAGGGCAATAGAAAATGCCCTATGCCTATGGAAAAAGGAATCACCTTTTTAAATCTATCAAATGGAAAGGTATTTAAAAACGAATTTATGAAAAGTGTTGTTTATTTATCCTTTTAGAAATATCATTTGAAAATACATTTACTATTATTAGTACTATTATTAGTATTTAATAAAGAATTAATATTCCAATATGCAATTCGCCTTTAATATGTCAATTTAAAATGTGCAATTAAGCAACACTTTTCAATTTAGCAATCTATGTTTTTTATTTCACAACAAATTACTTATCATCAAAATGCTGTATTGCTTTTTCGAAGACTCTCCTGGTCCTCCTTTAAATAAATAAATAAATAAAACAAAAACAATTCTGCCATCCAAGAAAAGCTGGCATAGAGGAGGTTTAAATATGTTTTATTAGTAGGCTACTATAATTTTTTTTCCATACAGCTGTTGCTTATTGTTGCCATTCATTTGTACTGACTGTTCATAGCTTCAACAACAGCATATAGAAACTTCTGCCAGGTTGCTTGGACCTGGGGATTAAAGGCGCTCTTGAGCTTGCAGGCGAACGTAATGATGATCGAGTCTGCCAACAGCTGTGAACAAAACAAAAGCATCATAAATCCAGTCTGTGGTCAAGTGTAGATTGCATCATATATATTTGCCACTTTAAAAGCCGGTTGCCTACTCTGAAGTTATCTGGATCCACGTTGAGATTTTCGTAGTGCAACTTGCTTAAAGCAGAGTACGTCTCTTTCATCTTGTCCATGTTCTTTACCCCTTTGCCCAAAGCTCTCAGCAATACTGTTCCATGGGCAGCTACTTTGGGATTATTTAAAATGGCTGTAGTAGTGAAGATATCTCCAAAGGTGCCGAAATATCGTTCGGTCCAGGGGTACACAATAAGAGCTCTGTAATATTAGAGATGTGGATCAGATTATTTTGTCTCATACAAAGGTTAAAACGCAAATTAACTAGATATTGGCATCGGGAAAAATCATTAAAAATTACACCATCCACCTCGGTACTAAATGGAAACTATTTCCAAGCCATGGACACTACTCTAAAATGGTACACACTTGAAATGTTAATTGAAAAGCTTACAAATAGTCTAAAATGGTTGTTTTTCGTTTTTAAAGCATCTCATTTTAGCACCCTATTACTACCACGCTTCAGATAAAAATGTAAAATGTAACACTGTTTTTCTTTTTCTTTTACTGTTTGGCTGTGATTCAGATACAGGCTTAGTTATAAGACAGTTATAAGACAATACTTTAACTATAATCACTAACCAATCAGAATGACAAATCCAACTTTCAAACTAGGTCTGACATCAAACAAGCACAGACTTCATAATAAATATATGTTTTAAATATCATAATCATAATTATACCCATTACCTTGCCAATACTTGTGGTCCAATCTCATTAATATCGATTTTTTCCCAGACTGCTCTGACAATGCTTCGCTCTTCTTCTGTCCACTTAACCATGACGCCATGGAATAAACAACAGGTTGACTAACTGTGTCCCTCCTTACGTCCACCTCATTAAAAGTAAAAATGTTCAACGATGCTAAACATCTTCAAAAATACATGTCTCTGTTTACTACTGTCTTGTTGCCAGCAGCTGCTCATTCAGATTATGCTTTAAATTTTCATTATCTGGACATTCAGGCGCACCACACCCAAATAAATTATCCGCAGGTCCACACAGTTGCCTTCACTTTTCGGAAACTCAATTACAAATTAGTTTGAAGTTTTAACGCCAAAATTAAAAGGATTAAGACTTATTTATTTAGTTTTCATACCATTCATAAACTTGAGTAACAGCAATGTTTCTACAGGTGTCATTACATGTCATCCATAAACTTATAAAAATAAATGTAAGGTGCAGGTCTCATGAAAGGCTTCCATGCTGACATATACAAAGTATCTTCTATAAAGTGCTGTCCTCTGCCTGTCATCTAAAATTTCTGTTTGGATCACTCACTACTTAGCATCAAAGGTCAACCTTCACAGTTCACAGTCTAGGTGGTGTAACTACATTTGGATTTAGGGTGACTCTTCTTTTATAGTTGCAAGTGTTTTGGTCTGGTCACCCCAAATTTCCAAACATTGAAATGCAATCATGCGTTAAAACCTGAGCACAGCAAAAACATGATTTTTTCTAAAACTGCTACTAATGTCAAGCATTGCATTACTATAGGCTATACTTTTTACAAGGAGGAGAGAATGAAGTCTGAAACGTACCATGTGAAACTTTCTGAAGTGGTGATATGGGGGTAGCCTTAGGTTGCAGGTTCAAGACCAAGTTGAAGTTAACATACACTTTAGATTTCAGAATGGCACATTTCCAGCTGTACCTCATGTAAAAGTACCAAAGACAACTGAGAAATGATGAAGCAAAAACAAATTAGTGAAAGTAGTTCCAAATAAAAGAAACTCAAAAGCACATGAGATATAATGGAAAAAAGTAATTCTAAATAAATTAATAATAAAAAGACTAAGATGTCAATGTAATTACATACAATAAATAATTTCCACATCATTTAGTTTTCTTTTTTTTTCGACATTTGTAGGCTACAGTCCTTAATGTGTCTTCATATTTCAGCATTCATTTTCTAACTTCATTGTCTTGGCACTGTTTGGTGTCTACAAAATGACCATCTTTTCAGTAGAAACACTGTGAAGTACATGTTGTTCACCTTGCTTTGTGTCTGTAAAAAGCTCCACTATTACATTTGTAACTGAAACATTGACCCGATGGTAGCAACTGAGGAGAAAACCCCAAAATGTAAGGTTAATATTGGGCTTATTTGAATCTTCAAATTTCTCAATATGTTTTGATATCCTGATCTCAAAAGCTCCACTGCCTTTCACTGCCACTTATTTGAAGAGTTCATCATTCACAAAAGTGAAGACATCTCTCAAGAGCTTAGACTCTCATTGGCACTCTATAAAGATGTTATTTGTTCTGTCTGTGTTATTGAACTTGATGTCAAATACAGTATAAACAAGCTTCTGAAGCCATCTCCATTTAGGACTAACTTTATCAGAAAATAATCCTGGTTTCTGTAAAGAGCTAAAGTATTTCCAAACTAGCTAAGTGCAAATCTTCAGTGTGAGAAATGCTGTGCACTCTAATAGTCTATTGTAACATTTTAGTACCTTTTACAAAAACCGCAAGCTTCTTTGATGTAAGTATTCAACCTGAAGTTTAATCCAGCAGCCATAGAAATCCTCATGAATGTCATAAAATACCAGGATGGCACTTTGCATGAGAAATCAACATTCAAGAAAACATGGTTGTAGCTCATGTGACTTGAGACAATTTTTTCTGAGAATGGCATGGTCTACATTAAAATACCTTATCTGTAAGTTGTTCCCTTACAGATTGTACTTATACACAAATAAATTTGAACATACATCTTTAAATGTTGTTATTCTATAAAATAACGTAGTTTCTATCATTTTAATGTAAAAGATCACATAGAGTTGCATATCCCAATTTTTATTGGAGTATTCGGTAACAATTGAGGGAATGATGAATGACTTGAATGACTGCTGATGTTTCTTTATGGAACTCCAGATCTTCAGTGGTACTGTCTGCCTAAGGCAGAAACGACCACGGCCAAGAACTTCTGCCAGGCCTCTTGGAAACCAGCGGTGAAGACACTTGGGCCAAACTTGGCAGCCACAACCACGGAGATGCATTCAGCAAGAAGCTAAAATTAAGAAACCAATCGTTAAAATTGCACTAAGTCAATTATTTGAATACCTGTGAAGTCATAACTTACTCTGAAGTTGTCAGGATCCACATGAAGCTTCTCAGAGTGCATAACACTCAGGTTGGCATAGGCATTCTTGATGTTGTCCAGGTTCTTCACAGCTTTTTCCAGCCCACCCATCACTATCTTTCCATGCTGGGCCACCTTAGGATTTCCCATTATGGCAGCAGGATTAGACAGGTTGCCAAATGATGCAAAGTGCCTCTGAGTCCATGGAAATACAATCAGAAGCCTGCAAGGACAAGAATAATAACTGTAACTACATACAATGTAACGTTATGAGTCATTTCTTTTATATTCAAAGTAGATAAAAGTTTACCTGGACAGAGCCTGTTGTCCAATTTCACCCACATCGATTTTTGACCACAGAGTGGCGATTGCGGTGCGTTCTTCATCTGTCCACTCAACCATGTTGACTGTTTAAAAGCCTTTTCTGACCTTATTATAAAACGACTTCACTGACCACGGATCTTTGTCTAAGTGTAAGTACATGTTTCTGACACCATTATTTATTCGTTACTGCACAGGCCATGTCACAGACCAGGGGGCATATGATTGGACAAGTTGTAGCCGCTGATTTAGTGACGTTCACGCCATGCGTCAAACGGAGTGCGTTATGCGTCTTTAATTTGGCAAAGAGTGAAGTGCTGTGACCTCAGCTGTTTTAGCAGTTCCCTCCTTCAAGAAGACTTCAATGTCCAAAGGTATAATGAGTTTATGTTGTTTTCAGATCACAGCACTGTTTCTTGAGTTGTAATTAGGAGGGAAAACGCGAGTAACGCGACCTTCCAATAAGAAGAAGCACTATAAAGTATGTTTTAAATGAGAAAGCTAGTAATAAAAAGTTTTCCAGAGGATTTGTGACTTCATTTGAAATTAAGATTTTTATTAAACCTCACTTTTTCCACACAAAACCAATAAAATGTTTAAACACACTGGGGCCACTTGGAATGCGTGTGTGAAGGTTTTGATTGGCGTTGCTTATATCCCTCCTTGATAAACAATAAGCATTAGGAAAAAATTTGGGAATAACTGACAAATTTGTCAGTTCCTATTGTAGACCCATCCACAAGATAGATTGGCGGAATTCCTGTCAATAACCGTCGTTTACGTAGCAATTACGTGATATTTAAGGTGTGGTAACTTTTATCAAATAAAACTGGCCATGAAATTTGGAAGCTTCGTTATCAGAGGTCTGGCATGGACTTCATACTCTGGCATGGTGCCTTTTGGTTTAATACAAAAGCACCGAGCAAAATTACCTTCAGCAGTCTTCTTGATCAGTATTTCCATTCTGCTCTCAATATAACTCAAAAGCAACCATGAGTCTCTCTCCAAAGGACAAGAACGTGGTGAGAGATTTTTGGGCAAAAGCTGAAGGCAATGCAAGCGAACTGGGTGCTGAAGCCATAGCCAGGTATGTAGTATGCAATATAATTGATGCAACTAAACTTGTGTTATTTTATATATTAATTCTGATCATTTTCTAGGATGCTGGTTGCCTACCCGCAAACCAAGACCTACTTTTCACACTGGGGAGATCTCAGTCCCCAGGCTGCACAGGTGAAGAAGCATGGTGCCATTGTCATGGCAGCACTGGGGAAAGCTGTCAAAAACATCGATAATCTTGTCAGCCATTTGAACGACCTCAGTGAGCTGCATGCCTTCAAGCTCCGAGTGGATCCTGCCAACTTTAAGGTAACTGAAAATCCAAAAGTACTGATAAAATTTAGAAATAACATCTTGTTAAAATAAGAGTCTTTATAAAAGAACTTCAAAAATAAATGACAAATGCTGAAGCATTAAACATTTCCATATTCCCTGCCTCAAGAACATTTTCACCGACTTTTTACATTTTGTGCAATTGCAGATCCTGGGTCACAACATCATTCTGGTCTTTGCCATGTACTTCCCTGCTGACTTCACTCCAGAGGTTCACGTCTCCGTTGAGAAGTTCCTGCAGAGCGTGGCTTTGGCTCTGTCCGAGAGATACCGTTAAACCCCTGGCGAAACATATCCTAATCAATGATTAAGATTGACATCATGTGGCATGCCACTCAACCATGTCAGCACCCTTGTGGGTGTGTGGGGGTTTAATAAATAAAAATGCTAAGCAAAAAAATAAGAAAAAAATGCGTGTCCGTTTGTGGCTTAATAAATATGGAAGATCAAAAATGCCAAAATTAACAATAAATACATAAATATAAAAATGGTTAAATAAACGAATTGATGCAAAACATGACACAAATTTATATTTCTTTTGTCATTTTCAACTGTTTTATTTGAACTTTTTGTTAATATTCCTATTTATTTACTTTTCCATGTAATTTTTGGAACTATTTATTTATTTATTTGGTGATTTTTCAAAATGTCTTTCCTCTTATTTTGAATTTGAAAATAGTTCAAATAGTTTTATTTATATATTTTTCCTGTATATTTGTCCTTAAAACTGATGGAAACTTGCATGAAGACAGAATTTAAATGAAGGCTCTGATATTCTCTACAATCCGAGAGGAGTTGTAGTGTTTTTCTCTGGTAGCAGCAGTTCCGGTGGACCAGGACAGGCATAAGGGGAATGATATTTCGGGGAAGGTTCTTTGAATTTTAGTTCAGCGGACATTCACGGAGCCTTTAAAAAGATTTTCATCTCAGGGATCCAGATAATATTCTCTGAGCATGACAGCCAACTTTACCAGAATCTTCAGCCTGTTGCCAAACAAAAAACAGTCATGTGCAATTTTTTAGCTAAAAGAGCTACATGCCAAAGATCCTGTAGGCTTCTGTTGAAAGTCAGCCATTTCTGCCGGGGTTCTACTGGCCTAAAACCTTCATTTCTCTCCCAAGGCCACAAGTGCAGAACCAGACAGACAGGGTCGACTGCACAGCTCTCCTGCACTAACAGCCTGTGACCTGCTCAGTGTTGATCGACCAAGACATGCCTTGAAAGGCTGCCCTCCTCGTTTACCAAATGAGCTAGAAATGCATACAGAAGTGTGAAAAGGAGACAGAGAAATGTAAAATGGTGACACAGCAATAAATGTTCTTGGAAAAATAAACAGAGGAAGAATATACAAGACCGGAAATAATGAGGATCTAAATTTGAATAAAAAAAGAAAAGAAGCTGGAAATAAAATACTAAAATAAACAATTATGGGGATAAGAAAATGTAAAAGAAAAGTAATACAGAAATAAATACTGGTATGAAAATAAAGGAGGAAAAAAATCAGAAAATAAATAGAACTGAAAATGAAATGGAAAGGTAAATAAACAGGATTATTAACACAAGTTAAATAAAAAAAAGTTGAAAATTACAAAAGAAATATAAATTTGTGTCATGTTTAATAGGTTTTGTAATGGGAAAAAATATAGTTTTTTGTATAATTTATTGGTGCATCAATTTGTTTACTTAGCCATTTTTATATGTCTGTTTTTTTGTTTTGTTTTTTTAGGCAATTTTGGTTAAAAGAAATGGGACAAAGTATTCAGAGAGCTTTACATTAAATGAAAACACTAATTTTAAAAGATCACGTTACAAGTTAAAGTCCTGTAATGAAGGCCCTGATTAAAATGACATTAAAGAAATTAAAACACACTATTAAGCAACAATATATTATGCTATACCTCAAATGAACATTCGAATGTATTCTTTTTTAAATCTACACACACTACTGACAAAGAAAAATGTGAGGAAAGGAAAAGAAAGGCATTTTAAGCACTGTCACCTTGCTCAGAAAAGTTTCCTGTCATAAGGTTAGCGCCTTTCTGTTTGGCATTTACACAAGCTTCCTGTGCCTATATGTGGGTTTCTCCAAGGCAAGGCAAAGAAAGTTTATTTGTATAGCACATTTCATGTACAAGAAAATTTATTACAGCATTACAAAAAGCATTACAGCGGGGTGCAGGAAGCAATAGCAAGTGCATTAAAAACTAAACTTAAAAGAAATAAAAGAAATTAAATGAAAATAGAAAGAAAAAAGCTAAAATAAAATAGATAAAATGCAAGAAATAAAGTTTCAGTGTGAAGAATTAGTGGTTGTTTAAATAAAAGGCAGCAAATAGATTTAAAACTGCAGAGTTTCAGCAGACCTGCAGTTTTCTGGGAGTTTGTTCCACATGTGAGGAGCATAAAAGCTGAACGCTGCCTCTCCATGTTTAGTTCTGACTCTGTGAACAGAAAGTACATTTGACCGTGATGACCTGAAGGATCTGGTTGGTTTATAACAAACCAGAAGATCCTGAATGTATTTTGGTCCTAAACCATTCAGTCCTTTGCAAACTAACAGCAGCATTTTGAAGTCAATTATTTGACAGACAGGAAGCCAGTGTAAAGATCTGAGGACTGGAGTTATATGATCCACTTTCTTGGTCTTAGTGAGGACACGAGCAGCGTTTTGGACTAACTGCAGTTGTCTGATGGACTTTTTAGAGACTTGTGAGGACAGCATTACAGTAGTCCAGCCTACTTAAGATAACAGCATGGACCAGTTTATCTAAATCCTGCTGAGTCATCAGTCCTTTAATCCTCAATATGTTCTTTAAGTTATAATAAGTTGACTTCACAGCTGTCTTAATATAACAGCTAAAATTCAGGTCAGAGTCCATGAAAACTCCCTGATTTCTGGTTTGGTTGTTAGTTTTGAACTTAGCTGTTTGAAGCTGAGTACTGACTTTTGATCTTTCTTCTTTGGCTTCAAAAACTATTATTTCAGTTTTGTCTTCATTTAACTGAACAAAGTTCTGGCACATCCAGACTTTAATTTTATTGATGCAGTTGACCAGAATTTGAATGGGACTGTCATCTCTTGGTGAGATGGTTATGTAGATTTGTGTGTCATCAGCAACTTTGTGTGTCAACTGTAATAACATATTATATTGTTTTTGCAAAATTTGTGCAAATGGCAGTGTCATCTTTAGTACACAGTCTCAGAGGCAACCGTCATGGGGAAAAGCACATAGGAGGCAAAATGACTGTGTAGCAGATTCCAGCATCTTCAAAATAAAGATTGGAACTTTTGTTTCATCCTGACTGAATAAAACATTTGAGGGATTTTCTCCTTACAGACAAACAGTCCCTCTCACTGCAAAGTGAGGTTTGACTGGTAAAAGCCCAGGACTCAGATTTATGACTTGGTTTTCAGTTCCACAGGTCAACAAAGGTCGATTCTCTCCAACCTGGACTGGGAAGTGCTTTGTTAAGTTATATCAAAGATCTGGGAAATTCCTGAACTTTAATCTTCTGCAGCACAAATCTGCCTTTTTAACGAAATAAAAATGTTTTATGGATTCCAGATGGAACTCCTCCAGAACGTTGTCCACTTTGAAGCCATTTTCTTTCTAAACTTGTGTTTTCTCCAACTGATAAGAAAAACCCCTTTCCTGCAGATTTCAACTCAAGGACCCTCAACACACCAAAAATGTTTATTCTTGACATACCAAAGCGTAATAAAACATGTAAGGTTTTCTCTGTGTTTCTTTTTGGACTGATCCAAAGCTGGACTTTTTATCTTATGCCATATCACCGCAAGCCATTCACTATCAATCCTACCACCAGCCGAGCTGCGGGATAGTCCGCATCAGCAGAGCTGCCTGATCCAAACCTTCGGACCACCACGTGACAAATCTTCTGGTCTTCTTGGGAGTCGTTCGGGATCCAAACCACCTGTGCCAACTTCCTCATTTGCCCAGGAGAGTCACCACAACAGTCGTAAGTCGACTCGATGCAAACAGAACCGGACAAGTCCTGCTTGGATCAATTCTCTGCTTGTCTGCTCAAGGAGTGGTTGGTGTGCAGTCCAGATTTGGCCTGAAGTATTAGTGAAGAAGTTATACATCTTAATTAAACTTCCAGCTTTAAACAGATGAGATTCAGTTTTCAGTCCCCCCCCAGTCTTCTTAAACATTAGTTGAATTAACACCACAGGTTAATTAACTTTTGTTTCACTTCTTCCATACATTTCATTCATTTTGACAAATTACATGATCTTGAAATAAGATTTGGGTCTGAACACCATATTCTGCATTTTACAAAGTTTGGTTTGTTTTCCCATGCGAAGTCCTTTCGTAAATATTTCCTTTTCATTTATGCATGATTAGACTAGTAATAAATATTTCATATTTATCCTAAACTTGTCTGGTTATTATGAACTCCTTCTTTGAGTCATGTTATGGGTCCCTTCGAATTAAGAATTCACGTTATTAGCGTCCTGAGACTGATTGATTGATAACTGATTGATTTGACTAGCTTGAATTAATTAATTTATTAAATTAATTAATTTAGTACTCTAATGGTGTCCACACAGCCATTAGATTAGTATAAAGCTATCTGTGTGGTGGTGCCCGAGGTTGAATCAATATTTTGACTAATAATTAATAATTTTTTTAAATTATTGAAATTAATAATTGAATTTAATTTAATGACGCTAAATCACTACAACTGGAAGTGACATTAGATTTCTTTATTGTCGACATTTTTTACATAAGATACCCTACACCAACCAAACAGAATGACCACAACTGACTGCTTACATAGTAGACGAGCTTAGTTGGATCGTACCATTTCCATGTGTTTCTAAAGGCAGCTATTTACAAAGAAAAAATGGAGAGCATTTACATTAAAAGCACTATACATATATTTACATAAACCCAAACTACTCAAAAATCATGTTAAATAATCCAACCAATAATTAACTAAACCATATAAAATTGCTGCCATATTCGTTCATAGTCTTGTCACCCCCCATCTCGACTACTGTAACTCCCTTCTGTTCGGTCTTACCCAAAAAACACTTCATAAACTTCAACTGGTTCAGAATGCAGCAGCTCGGGTCATCACAAGAACTGCATCCACCCGTCACATCACCCCTGTCCTGCAGCAGCTCCATTGGCTCCCCGTCACCTACCGCATCCACTACAAAATTTTGCATCCATAACCTTGCTCCTCCCTACCTTTCTGATGTCCTCCATGTCTCCATACCAGTCAGTTCCCTCAGATCCTCCTCCTCCATCCACCTCACCATCCCCCCAGCCCGCCTTGTTACCATGGGGAGCAGAGCTTTCAGCTTCTCTGCTCCTCATCTCTGGAACTCCCTCCTTCCAGACCTCCATAACTCTGATTCTATACAACTGTTCAAATCCAAACTCAAAACACATTTGTTTAAACTGGCATACTCACTGTAATATTTCACACTGCTTTTTATTATTGTTTTATGTATCCTTTAATTTATGAGTGTATTTATTGATTTGTTTTATTCTTGTGTTTTATCCTGTAAAGTGACCTTGAGTGTCAAGAAATGCGCCCACAAATAAAATGTATTATTATATTATTATTACTGTCTTTATCATCTTAATTATTTTTTACTAATATTATATACATTGAATATTGTAGTGATATTGCACCACAGATGAGTCGCTGTATTATTGTTCAAGATTAGAATGCCAATGTTCTCTGGTTAAAAAAGAAAAGAAAGAAAGAGCGCACCTTGGAGAGCGCCAAAGAGCACAGTCCTGACAAAAAAGGCTAAAAAGAAGAAGAAGAAGAAGGAAAAAAAAAACAAAAATAACTAAAACAATGGTGAAAACAAGACTTGGAAGAAGACGAGGAAGGAGAATCAACACTGGTGAGAAGGTGAAATGTGTTTGTGCTCATTTCCAGTGAAAGCTGCACTGGTCCACTTCTTGCATGATATAACAATGGAATAGTTCATAAGTTAGTTATATATTTTAGTAAAAATATAAATTAACATACAATTTCCACTGTAAAAGAAGTTACAAACCATGCAAATGTAAAAAACACTTTTTGGAGAGGGGGCTGAGTCTCTCAACATACTCTGACAACCAAGTGTCCTGAGAAAATGTTTGTGCAGAAAGCCTAATTAGTCACCTTTACCATTAGATAACTTGCAAGAATCATCCTTCTGATAAACAAATAAACACAATTAAGCATGTGGGTTGTACCACTTTTGGTATTATCTTGATGTGAGATTCATGTGCTGCTGGTGTGTGCTGATGACTGGCACCTTGTTAGCATCTCACTGATAAACAGACATTATGTGAATAAGATTCTGGGAGCAAACGCCTTCTTCTCTTTGATGACTCTTACTTCTTTGATATCATCTTCCAGCATGACAGCGCTCTACCCAGGGATTTAGCACAGAATTCTGGGCCCTGTGTACAAACCATCTTAGTAGGCCCCTGTTCTGACTTGATGAATGGTTTTCACACATAATCTTCCTAAGACAAAAATACAATCTTAGGTTAACTTATAAATGGCAAAATGGCTTTTTTGACCACAGTCATGGTTCATCTGGCAGACACGTTTCTGCATTGCTCTGCCTCCCATTGTCTTCCTGTTCCTCTTCTTTTTATCTCATCAACCTCCTCAGAGCAACCTCCACTTTTCATTTCTTCACTTGCATCTTCTCCGTTTCTCTTTTTCTCTGTACATCCTAAAGGAAAAACCAAACAAGCTAGATAGATGCAAGATTAGCTTAACCTGCTTATAACATGACTTACAATAGAAAAAGGTTACCTGATGTAGGTGTTTCTAAAATTCTTTCATCTGAATCAGCTGATTATTGATAGTATATTGATTAACTGAACTGCCTACATGAGCTCACCTTATCTCACATCCTCAGTGCAGTACATGACAATTGACCTGTTGCTGCATCTGAAACGGACTGAAAGGTTTAATATGTATGATTGTTGTGCAATAAGAACTTGCTAGGCTATACCACTAAAGACAATAGAGTCATGCGGTAACCAGGGTCATTACACCGTTTTCAAGGTCAGATATTTTTTTTAATCAGACATATAACAGACTCAAGAGCACCATGGCTTATAATAATCAGACACTGTCTTATTCATAATTCATCATGGCCTTAAAATGGTATTATTCTTTTCTTCTGTTTTATTTGATTAATTTAAAAATTACAATAGATCATGTGTTAAAAACATTATAGATTTTGGGGTCTGGTGTATTTATTGTTTTGTTTTGTTTTATTTTATTTTATTAATTTTTCAGATTACGTGATGACAGTGGTATCTTCACAATCCAGAAATTAATGGGAATCCACTGATACCAGATATGCTATGATTGATCACTGGGAAAAGACTAAAATATCTATACAATGTTAAGCTGTTTATATATAGAGAAAGAGAGAGAGGGGGGGGGGGGGGTCAAATGATTTGTGGTAACAAGTTAAATAAATTTCTGACCGTGATTAATCTATGTTGTCCACCTCTCTACTCCAAACAATTACTGAGAAGCTTCGGCATCCTCACTTTATTTTCTTATGTCGCTTTCTATCCATTTTCTGATACTTGACTTTCTTGGGGAAACACATGACTTTCACCTTCACGTCTTGTATGGGTTGTTTGCGCTGTATGTGTTGAGCCGAGCGGTGCGGTGTGGACTAAGCCATTTTGCACAATTTTAAGGGAAAAAGATGGGGTCCTCAAAGAGCATCCATCACTGTTGTTAATGTAACACACTGCACTTTGCTCCTTCATTCTGGCAAACTGAATTTGATCATTATGTCAATTAATCACAAATTTAAAAATGGGACACAATAAATTGGTGGAGGGAGCAACCCCTCACGTTAAGCTGTGGTGTTTATTCCACAGAAGCCCGATCCTTATGAGATACCTTCTTAGAGATTACTAATCAGGCTTCAACAATGTATAATACAACACCAATTGTTATTGTTAAAGGGGATAAATAATCGGCTAAACACAAATTTCCCTTAGTGCTGCTTATGTAACATTAAACATCATTATTTAAATTTTTTTTAATTAAAATTTATTTATTTTTGCTTGATCCTAATCAACTACAACTCACTTTAAAAATGAAAAGCTGTTGGACAATATTTGGACTTCTTCTCTTGCTACGGAAAATACAGTGCATGCCCTGTTTTAAGTAGTGTTAATCTTTCCTGGATGGTGTTAAACAGATGAAAAACAAAAGAACCAGCAAACAATATATTTATGTACCATACATATTTTTTTGCATTCAATGCTTTTATTAATCATATGCAGAGCAAATTCATGCAACTTCATCATTTAGTCCTGCTGTTTATCGGTACTTCTCAGACAGGGCCAGAGCCAAAGCAGCCAGGAACTTGTCCATAGCCACGTGGACCTCAGGAGTGAAGTCGTTGGGGAACAAGATGGCCATGACCACAAGGATGTTGTGGGAGAGAATCTGAGGAAAAAAAGATAAGAAGACAGATGTTTTAATGGCAGATCTTTACTTTCCGTCCAGTTTTCCCTCATTCGGCTTGCTTTTCATGTGCTACCAAATATCCCTTCTCAAATGATTAATATTTGAAATATAATAAATATAAATATAAGAAATATTATTTCAACCCATGTGGGCAGTGAATTATGTTAAAGCTGTTCCTTTTTATAGTCAAAAAAAGCAAACAAACAGACTCAACCCAAAAAGTCAATCTAATATAGCGACAACCCTGCACATTTTTCATGCAACAAAGTTTTAGAGAAACTTGTGTTAAAAGCTCTGGAGGTTCACCTTGAAGTTGGCAGGGTCCACTCGCAGAGTGAAGGCATGCAGCTCACTGAGGGTCAGGAGACCAGCAGTCAGGTTGTCGATCTTGCTCACAGCCTCAGCAACTCCTTTCATCACAACCATTCCGTGCCTCTTCACCGGGGCAGCGCCGGGGCGCAAGTCCTTCCAGTGGGAGAAGTAGGTCTTGGTCTGAGGGTATACTGCCAGCATCCTGCGTAAAAACATGAAAACGGTTGATGGGAAATGTGCGCAAATAAATAAATAAATAAACATTGATGATTTCAATCAATTTCTGGTAATATTTACCTGCACAGTGCATCATGTCCGATGTCATCCGCTTTGGTAGCTGCCTTGCCCCAGAAGGCTTTGACGGCGTCTTTGTCCTTAGCAGTGAGACTAGTCATTTTGTCTTAAATTTTTTTGGGCGAGTACAGCACTCAGTGCAGACCGTGAGGGTTTTATGCCGGAGACAAAATGTGGACACACCCAGCACCGCCCACAAGATAGGCACCGTTCAAGTTGAACACAAGCTGCATCCAGTCAGTTTGTGTAAGAAAAACAGAAATCTTTCTGAAGTGACACTGGAGAAATGTTATCTAGTTTATGGCCAGAACGACTTATAATAAATCATATATTATAGCAAAATTCACATGTAATAAATGATAATCTAATAAGAGGAAAATTAATTATTTTATCAGATACTCCTAAACAAAATACTCAGTCATTTTCCAAGTAGGATGTTTATAAAGTAACACTGTAGCTGTTTCTTTTGTCTAAATGTAAGTCCATAAACCTTCAACAAAGCAAACATTCAAGAAGAAGAAAAACAGATTCAAGACAGATTTGCAAGTTGTAAATTTGCCAACTCAAAGTGATTATTTATCTTCCCAGTTTACTGTACACAGTGACGACCAAATAGCCGAAACATGGGACGTAAGTGCACCTTGACAATCAATATGAGATGTCAGAAAATAGTTTCTCTACTTACCTTCCCCCTGCTATTTTAATTGTTTTACTTTTTCTGTATATTTTCCGTATTTGTTCAATAGCCTACCGACACCAAAGCAAACATTTTGTAGTGTAGGGGAAAGTAAATATTTTCTGTCCATATATATATATATATGTGTGTGTGTGTGTGTGTGTGTGTGTGTTGTTGAATTTTGCTTTTCACCCCATTGTGATCCATGCCTCCTCTTTTATTCTGCTTTTCATTATGATCATTTATCCTTGTCTTAATATGATTCATAAGTTTTCACTTTGACATAAATTTAGGGTAAATGTATTTGGAAAACAAAGCTCTAATAAGCAGCTTGGGCACCATCATCACTCGGAGTAACTTGGCACTAAAACAAGTATTTATTTAATTGAAATATTTATCACTCACTATGTTGGACTGACTTTTTCTCAACCAATGCTTTATAAAGTTAATTTTAGGTGACAATTTCACTGATTATTTCCTCTGTTTTAAGGACAGCACAGATAGCCCTTTTTATAGTTATTGTAGACTCATATCAAATTATTTTCTGTTCATTCATTGGGCTTTCCTAGGCTATATCTTGGGCTGGAAAAGTTAATATTGCATCTTCTGACAGAAAAGTAAGAGGTGAGAAAACGGCCAAGTGGACAGACTTTAAATGTGCCATTCTGAAGATCTTTTCCAAAGTCAGATATTCCTGCATCATAGGTTACACAAGCACTTCTGTTCATTTAGTAAGAAATAGATCTATTTATTTAACACTTGTATCCTCAGATGTCTGATTGCCTGAACTCTGAGGTATTTTGGTAGCTTTGAAACCCTACTGCCATTAAATCAAACTCATGGTTCCAGCTCAGTACCGAACTAGCTATGAAAGACATGGACAAAAGTGCACGTAAACAGATAAGTGAAAGACAGAGATAGTCTCAGCTCTTGGATAAAGCCTAATTGAACTCAAGCTTAACTCAGTCCAACTCAGAAGTGAAACACCCCCCCAAAAAAAATCAATTAATTTGGACTTGGACAGACATCTTTGGACTTAATAAATATATGGAATATAAAAGCACAATATTATACAGTTGCTATATCAGCTGAACAGCTTTGGTGTTTTTAATCTGTGTATAGTGTTAAACAAATGCAAAAAGAGAACAACAAAATAACCAACCAACAACAGTTTCATGTTTTGTTTTGTTGCATCCATGTGTTTATTAATCATATGCAGACCAAATTCATGCATCTTCATCGTTTAGTCCTGCTGTTTATCGGTACTTTTCAGACAGGGCCAGGGCCAAAGCAGCCAGGAACTTGTCCATAGCCACGTGGACCTCAGGAGTGAAGTCATTGGGGAACAAGATGGCCATGACCACAAGGATGTTGTGGGAGAGAATCTGAGAAAAACAAAATAGACAGAGGCTATAATTGCAGATTTTTGTTTTTTGTCTGGTTTTTCCTCATACATCTTGTTATTCAGGTGCTACATAATATC
Organism: Melanotaenia boesemani; assembly: GCF_017639745.1. NCBI lineage: Eukaryota > Metazoa > Chordata > Actinopteri > Atheriniformes > Melanotaeniidae > Melanotaenia > Melanotaenia boesemani. The sequence continues at coordinate 28,973,787 of NC_055683.1, read as the reverse complement.
CCTATACTCAAATGATTATTATTTCAACCACAGTGAGCAGAATAATGGGTTATGCCAAAGAAATCTAATATAGTGACAACCCTGTACATTTTTCATGCAACAAAGTTTTAGAGAAATTTGTGTTAAAAGTTCTGGCTGTTCACCTTAAAGTTGGCAGGGTCCACTCGCAGAGTGAAGGCATGCAGCTCACTGAGGGTCAGGAGACCAGCAGTCAGGTTGTCGATCTTGCTCACAGCCTCAGCAACTCCTTTCATCACAACCATTCCGTGCCTCTTCACCGGGGCAGCGCCGGGGCTCAAGTCCTTCCAGTGGGAGAAGTAGGTCTTGGTCTGAGGGTATACTGCCAGCATCCTGCGTAAAAACATGAAAACGGTTGATGGGAAATGTGCGCAAATAAATAAATAAATAAACATTGATGATTTCAATCAATTTCTGGTAATATTTACCTGCACAGTGCATCATGTCCGATGTCATCAGCTTTGGTAGCTGCCTTGGCCCAGAAGGCTTTGACAGCGTCTTTGTCCTTAGCAGTGAGACTAGTCATTTTGCACCTGTTTGTTAGTTGAGTACCGTGATCAGTGAAGACCATGAGGGTTTTATGTCCGAGACAGAGCCCATACACACCCATCAACACCCACAGGCGGTCTAAATTTTGCAACTCATTCATTTGTGAGATACAATAAACCTTTGGGGTCTCTATGTGCTTCCAGATGCTGTATTAAATCCCATTGTGTGCACATTGAAAGTTACCATCAAGACATTGATACAACATATGCTATTACAGCTCATATCAAGTAGGGTCAAGAGATTTGAAAACCTTTGACAGATTTGAAGTTGAGCCATTTCAACAAAAACAAAATGTTAGTTTGTTAAACAAAAAAAAAAACAAAACAAAAAAAGGTTTTTCATATTAGTGCTCAGATGCAGTTCTAATCCAGGTTTCATATAATAATAAATAACAAAAGAAATTGTGAACATTAATGGACCATTGATTCAACTCAAATCTAAGCTCTGCAATCAAGTAATATTAATAGATTTTTTTGGAAACCTTCCAACTGGACAAGTAAAGCCAGTTTCTGCTTTTCCTGCCAACACGAGCTGCTTCTGAATCTTATCTAAGACACACACCGTAGCTGCATGGGTGGATCCACATATGGTGAACAGATAACTCTTTTTCTGGTTCAGCTGATGGTGTTGTGTTTTCAAGCTGCCGTCTTCTGTATAGGAACAACTGGACAATCTTGAAAACTGAACGTATGAATTAAATAGAATGTAAAACACATTTAGTGGGTTTGTCCCCCACCACACACACTCACACACAAGTGCACCTTTGAGGTACAACACCAATTACTAAAATACTAGAAAATTCAATGAACTCCTTTATTATGTATAAAAATAACTATCTTTTGTTTGAAAAGTTTTTTTTTTAAAGCTGATATAACATTTAAATAAAGTAATCCCTATCTGTGCAAATTCACAAACAACTTTAGAACAATAATTTGAATACAGAACAAAGCTCTGTAGGACACGCTTGTTTCATATACTGACATTTAGGAGTCAAAGGTTTTTATGGTTCACCTTTTTAAAATTCCATAAATCAGAAAATAGCAACAGCAATCAGATGACATATATTATCATGTTGTTCTCAAGAACAAAATATGAAACAGATTCTAAATAAAATTTGGAAAACAAAATCCTGCAAAAACATCTAGCACGTAGCAAGAAGATTTAAAACTGGGAATGTTAATATGTGCAAGTTTAGTGAAATCCAAACATCTTTGCTTGACAACTATATTCAGGTAAAATCTTCAACTATTGAATTTTTAATTAATTAGTCCATACGCAAATGTAATATTTGCTCCAATGAACCCTGTACACCCTCAAACACACACATGTATAGAAGCACCACCTGCAGAGAAAGGACGTTATAGCTCCAAAATGTTTGCGTAATTATCAAATGAATTTATAGTTTTATTTTCTACATACCATTAAGTATTAATTAGATCGTTAACACCAGCTGAGTTGTACAATTTTCCTGAGTTGCCACTTAATGTCCTTGACACCCTGAATGTATTTATATGTAGTTACATTGTCAGATGTAGAAGAAAATAGAATCAAAATCAATGTGGACTAGATCTTTACCAAGGTATTCCTCAGTATATAGTTAAGTAAAGAATATATTTCCACCTGTGTGATTCTTGTATGAAAATATTTACACAAATATTGTAGCAACATCTCCACCAGCCATTTTGGAGTTATCACACTATTATAGTGTGACAAGTAAAAATAAGGACGATAGTCGTGTGTAATACAGTGTTTTTGCAACTAACTTTGTTGTGCTTTAAGTCTTCTTAACTTCATGTCAATTGTAGTGGACACCACACAAGAGGTTAGATTTATTTTACATAAAACGTAATGGGTTTTGTCAGAACCAAACAGAGAAGTAATTTTTTTAATTGCTTATAACAGAAAACAAAATGACATGTTTAGTTTTTTTCTTTTCAGAAGGTTTAACAGAGTTTATAACTGAACTCATTCACTCATTCCACTTTCACAGAAAGGTTGAATTGGCAATTTAGGAAAGTTAGTGTATTTTTTAAACATCTGGATCACTTTCAGTTGACTGACAGGGATCTTTGGTCTTAAACATGACTCAAGCATTCATTTTAAGACTTAGGGCAATGGCTCCAGTTGTTCCTTATCTCATCAACTCCTCCCAAAGAAGCAGCTGTCTGAAGAGACCAGATGCTGATGTGACAGTGTTTATCTCATAGATTGGGATTAGTGTCAGCTTGCTCCAGATGACTGCACCGTTGTTTGTGAAGAGGTCAAATAAATGTGAGGTTGTTGCAGAATCAGCCCCTAATTTTTAAAGAAATTGACCTTTTTATTTTCTCCTAACAATAGAAGTAATAACTTTATATTAGCTATGCTATACCACTAGGGTCTCACTGATTTCTTTAAACTCCTCAATGGCCACCAGGGTTAATTTTAAAAGAGGGATGTCATCATATTCCTCTGTTTGTCATGTCAGCATCATTTTCCCAAATGCACACACAATACGTACAGCTGAGTCATCCTATTTCTTTTTTCTTTTTACCATAATTGGAAATACTTTATCAAGCATGTTCCGCTTCTGTCCTTTGCCAGAGTGAACTGTAAAAATATGCAATCATTTTATCTGTCACATACCATTCATCTATTTTTTATACCCATTTAATCCAATTCAGGGTTGCAGGGAACTTATACCAGCTGCTATCAGAGAAGAGACATGATATACCATGGGCAGATCACCAACCCACTGCAGAGTTTAACAGTTCACTCCTCAGGTCTGTTTAACGTAACATACACTGGAGTACTGGGGAAAGATCATGTTAACTCCATACAGAATGGCCTCTTGTTATGATGTCTCACAGATTTTTTTCTTTTCTTGAGAAATCATGAAAAAACACTGCATATGTAATGATACAGAGTATGAATCAAGTTAGACTAAGTTATCTATTTATTTATTTTATCTATATAAAAATTTAATGCTCATATGAAAAATGCATCATTACAGGAAAATGCTTCTTCTAAAGCAACTTTGCACCACTGTTGGTATGTTGATACTGAATTAAACTCCTGCAGCTGATTGTTGTGGGACGCCCTCTAGTGTAGCTTCTATAGTACGCACCACTCAGTGACCTTAAAGTGGTTTTAATGGACTCATCTGACAAATCTGTAAGAACACAAATGCGAAAATTATCATTCTGAATAAATGAAAAAAGAAACTTGTGGTCCACATTTATTAATTCTTTTTCAAAATGCACAAATTAGAAGAGACACAGTCTAGAATTTTACATAAACCATCAGATATCAAACTAGCTGTGTGATTACATAAGTGAGATTAAAAAATTCTACATGTATAAAAAGATAGGTACTTAAATAAAAAAAAAAATTATAAAGTTTAAAAATTTAATCACTCAACATAATTATGAAAATTGTGAAAAAATCTTTAAAAAGTAATAGAAATTTTGACATCAATAGCCTATGAACTTTTGTTCAAAGATTTCGGTTTTAGGCATGATAATTACAAGTTAATACTAACATATATTATTTCAATATTCATATCTTACATGGAGCATGCTTTAAAATCCAAATCTCTCACTTTCTGGTTTCCCAACAAATCTTCCCAGTTTCACCAGTGCTTTCAGTTATTCATCAGTGAAGTCCTCTTAGATCTTATAGCACACAATACACACAGATAAACTGCGATCCTTTCTAAACACCAACCTAAATACCCTCAGATGTTACCACCCCAGTTCAATTCCAAAAAGGTTGGGACACTAATTTGTGAATAAAAAAAAAACAAAATGCAATCAGCTAATCAGCTAATCTTAGAAACAGCTTTTTTATTCAAAACATAGAAAACGGGTCAAATATTACAAATGAGACCATATATTTGTCATGAGTTAAATTGTCTCATTTTTTGCATTTGATGTTTTAAATGTTCTACCGGGAATGAAATGACTGTTTCTAAGATTTGCAAATTACTGCATTTAGTTTTTATTTACATGTAATACAGTGTCCAGATGTTTTTGGGTTCGGGGTGTAGATAAATATAAAAAGCACAGTACCGAATCATTAACCTCATATGTAACCTCTTTCCTCCTTCATAATGAAAAAAAACCAGTGTTAATGTTTATTGTCTCAGAGTTGATGGAAGAGATATATCTATTGGCAGAGTTTGTGAAACAAAGCCAACACTTTAAATCAAAGTTTGTCTTCTGGTAACAAGTCAACTCCTGGTTGGGAAATAAAATAATGATCCTGGTAGGTCCTGAATTGAGTCAGAATAAAAATGTGTCAATACAAAAATACTCTGGCATAAATCAGTTTTGTGTAAAAATATTGATGTATGGTTGAGGTGGTGTGTTTTGTGTTATTATTTAGTAGCACCAATGACTAGTTGATGCAAGGACACTTATCTAACAGGGGTGGCTTTTGTTATTCCAAATGGCAGTAATGGTCACACACAATAATTATACTTTGTAACAGCTATTGTACAGATTACAACAAACACACTTAGCCCTATTAAAAACTAATATGAGACTGATGTGGAGTAAAAAAAAACAGGAAAAAGGTGTATAATAATGAACTGCATAATGAAATTTGGTAAAACACTTCTAACTTGTAACAGACAGTGCAGACAACTAAACGTTTGCATGGCAAGACAGATGATTAACAACTGCAACACCTTCACTTCATCTTTCTACATACGTTCAATCACTGCTGAGGTTACAAAAAGACAACTGTGTACAAAAAAAAACTTATGGTGAGGATGGTGCAATCTGTCATGCCATTATCTGCACATTATAATGTACCTAAATCATTCAGGGTGAAAGACTCAGACAAACTCATTGTTTTTCTAAATTACATGGATGAAGAAACATCTGTGGAATAGCTGCGTAGCTGGAGTTGTTTATTTTGGTTCAACAGCAGGAAGGGAGGAACCCAAGAGAGGAGACTTCGGAGAAACCTGGAAAAAATGAATAAAAAAAGAAATAAAATAAAACTGTTCCTAACTTTGAAGCTTAGAGGTTACAGCCACAACATCAAGCTTACTGGAAGATAAAGTGAGAGACACACCTCGTCTTATTACATTCTGAATTCATATGGAAGTTACTTTGTTATCCTGCTTTCCCCAACAAAACAGTAGTGGGTTCCACAAAATGCATTATGGATTAAGTTTGATTAATACTAGCTGCTTAAGATTCTTATAATAACAGAATCTTATATATCTTGTAATAATAAATAAAACAGCAAAGCATTAGAATACTAAATGGGTCACTGCAATAGTAATGGCCGAGGGTTCAAATCATTAGGACCATCCTTACAACAATTAAAGCTAGGTCAAGAAACATCTCTTAATTACTGCAACGTTGCAACTTTGCAATGTTTGTTGTTTTCCATGAATTGCTAAATGTTGCAGCTAAGGCTTAACTCTGAAGATTGTGTAAGCATTTCAATACTTACAGGGGAAGGAGGCTTTGCAAAGTTGAGGTGAGCATACAGGAGTACAGCAATGTCATTCTGACTGGCCTCCAGGGCAATGGATAAAGCAGTGCTGCCATCCTGTTTGACAAAACAAAATCCTTCTGGTGAGATGGTGGATTTGGAGTGGATGTGTGGAAAAAAAGGGAACAAAGACGCTTACATTATCAGTGAGTGTGGCATCACAGCCTGGGATGGACAGTAGTTGACGAACAATGTCCACATGACCGTGTTCGCAGGCACACATGAGTGCAGTGGAGCCATCGTCATCACGGATGTTAACCTGAGCTCCGCAGGACAGCAGCGCCCGCACCATGTCCCCTCGACCGTGACTCACTGCCAGCATCAGCGCCGTCTGGCCAGCCTACAAACACAGATTATTCAGAGTTCACTCTGATTTCTTCAGTGTGTACCCAAGTTGCTGCTGCCGAGTTTCCCTTTGTGTTCAAGCTACGCTAGCACTTTTTAAGAAAACGTGTAATTCTGAAAAGCATCTGGAAATAATATACAGCTTGGATGGTGGACGGTGGAGATGCAGTGAAATCTAATGAGCAGTAGAGGGCGCACCTGGCTGGCCTTGGCGTTGACATCCCCTGTGCGAAGCAGCTGCAGGACGGTCTGAAGGTCGCTGTCAGAGTGGAAGGCAGCGAGAGCCGTCAGCATGATGGCCGTGTAGCCTGCCTTGTTTTGCTTGTCAGCATTGCATAGGCCTGTCAGGTAAAGATGGAAATCAGTATGACAGGTGATCCAACAGCCCAAACATGGACATGTATGGGACAGATCTATTTTAAGGCTTGTTTGACGCTGAGTGATACAGGACATGACACAGACTACAAATCAATTAGAAGAAAATCACAATTTTAAACCTAATTTGAACAGATTAATATTTCTAAATTATACTGTTAAGTGATGACATTTGATTTTGAATGGAAATAAAAGTAATTTTCCTTTACTTCACATGTCCTTTCTCATACATAAAAACGCAAAATATATATGCAAAAGCTCACCAGTGTCCAGCAGAAGTTTCACCACGGGGAAGTTGGAGTGAGAGACGGTGTAGTGAAGCGCTGTGTTCCCGTTGCCATCTGCCATGTTGATCACAAACTCCAGCAGCTGAGGGGAGATTGAGGCGAAGGTGTCCATATAGGCCTTGACAACAGCTGTGTCGGCTGTTTTGTGACAGGACACTCGCAGCCATTCCTGCAGCACAGTGGTGTAGGCTGCCCTCTGAGATCAGACACAATGAGGATGTTTAGAGCAAATAAACACTTGACACACAAGCACTTGTTGGAGATCAAACCACTAAAGAAGTACACAGAAAATGTGGTTTGCTCTTTCAGAAAAGGAAGAATGTCTAATAATTGTAGAAAAAATAGTTTAGAATTGTGTTGTAAGTTGTTCTATTTGATATTTTTTAAATATAACTCATTTTATATAAAGAATGGGTCAAATGTTATATAACAGCAGCATTCTTTAGTTGTTACAGTGAGAAAACCGTTTCAAATTTGACATTTTTGGATTTCCCAGAAAGAAGTAATGAGTAAATTAAATTCAACACGTACTGCTCCTTGGTGGCTGAAGGCATTGGGTTCCCCCAGGGCTTTCTGCAGGGCATACAAGGCTAAAATCAAGCTTTCACTCAGCTCCAGTCTATAAAAGACATAAAGACAACATTAGCAATGGGTGCTCATAGATTTAATCTTCAATTCCAGATTGTCTGTAATTTTACGTATGTTTACCTGACTTGTTTTGAAGATACTGTTGCAGTGTCAGTTGCAATACTCTCAGCTGCTGGCTTGGACTGTGACTGACTCTGGGTTGCAGATGTCACTGACTGGATGGTGTGCTGCTGCTTGATAACCTCAGTGGTCTTAGTGACACATGCTGATGAAGAACAGGTATCTGAAGACTTGATGGAGTTTTGCCCAGGAGTGAATTCAGTGATTTTTGAAGAGGATGAAGTAGATGTGATCTCCTGGGTTAGGGTGTGCTTTTCTGATAATTGGTCCACAGTCTCTTCAGAAGCAGAATCCTTGGCTGGACATGGAGGAGCTGATGTAGAATCTGGTGCTGATTGCTGTGAGGCACATTTTTGTGCAACAGAGTCTGTTGCTGGTGACAAAGGAGCTTTGTCAGACAGTCTTGTGTCTGCAGTTGCAGGCTGGCTGGGACTCTGCTGCAACTCTGTGACAGCTGGTAGTTTGACTGCAGTTTGTTGAGGTACGCTGGTGCTTTCTTCTTGTGGTTGTGAAGTCTTGTTATGGGTTATTTGCTGGTGCTGGTTGTTAGTGTCTGGTAGTTTTTCTCTGGCTTCATGGTATTCACTGGAGTCACTCCCCTCATCTGAGCTCTCACTGCTGCTATCATCCGATGAAGTGGACTCATAGCTGTAAGAAAAGGGACTTCTCACTAATTCACAGCTCAGAATATTTGCAACTATTAATATTGTTAATATCAAATACTGACTTTATTTTTTCTTACTTGTCTTTCTATGTTGTATCCCACTGTATAGCCTTGGCTCCAATAGCCGCAGTGCTCAGTGGAAATAAATTATTGACTGCAGATCTACAGTAAGAGGCACTTACCCTCCATTGACTCCAATGAACTGTAGGTTTTTCTTTGTAGTGGGAGAACCTGGTTCACCTTCTGCTTTCCGCTTCATAATTGATCTCAGAGAAGACTGAGGAGATGAGGCTAGAAGAAAAGATTCCATCAGTTAACCATACAACAGGAATATAACATGGTCAAAAGAAGTTAGCATGTTGATGAAGGAGTTCAGTCCATATACCTGCTTTAGATGAACCCTCTTGCGACTGGACATAGTCATTGGTTGTATATGCTTCTTCTTTAGGATGCACTAAACCAGTCTGATTACCGGATGTTACAGCAACTGCTGGATTAGACACAGGTACTGAGGTGGACAGCCCGCTTCTCAGGACATCTCGTACCTGCTTGGAGCTGACTGCAATTGGCAATTCAAGGGGAGCCTCTGAAAAACGAAGAGAAATTTTTAAAACCTTTTCTTTTATATTTGATCTTATATGTTTTATTTGCATTTTTTTACATTTTTGAGAAGGAAAGCAACAAAGTAAATGCTACAGTAAACATATTCTAATGCAATCCAGTACAATAGCAGTGAATTAAATGTCAAACACTCATTAAATACTAAACTTTTCAAGTTTCACAAGTTATTGTGTTTGATTGCATATACAGTTAATAAACTGGTCACTCAGTTTCTTTTGGCGTACAATACCAAGTGAAGTCAGACCTTCAGTTTGTCCTTTGTGGTGACTCTCAGCGACCCCACTCACTGGTTGAGGAGGTGGAGAACTGCAGGTTTCCGCCCGGAGCCGCGTGCCCACCTCCACCACAGTAGGCTTCTCTAGTGTGTACACCTGGATCCCCACAGTTCTCTTTTCCCTCTGTTGTGGCTGCTGCGTGAAGCTGACCAGTGTGTGCAGACTGCAGCCTTGTGGTTCTTGCCAGCCCATGCTAGTTGCCATTACTGGATGCTCTGCCTGAGGGGTCTTCTGTACAGCTGCAACTTGCTGCTGTGCAGCCTGCAGCTCCTGCATTGTCCTCTTTAACTTGCCCTCAAGATGACCTACATGATCTCTGAGAGCTTCTGTCTCAGGCTTCAGGCCCAGATCCTTTTCTCGAACCCAAACCCCAACATGACGAGTGCCCCTAATGTCTTCTGGTCCCACTCCGATCGTGCGAAGTTCCCGCTTTACATCTGGTCGCGCGCCACCCACAATCACTGTGTCTTCAATCTCACACCCTGAGTCTTGCTTGGAGCCTTCAGGTGTGGTTGGAGACATTGGCCCTGGTGTCTTGTTATTCTTAGCTCCATTGCTCACCTCTTCCTCTGGGATATCAATGTAGAGCTCCCCACGGGGACGACCTCGGCTGAAACCCAGAGTGTGCCCAAGGAATTTCTGGCTCTTGAGTTGGACACTGAGCTGCCTTTTCTCCTCCTGCAACACAGAGATTTTAACCTGGAGCACAGGGATGGTCTTCACCTGCTCCTCAAGCTCCTTTATTTTCCTGAGAGCCGCAGCCATCTGCTCCCTGACATGTTGCAAGTGGGCAGGGGTTGGAGTCACTGGGGTAGACAGGCCGGAGCTCATGGGAGTAAAGGATCCACCTCCACCCTGTGCCCGGTTGAAGCTGTGTGCACTGCTGAGGGAGGTGTTAGAACCTGCTACACTGCTATGCATGCTGCCCAGGTTGGAAAATCTTCGCCCCTCTTTTTCCTCCTCTAGCTTCCTGCGAGCGTCTAAAAGCGTTTTTTCTACCCGAGCAGTACTAAAGCTAGGCCTCTGTGATGTGTGGTAGCCTGGAGCACAGTAGGAATAGGAGGAATGCCGGCTGTCCATACTGGCATTTGAGCACAGAGACTCAGTGGAGGTCCACCAGGAGCCAGCGTAGCCATAGCCACGAGGCAGGGAGCCATAGCGTGGCCGGCGTTGGATAGGCACCTTCTTAATAGTGTTCCCCTTTTCAATGTCGTTAACATATTTGAGGAAGTCTAGGTCCAGACGGTAGCCATAGGGGGTCTCCACTGAGTAGGGTGCCTCCTGTTCTTTGGTGTGCAGAGAAGGAGGAGCAGGCGGGTTGAGTTTCCCTGTAGGGGAAGGAAATCAACTTTAAACAAACGGAAATCTGTGTCTAATCTTGAGCTCAGACTTTAGAAAAAAAGCATTATTTCTGGAATACTGTGTATTTATGTTTGTGCTCTAAAACTATTCCCAAACAAGGTACAAAGTGAAATGGTGTATTGGCTCCAACGCCAGGTTAGGTCTCCAACCTAAATACTTAAATAAGTATAATTTATTAATGTTTCTATAATAGCCATATTCTAAGGAAAAAACTTAATTATTTGAGAGGCTTTTGGATTTCTGTTAACAGGCATATTTTCAAGTTATTCCTTCTATTCAAATCAGGGGTACAGTGTTTTGTTTGATAACTGAATCAAACAAAACAGTTAATGGGTTGATGCTACACTGGTTTAGCTCCACTGTCCACAACAAACTTGTATCTGGTCATTCAGTCAGATAGCAATGCCTTTTTATTTTATTATAAGAAGCTGCAATAGTCTCTGATGGAAAATAAGTGTGGAAAAAGAAATTAAAAGGCTTCTGCAATAAATATTTACAAATAAATCGGAAGTTGGCCAGAGAGATATGTTATCAAGAAAAAAAAGTCTTCATATATTTACTTGTTTTGTTTATTTATCTAATTTTTTCAGTCATGTTTATTCTTTTCACCACTACTTATATATTTTTATTTACATTGATTAGATGATATTATTATCATTATAACATCGTGACTTTATATTTATAAACTGTAAAAAATAAATAAATAAATAAATAAATATACAGACAGCACCTGGGAAGCTGGGGTCCATGTGCAGCACCTGAGCCATAATGAACCTGTGGCTGCTTTTCAATCACATAAACTCTCACCTGTGGGAAAACAGACAAGCTGAAATTACAATAGAGCATATTGAATAGAAACACAGACTAATGAAATGGAATGATATGCAAATATCTGACATAAAACACAACCTAACAAGAGTTGTGTTTACAAAGAGCCTGCCCTTTCCTGTATATGGTTTGAGTCCTGGCCAAAACTTATTTCCATTTTTGGCCATATTGTTCTTTCTGCATGATGGTGAGGGATAGCTTTACTGCTTCTTTCACTACATCACCCTCTTGCCTCCATGCCTGATTTAAGCTGTTCGTTTTTTGGAGCACAATTGTGTATTTGCTTCTGTTCATAGCATTCGGAGAAGAGAGGGGAAAGTTTCCTGGCAGCTGATTCCAGGACAGAGATTTGCCAGTTACGACCTTATTAGGAATCATCTGTGCGCACTAACCTCGCCTCACAATTTCGGGTTTGCACACAGTCTCTGCTCCTGCTTTCTCTAGTTTCTTTGTTTTGTTTTGTTTTTTAAATATCACCTACCACAAGTTTCTTTTTTTTTATTTGTCATTGCTTTATGCTTTTCTGCCCCTGTCTCCCTCTCTTTAATGTCAGCTGATGATCAGGAGGTTTAATCTGGTCACTTTTCTCTTTTTTCCACTGCCAAAAACAAAAAGAACAGTGACTTGCTGAAACTTATTTCAATGTCCTTTTCACTCCAAAATTAAAAGAGTTTGATTTCTATAAACAAAATATTGTTTTTTTCTTTCACAGAAAGCAACACACTGCCAGCAACCATTTAGAGATTCCCCCCACCCCCCCTCCCTCCAAGCCAGTTTCAAAGAGTTTGTGTCTGCTTGGAAAAGATTAACTTTCTAGGTCATCACTTTGTGGGAACAGGGAATGAAATGTTTAAGCCACCCACAGTATTAGTCCGTTGAACATCTTTAAATTATTGAGGCTTTAGGAAGCTAATATGAAAAGTTTCTTTCTTAAGGCACACTCAGTAGGATTCAGTTTAAGGCCATTTCGTTTTTTTGCTCCCTCTCATGTCTTGTGACCCTCAGTTGTGCTCACTCAATTGTAAAAAGTAGGGCACTTGGAAACACTGACTAAATTGACTTGGTATTTCTGAAGTGCTGTAGTCAGTTAAATTTCTTGGTGTGATTCCCCTTATCTGTATCCTTTCATCACCTTTCCATGTCAAGATGACCACACCCAATAGAGCCATGTTAATTTTGTATGCATTCGCATACAGACCCTTTTTAATGGTAGGAGTTTAAAGCACTTCTCATTCAACAGTGTTAAGAAGGAATCACATTGGCTAATTTAATTTGATGGGGCACCAACAATAAGCCAACTATCTTTCAGCTAACACATGAGGAATTTTTCAGATGGCCCAGATATAAATTAAAAGAGCCTTCATACATACTGTATGAAGGCTGTGGAGAAAAAAATTAACTGAAAAAATCCTTCTTTCATTAAAGATAAGATGTTCTTACTGAACTTGAATACTATCATGAAACATTACAAGGCAGAGTTTTGGCTTGCTGCCTTCATCTTTCATTTTGAGAGTGTTTATCGCAAATGTAGGTGTCAAACTGATTATGTGTTGCAGTGTCAGTATGACAAAATGTGTGAGAAAGTAAGAGCAGGACACAAGAGTGTCTGGAAGTGAGACGCTGTGTGACAGTATGTGGGCAGGAGGGTGGAGGACAGCACTGACAGGGGACAGTTGATGAGATATAATTAGAGCCGGCAGTTTAAGTAACTAAACAACCCAGCTAGACATGAAGGATGATGTTGTCCACTCAATGTCCCATGAATCCAAAATGCAGTGTTTCTTTTTTAACCTTAAATTCATATCTTAACATTTTTTATTGGTCAGTGTTTCAAATCAGTTTTTCTGGGAGCCATTCCTCCCACATAACCTCCCCCCCTAAAAATACCGATGCCATCATGCTTTCACATCTGCTTTTCAATCCGTAGCAAACTGGGTGTTTCAGACGTGTTAGTATGTATGAACTCCCCCGTGTGTCTGAGAATGGCCAGGGTGGAGTGGCTGACCTTCTTTCCTCTCCTTAGGCTCTAAAACAGACTTCCTTTGAGATGAGATCTGAACAGAAACCAGTGTTTACTCTTCCTCTGCACCATACTGCAATTCTTCTGGTGACTCTTCCTGGCCAGTCTAATCCAGGACAAATGCTTTGCCCCCCAAATTACCCCTACCCCACACACATACACACACACACTTCTTATACAACTGCATACCATGCTAAAGGAAGCTAAACCATGGTCTACTCCCTCCTTTCCCTGCTATTAAGATTAAGCCAACCCTCGGGGGGCAAGATGCAGGTCATCCAGCACAAAATACATGTCTGTGGTATGTCCTGTAAGATGTCACGAGAATAAATGCATTATGCTGTGACTTCATCACCCTGCTGCATAAATAGTTTTTTGTGCATCCAGGTTTATTTATTTATGTTCAAACTCTTACATCACATCTGAGGGCTTTACAACTGGGTTTGATTTACATCATGTATAAACATCCTTGTCTCTTTGGTGTGTCAGAGGATTGAGACCACCCTGATAAGTCATTTGAAATACCAGGCCATATACTGAGTTCACTTCTCCTAAATTTATCAGACTCATTACTTCCATTCATTAAGTCATCTTATTATTATTGCCATTACAAAGGATTAAAGCTCAGTATTGCTAAGTAAGAAATACAACTGTTTCCAACAGCCTGGAAAAATCTTTATGGATTTTTCCACTGCCTTACAGACTCTCAGGCTTTGTTGATGGCTACTTTGCAAAAGCTTGGGAATGGTTTGTGAATTAGGAAAGAAGGGATTTAGTTTCTGCCTCATACCAGCTGCTTGCACTGCGAGGATGGGATGTCTCCTCCCCAGGCTCCTTCCTCTCCTTTACTATACTGTACTTGCCTTCTTACAGTCAGCACCTGTGGGGGAAAAAAAAGAATAAAGGAAACTTGAACTTTGGCTGTCACTGCCTTACTGTAGCAATTTGAGGCCTAGAAAAATGAAAACAAAGACGATATCTGGACTCAGTCATCAAGATACATCAGTTAAACCTCATTAAAAGGTGTACAGCTCTGTTGACACACAGATAAAAATGGACTTACAACAGGTTGCAAAACAGTGGCCCCTGCAAGACTATAAACACAGGTTGCAAAGCTAGAAAAAACATACCAAAGCATTCCAGTGGTTTTGACTGACAAGCCGGATGTGAAGAATATACCCTCATGAGATGCCAGTTGCTCTGACATTGTGGATGAAGGCTGATCCATGTTCCTCTCCCAGCTTACTGAAACACTTTCACCCACCCCCCTTCCCTCACTTTGGCTCAGGGCACTCTAATCAATTCAAGGCCGGGAGCGGGAGTTTTTCTGCCATGTGACTGGGTAATGTGCTGTTTTCTAACTTGTGTGACTAAAACTCCTAAATCCAGTTGCACAGACACACACCCTCCATGTTGGTGGGAACCGCCATCACCTGCACAGACGCAGGCTGATTTCATGAGCACTGCCTTCATGGAAAAAACAGACTTAAGTACTGTGTGAGTGTCCATTGGTTAAGCTGCATGACAGTGTCTGCTGATTCTCATACTTTGGCAGCTCAGCGTAAGGCTCCTTCGTAAGAGTGGTCGACATTTTGTCTGAAGGCTGCACAAGCTGAAAATCACTGATGGGTGACCTTTGCATAAAATCATAACATGACTTGCTGTTGTTCAGTCCATTGTTTCATAATGTTGTCATGCCAGTACAACAGAGGGTGGAAGGTTGGTGGGAGAAACAGATCTTTTGGACTGGAGCGACAGCCAAATTACAAAGAGCCATTCATTGAGCTCCAAGCTCCACAGCTGGTTTTAATAGAAAGCAAGGAGGGGCATCTCAGAAACAGAGAGACTGAGAGGAACAGTGTGTGTATGTGCGGCAAGGAAATTTGCCTCAAAACAAACAAACGGTTGATGAGGTGCTGTTACGGACCCACACACTGACAGACAGCAAGAAAAAAGCATGATGTCCACTAAATCACTGATGTCTACATCTAGAGAGACCCCAAACTCAACAAGTGGGAAAAGATTATATATCATATAGTCCGATATGATTGTAGGAGCTTCTACAGTGTATCAACACAAAAGATTTCTCTCAAACTAAAAGAAGAAAGACAAAACCATTGAATGCTGATAGCTGTAAACACTGTGTTGGCACAGATGGTGAATACTTCTGTAAGATAAATACCAAACGCAACAGAGGAGACTAACTAAACTCCCATCGCCTCCCACACAACACATGAAAACACACAGATCTCAATACATCAACACTGTCTGAGTTCTAAAGACCCCCACAGATCAGCAAACACAGCTTAAGCTGATTTATTCTGGTAAGGGCACAAATTATATGAAGGTCAAATGATTTAATCGTTTTTAATTTGTCTACAAAACTTTGGCAACAGCCTTCTGACAAAATCTCACTTTTCTTGTGATAGTTTGGTGCAGAAACGCTCTCATTCCCTCAGTGCTGTCAGTTTATAAACCTCTATCATCATACCAACCTAATTGATGTTGCACAACAGAGATGATAGCTTGAGATCTGATGAGGAAAGGGTTACAGGAAAAGGGTTTTCATCTCTGTATTCCCCATGGACACAAAGACAACACAGTCACTTCCTCCCAGCCCAGGAGTAAAAGTAACAAGACGGACAGCTCACAATGAGAAGGAGAAAAAGGAGAAGCGGTAGGAGAGGGAGAAAGCGGAGGAGAGCAGTACCGTTAATGTATATGAGGTAAAGTGGGAAAAAAACAGTGGGAATGTGAAGGAAGAAAGGCAGAACTGCAAGAGGAGGGGGAAAAATGAAGAAATGCTGTAGGATTTTTAGATGGAAACTTCTCAAATGAGAACAAACAAGTTCTCAAGTTTGAACTTTAGTCTGCTGCTCTTAATGGTGGAATAACATCAGAAGATCACAAAGACAGCTACAAGTGCTCCTCAATGAGTAAATAAAGTTTTAGAGGAAAGTTTCTCATTGTCTGACAAGGGCCCCACCTAGAAGATTACTATCATTCATATAATCCATCCTCCCAAAATAGACAGACAATAGAGAATTCTTTAACAAATAGCACTTAGTCAAACTAAGAAAAAAACCCATTGTTGCTTTAGTTGTCCCCCATCAGACTAACAGGCAACAAAAAAGAAGATTCCTTCTGCCTTATGCAAAGGTCATTCAAGAAGACAAAGTTGCTGAGATATCTCTTTAGATTTCAGTGTCTCCATCCTTTCTATGCAACACAGAAGGCTTCGTTCAACCGACTTCTCCTGACTGAATAACAAATCAGAAAAAATTACAACAAATCTTTTTGTTGTTACCAAGCATGATGTTACTGAACAAAATACGTCACAGCTTGACAGAAAGAGCCCTCGCCATGTGCACTGGAGCCAGATGAGGTCATATTAACATGGTAATACAGTGTGTTCCAACACTTCTGGAGGGACCACTTCTGTGGTTTTTGACTAATGTGGGCTTTTAAATTCAGGACAGTGAAATCATTACCCGATGGGATGTCACCTCTGCCCTTTTGCAAAAAGCCCTGTTTTTCACATTAAAGAGTGGTGGTGTGGTGAAGCAGACGCTGCTGGGCTGGAACAGTCTGGTGGTAGCTAGAGTAAGGCCAAAAGGAGGGGCTGGCCAGCTCACATTACTCCTGGAACAGGAGCAGAGTAAACACCCGCCAGTCTGCTATTGGTCATTGTGCTGACCTTCAACAGGAAACTGAGCAAGGGTGGAGCTGAGCGGCACCGGGAAAAAGACACACTGGCAAAAAAAACGTATTTCAGAGAAAATTCCTGAGCAGTTGTGGAGGTGGAGATTAAGACTGATGGCGAGCAGAGAGGCAAAGTGCTTCTCTGTTTGGAAGAAAATGTAATATCTGGAGGGGAGGATGATAAAGACCAGGCGAGAGTCAAACTTGGGGAGAACAAATCAGGGTACTGTTGGGGTTAAAAGCTCATGCCAGTGTGTGTTTTGGTATACAGTTGACAGCGCAATAAAGCGGAGGAAGTATAGTCTCTCTGTGGTGGTAATACAGTTAAGTGGTTAACTCTCAGAGATTTGATCAATTACTTCCTGATATGAACGACCTGTTGATACAAAATACTCTGTGGACACAAATACATCAAAATGGGACAAGAAAACTCACCCTCATTGACTACTCCAACATGTTTATGTAATTTATTGGACAGAACAGTCCATTTGGCTTTTCTTAAAAGAGGATCAGTCAGATTATTCATGAAGATAATGAATTCTGTAAGACTTTAAAAGCCAGATTTTGACCATATGTTCACAATAGTCACTACACTGGTTTTGGTAATGAACAGTGATAAGTAGGAGTTTTAACTTGCTGTGTTTGCCTCATCAGGCAGGCATTACCAAGGTAATATTGGGTCTTACAGTTATCCCCAGCTTATAAGCTTACCCATCTCTTGCACAAAACGTCTTGTCTAAATGCCCTAGAACTATGCAGTGATAGTAATAATGACTTACAAAGACTGCTTTGGGTAAAAGAAACAGCAAACGAATAGGGTTCTTGTTAATTTCTGATTTGGATAGTTTATCTGAAGGCATAATAAAAAAAAACAAAAACAACTTGGCCCATAAACAACATAACAAGACCTTATATTACAAATATTCCTCATTGCAAGGGATGGAAAATACACAGTAATAATGATGTATTTTGCTTTAACAGAACAGTTAATTGATTAGGCAGTAAAACCTTTCAGAAGAGATAATCTGTTGTAGACCAAAGACAGTGACAGACTGTCTGATGAAGGTTTAGGGTGTAATTTCATTAGCCTCACTAAACCATTTAAGTGCCCGGCGTGTGGCCCATGTGTGCAAATGGGGTTTATAGCCCTGCATTCCACCCCAGCACCCCTGGGCCCGAACGCAATGATGAGACAATCACATTCCAGCCCAGCCAAGAAAAATGCAGAGGGAAACTCCAGCAGCACACAGACCTGACCATAGGACTCTCAAATTGCAGTTTTGGGGACTCCCAGAGTTGTCTGATGTGAATTCCTCAGGGGTCCCTCTATACACCAGGAATAGACCGTTTTCACATAACTCACAAGCTCTTATAATATATTCAGATGACACCTTATTTGGTTTACTATATATCTAGACAGTGCATCCCTTCAAGAGCTATAATGTTCCATTTTTGTTTAAGCCACAACTGAAAACAATAGATTCAACAATAGACTTAGTGCTTTGGAATATTAAGACAATATATGGGAGTACATCAGAGTAATAAACAACTACCCCTGTTCATGTGACCACACAGGGATCAGCATGCAGCTGCTACAAGATATTCCCAGTTAGGTGATTTAATACATCCAGAAAGCCATTATACAACAGCAGGACAGTGGCGTATTGTATGATGCAGTGTAACAGGCTGATGACTACACCCCCACATCCTGCCAAGTTCTGCATGTCCTCCATGAAAACAGCATCTGACATGTTTACTTACCAATCTAGCAAATATGTCACATAAAAATATAGAATACTGATTCTTAAACAAATAATGCTATTAATATAATGTATAATAAGATTTAGCATAGGCATTCTATTAAGATTTTACAAATCTGTTTGTATGAGAAATTGGTGGGGAAAAAAAGTAAAATCTACTTTGTTTACACTCCACCTGCCCTGCTGACATTCACCTCCTTCCTCCTTCAGACTTCATCCTCCCCTTGGTGAAGACTGACCTACTACAGCCGGCGAGAGCAGCAAATTTGAGGCAAGAAGCGCAAAGAAAAACATCTGGAAGTAATGAAAACTCGCAGGATGCCTGGGACCCACCCTCTCCCAAGAGTCCTTACTAGCTTAATTGAGTTTTTCAGTTTTTAATCTAATTAAAGATGTTGGGATATTGCAACATACCATGCATTAGGCATGATGAGGGGAAAAAGTTAACTAACAATGAATAAACAAACCAAAATCTCTTTCCGTTTAGGACAGTTAAGAAACGGATAATTTAAGAAAAAAAGAAAAAAAAGGTGCGTCGCATTGCTCAAACTAAAGACAAAAGTTGAAGTGGGGAAAAGAAGTCCTCCTCATGAGCGCTATGAAAATGACCTAACACAGCCCATGTAATGAATTTTACAATGGTGGGCTACTAATGCACAGCTTTTCCAACGACAAGACACATAAATCCCAAGAAATGTGTCCACCATGAACTCGCGTTACAATAAAAACAGGCGTACTTTCAGATAATGTAGAAATGATATAATGCAGAAGTGGGCTATTATTAAAGATAATTTTCTTTTGGTTAGAGGCGCTTCACGCGACCGTGAAGACCCTCCGATGATGCTCTAAACAAAAAGGCACGCACTGAAGGAGCGACCACGAGACTCACCAACACATTCCTTTAAAGGTTCACAAACGCTATAGCGATATTACGAAACCCAGTTTGTCTCAACATTTATGAATAATTATAAACGTGTAACTGCATCTGGGGTGGTTTTGGGGTACCATGGACCCGTTACTTCGGAGAAATAGGACCGGCGGAAAGGGCAAGACCGACGCTTCACAAAAGAAGTCTCAGGAAGGCGCGTCGTGTGAAGCGCTTTAAAACACAGTCTGACAAAGACAGACAAAATATTTTTCAAACTGAGGAAATATAACTTAAGTGCTGCTCTTACCTGCCTTCAGGAAATCCTTTCAGCCTTCTCGGCCCAGGAGCGCTCACTGTCGGAGACAAAAACACCGCAGCCAAGATGCTCCGGGCCCCCTCCCGCTACTCTTAAAGGGCCAGCAGTCACCAGGAAACAAACACAGGGGCTTGTGTCTTGTACCACTGTCAGAGTCGTCTGCAATTACCTGAAAGACCCTCGAATGGTCATTCTGTTGTTTTATTAGTTTATTGTCAGGGAGGCATTAGCAGGCAGTCTGCAAAATAGTGATAGATTTAATTTCTCAACAAACAAACGCAAAGTTGTTGTGTAATTTAGTAATGGGTAAGATAAGGACCCTCTGTTTTAATCCATTCTATTCTAAGGGGAAAAAAAGTTTTCTGTCGGTATTAATACTATTAAGTATTGGAGCATGTGATGTGGTGTGTTTATGAGTTTGAATGCACTTGCTATATACTGAAAAACTAAATTGAATTAGGAGTGGGGTGGTGGTGAGTGAGACACATAGAAATACATTTTAAAAGTAAGACTTGTTTGTGTTTAACACATGTTAAGAGACTGATACGGGCAACATGAGCTTAACGACAATTGGCCCGCATATGGCATGGACAGATCTGGGCCACATATACCAAATCATATTTGGGCCACATATGGCATGCCATGGTATAAACAGAGCCATCATTGCCAGACCTGGCAGGGACTAACACAAAAACCATATGTTGTTTCAAGTGATGTCAAGGAACTGTACCTCCTCAAGACATTTTAAAATCTATATTCATACCCTGTAAATATTTGTTATATATGTACATACAATATATTTTAAAGTTGCATTGAGTTCTGGTGTGAAAAGATTAATCCACATATTTAAATTTTAAACTTGATATGTTGACTTGTTTTGCTCAAGTTTAAATACAGAATAATTACAAAACAGTCACAGAAACATAGTTCAACTTAACATTATGGTAAATACCTTTCATATGAACTCTTAATAGAAAACATGAATATTTAAGTTGTACTTTAGTTGCTTACCATATCATAATGTAATACTGTACAGAAGGTACAGAATAACATAAGAATGATGAAAAAATATTTGTTTACAGAAAGCAACACTCACTAATTGGTAAACATACAGCAGTGACAAACATAATGCATGTTAATTATACAACTCAGTGTTACAGTTGTATAGCTTCACAAATAAAAGCAGGAAGTGTAGGAAGAGATATTTATTGGAAGAGACAGTAAATAAATAAAAATCTAATTGGTAGAAAAGCAGTTCCTTGGCTAGTTTACTTGTTACAGTGTTAATATGCCACAGCTTGTTTTACAATAGTGCAATTTAACAGATACAGTAGTAGAAAAAGGCTACATTAAATGCAAACTTTCAACAAGCAGTGGTGAACTTACACAACACATATGGAGTGCTTTTTGACAGCAGTTAAGGTTTAAAAAAAATCAACATTGCCTAACCAGGGAAACCATATTCAGTTATCACACCGTACTGCATCTTGATAGTAGATGCAGCACTTTGAACAGTTTATGTGGGTGAAGGAGACAGCGTGGCGAAAGGCAGTGCTTCTGTGATAAACATCTGATGTGGCTGCAGTGCATTACAAGAGAAATTTCACAGTTTAAAAAAAAAAACACCTTTAAAACAGGCCATCCTGTTGTTTTTCTTTATGTACAAGCCCAGAGGCCTGAGTTTACACAGGATGAGCCCACCGACTCTATATTGAATTCTGAAAACAAGATGTGCAGATAAATGTGACAACTTGAGAAGGAAGGAATGCAAGTTATTTGGTCTGTTGACAGCAAAAGAAAAATCTTATAGCAATGTCTGGCAGTGACTACCACTAGGAATGGTTTAGAAAAATATCCCTTACAAATAATAAAGGACATGACTAAACAGACCGCCTGCTGCCTCTGTAAACGCAAAAAGAAAACTGTTCAACTTCTCAATGATTTGGATACAAAATGTTTGGTAGCTTTTGTCTGTTAAAAAAATTAAGAATTAAAGCCTGATCAAACTTCAAGAGATTACTCTGGGTTGCCACTGAGTAATTACTTTGGAAAGCTTTTTTATCCTTTTATAATTCTGGCATCTTAAGAGCCTCCTTCCAAATAACAATGTTTACAGAGCAGATAACCTTCCAGTATAAACAGCTGAGACTTCTCTCCTACAGAGGTGTGGGACTGGTGGAGACGGGGGAAATGGTTCATCAGGAAAAGAAGTGACAACTAGCCGTGTGTGTTTGCATGTGTGTGGGTGGGTGGGGTTGAAGACATAACTGGGTGGCTGGGCAGGCGAAGGGGGTAAAATAACGAGGAAGAGGATGGTGCGTGTGCTTGTGACAGTTGGTGTGCCGGGTAGTGGGGGGAGGGGGAACAGACGGGATGGGATGGTGCTAATTTCTAAAGCTTGTTGCCGTGTGTTCTTTTTCAGTCATCTGCACCTCAACAGTCGACCTTGCGAAGACTGGACCTGCTGTAGGAGTTCCTGTAAGAGAGAAAAATAGATGGTGTTAATGAATACAATGAATTTTGTGACACATGAAGGATTTGTGTACACTTAATTAATATGAGGTGTAACAACTTTTTAAAAAGGTTTTTTTAAAAGAAAGAACACAGCAAAGGTTTATTAGCAAAATACAAAGTCATTAAAGTCAACTTAGTTTAGAGGGTCAAACTATCTCTCAATTTTTAATTTTTCTGGCAGGTGCCATTGTCTCTGGTTCTGTTTCTGATTTTAGATAAACAGTCCACTGACCCTCGTGTACACACACCGAGCTGCAGCCAAAATGAAATGATGACAACTCAAAACATATGGTGAGCATTTCCTAAATCAAGCAGGCTTCAGTTCTTAAAGAAGTGCACCCCTTTTTATCAAGGAATCTAAAATTAAAAAGTGTTTTTGCATGCCCTTTCACTAGTGTATGAGTCTTTAGCTGGCAGTGTGATAAAGTTTTGTATTATGTTACAGTTCAAGAAGCAGAATGAGCTCATTTGCGTGTCCCTGTGTGTAGGCGTGTGTGCGTTTAATGTCTCAAGTTACCGTTGTGTTTGCAGAGTCTGAGCTGGCAGGGTTTTGTACAGCTGGGGGATCTTGCGGTTGATTAGAGGACCCAGAGCTTCTTTCAGTTTATTGTAGTTTCGCTCCAGCTCTCTGTGGTACTCCTTCTGGTCTGGTCCAATCAGAGCCTTATTCTTCCTTAGGGCATCCTCACACCTGCATGGAAAATAACAACAAAAAAAAAAAGACGCACACAGTTGGGATTTGCTTTTGTTGTTTGCACAGCAGTCTGTGTGTGAGTTGTGGAGTGTGTCATCACCTCTTAGTGAAGTCTTTAAAGCACAGGCGCAGTTTGTTGTGATGGCGAAACAGCTTTGGGTCATGAGGAATGTCAGAGAGAAAGACCTGCGCCACCTCAAGGGGGCCCTGTGAGGGGGAGGAACTGTTACATATTTGCTGAGGAATGTCTATCTTTACTTCAAACACTGCCAAAAAGCCAAATTTTAATGGGACTAATTCTCCAGAGGACGACTGGCTTTAGAGACATTAAATATATTTTGATTATTAATACTTTGCATCAGAAATTGCAAATGCCAATAAGGCACCTGGTTAACAGTAGTTCCCACACAGCCCTGCAGCACCATTTGCAGCATCTTAGGGTCTGCAGGATCCTGGTTTGTGGCAAATGCGAGCTCCTGAGTCTTCTTCTGCATGTCTTCAATTGCCACCTCCATGGGGACAAGAATAATCTGCAGGACCAGATAGAACAATATGACAACATGCACTACACTTATTTAACATGTGATCCCACTAAAGAACATGTCTACCTCCTCCTTGTGGGTAACATTGATGCGTGTCTTTATGTAGGGGAAGGCGTGAGATGTTGTCAAGATGGTTTTCCGTTTGTACTGCTCATGCAGGTCGCCATGGGCACGGCCATCCAGAGTGAAGGGAGTACAGTACATGAAGGTACGCAGGTTGTAGTTCTTGTCAAAGTAGGTGATTCTTTCCTTCAACTCGTATGTGTCAAAGTAGGGCTCAACGTAGGTGATCTGGAGGTAGGCCTGTAACAATAAGCACTAAAGTTAGAAACTTTAAAACTTGTACAGGTTTTTCTAGTAGCAACAAACAAACACGTTATATTACCTTACTGGGATCCAGTTTGCTTTTGTCCACTGGGTTGGAGTCCTTAATAATTTCAACCACATCATCCCCAAACTTCACTGAGTAGAACTCCTGAACAACAAAGGGATTAATCTTTGGAGGTTTCTCTTAAATCACTAATGGCACCTTCATTAGTATCGTAATAAATCATCATGCCTCAAGTCTGTGGGAGATTTCAGCTAACTTGGTGATTGAAGGCTCCTTGTAGACAAACTCCTGCTCATCCAAGTCTCCAAACTGGCAGCCATAGAAACCCACTCGGAAGTAGGTGCCAAACATTCTCTAAACTCTATGAGGGGGATGAAAATGAAAGAAACTGAATTAATTGAAATCAACTGGCAGAATTAGAGAAAATAAAAAGAAAAAAAAAGAAAGAAGAATGTAATAAAGTTGATAGTGTATTAATATCTCTGGACTTATTAAATAGCTTTTGAAAACTACAACATGCTTTTATTTAACACTTGAAAATGTTAAAAAGAATATACATTTTGTTAGATATGAATAGATAACATTTTTAGTAACAGAAGAACTGTTGTATAAAAGAAGGGAAAATAAATATGTAAACTGAGAGTTTCTTTGCACCGTAGTAGAGAAAAAAGTGGATGGTGTCCTAATATATACAAAACATCCATGTAGAATTGTGACGGCATGTTTTGTATTACTCACCGGTGACATGTCATTTACACAGGAATTGAGGAAAACAAATACCCCAAAGCAGTGGAAGGAAAGAAAAATATTGTCAACACAAAACAGAAATTACTGCATAATTCGTTTTACCTTGTACTATTTTTAATATGTCAGATGAGCTTGTTACCTCCCATCCTGAACTCTGAAAATGTTGAGAAATAAGAAGACACATATAAGATGGAAAACAGTAAAATGTACAATTTTTCATAACCACAAAACTCTTTATCAGCCGGTGATCAAACTGAACTAACTTGGTTGTAGACTTTGTTGAAGGCATCTTGTAGTTTCCCATGGACTGTAGCCAGCTTTTTGAAATCCCTGTTAGCTTCATGGATGGGCAGCAGTATCTTGTACACTTCATTAATGGCCTCATACATAGCAGCCTGCGGTCACAGGATAATGGAACATTTCTACAGTCACCACTGAATCACATAACTGTCTTTCAGCCATGCTAATGCTCTAGCTTGTGCTGTGCTAGTATGTCGTCTGTGACCATGTAGTCAGAGAACGTGAAAGTTACCATGTTAAAAGAGGCAGCTGCCTGCTCCAGAAGGCCCACCAGGCCAGACTCGCTGAAATACTTTCCAGCACAAATGCCTTCCTCCTCGGGAGACAGGACGTCATCGGATACTGCTGACTCCTCCAATATGTTGGATGAAATATGCTGTGAAAAAAATTAACAAGTATGAATGAACAAAATAGCAAAAAAAAAACAAAAAAAAAAAACTGTTAAATCTTTTAATTTGTTCATGTGAAATGTTTGTCTGTAGAATGGGTATCCAAATGAAACTGCAAGCACCAACCTGAAATGTGACACAGCCAATGGGCAGGTAGCGGCAATCCTCCAGCATGTTGAGGTATTCTGCCACCAGTGCTGCACTGTGGACCAGACAATGGGCCGCCTCAGCGTGATTTCCTCTCTCAGAGTGCTTCCCTGCCATGTTCTGCAGCCACGTCAGGCGCAGATCAGGAGAATTCTGGTAGCCCTTGGCAATCCTGAAGCAGAAAAGGAGAGAACAATTTAGGTTTCATGCAAAACACTATTTTTGTTTACTAGCTTCATACTGGACATGGCTATACCTGTACATGAGGTCAATTAGCATTTCAGGATCCTGCTGATGCTCTTTCATCTTCACAGTGTCAGTTAGAATCATATGCAAGTTGAACACCAGATCCTGGACCTGCAGGTTTAATAGAACATACACCATTTTGTTTAGTCTTTTTCCATTTGAGTGGCTTAAAAACTGGACGTTATGAAAACAGCAAAGTTATACCTGCTCTGGGAAAGGTGTGTCACGTAGCTCTACATCCACTTCAGCATATGTCAAGATTGTCTTTAATGATCGACGAAGATGCTCTTCATTAAAGTTTTGTGACGTTCCCACCAGGGAGGACAGAGACATTGTGACCTGCATCTTAACTCGTGCAAAGTTCTGATTAAAGACCAGAAAAAAAGTTGCCATTGTGACTTAAAAAAATAGAGTTTGTAATCAAAACGTGTAGAGCCTGAGTAAGCCATGAAGATCAATTTCTATGCTATTCTTTTTTATAGTAACAATAAAAAAAACAACAACAAAATGCAAAGCAGTGTTTTAACCTACGTTTCCAATCTCAAAGTTTTGCCTCATGAGCAGGTAAAGGGAAGCAGAGGCGTGACTTCTGACAGAAGCAACACTGCTGCTGCAGTGACGCAGGAGGCGCAGGCAAAGGTCTGCACAAAGTTCTGTGTCTTCTTCAAACAACATCTCAGGAAACTGCACATAAAAATAGACCCTTTTCATTAATACAGTTTGGTCTTTACACTAAAATATTGTTCATGATTAACATCATTTTACGCTGGTTACTTTATCTTATTTATTTGTTTGCAGAATTTAAAAAAAAACTGTCAAAAATAAGACACACACATTATTTTCTTTGTTTCTACTCTAAATGGCTGTACATTATGTAAATGGAGGAATTTAAATTTGGAAGTTTTTTTACATAAGGATGATTAACCAACTGCAGACCTGGAGACACCTGAAGACAAAGAGAAACTGTTCCTACCTTGAAAACTAGAGCTCTCTGTGTAGTGAAGCAATGCTGCAGAAAGAGGGCGCTCTGGTTGCCTGCCATGCTGTGGAGAAGCACTCGCAGCACCCCACCTAGAACACTCTCTTTCAATTCAGATGCAACCACAGTCTAAAAGAGGAGAGGGACACAATAAACTACAGAAAGGAATTTCTATATGAAGGAAGTGCACCGCAAGTAGAGAAACGAGAAAAGTGCAGTACATTTTTTCAAATGTTATTTTTACCTTTACTACAATTTCCAATGTGTCCAGTACTATCAAAGATGCTTCAGTAGCCAAGTTTCCATCCACCACAGACTCCTGTTCCACCTCAGCTTTAGTCCTGAAAGTGTTATTTTACAGTCATTAGGATTACATTTAAACTCCGTGTACATGAGGATGCAGAATATTACACAAAAGTTTGCATATAATTTCAATTCTAATTTGGGAATCTGTTAGCAATATTGTGTATTACATGGACATGTTAAGTATTCAGCTTAAAACTTCTGCAGTTAGCATTGATGTAATTACTGTGAAGGTCATACTTGTCAACTCTGTCTGCATTTTGTCTCCAATGAGTGACGTTCTTTCTCCATCTGACATTCTCCTGGATGCCATAAGGACTCCTTTCTGTAAGAGTAAATTAATTAACCAGAAAAGTCACATTTCTGAAACAAAAATATGACAAAAACAAACAATATGGTGTACTAATTCTACTTACCTCTGCAGCGGCGAACCATCTCCTGACGGGCTCCAATAGTTCCCAGTATGGCTTCTTCCAGGCGGGCCTTCATGTCCTGAGACTTTTTAAATGTCAAGCTGTTGATCCTCTCCAGAGTCTTTTTCCCCTATAAATCCCAGCAACCAGCATAAGACTTAAAAAATGTGTCAATTCAGTAAAAGCTGCAGTAAAAGACTGTGGGAGGGGGTGTATGTGTGTGTGTGTGAGAGAGAAAGGGGGTGACCTGTCCTCCCTAAGGAGACTGTGTGATGAATTACAGTGATTATGAAATTAAATGAAATGAATAACAAAGCATTTTTTATTTAATTACATATTATCAAACTATGTAACAGTTTATTATATTAGTACCTTGTATTCAAAGCAGGAAACGCAGAGATGCAGCAGATCAAGCAAGCGATTGATCTGAAGTACAGACAAATCAGACACCCATCGCTCTAGGAGACTTGCATCTGCATTCTTCATCACCCACAGGAAACACACCAGCAGAGTCCTGCTGCACTCGGCAGACAGGGAGCTGGTTTGGCGCCCAGCCTGGTGAGGACAAACACACAAACTCAGAGCCAATCTTTTAATCTGCTTCAGAATATAACAAAAAGGCTGTATTAAGAAAATTATTTGTTTTTAAAAATGGACAAAGAGCCACCTACAGGCAGAGATTGGCTAAGATACTTCAGAAAAGAACAACATGGGAAAAAACATTGAAATGCTTTTCAAGTGAGTATTTTTAAGGAGTGATCGTCTATCAAACTAAAGGAGATGCCTCCTACACAGAGGCCGATGAGTGACCCGTGAGTCTGTAGGGCCCAGGGGAGCAGTCCGACCCTTGCTGCTATCACTTACCACTGAGGGGATTGCAAATGGGCTGGTTTTGGCATGAGGCAAAGGGGAGCCAGCAATTGCCATGGCAACAGACTGACTGATAGTGTTGCCACTGTCTGGGTCAGCATCATCGGTGTAGGCGGATGCATGACGGACCCAAGTAGGTGAAGAGTCTACAAAGAAATAAAAAAAAAGCACATTCAGATATTTTCTATTCCTGCCAAAAAATAGATATATTATAGCATTTAACAAATCTATATTAGCTGCAAAGATTTTCTGCTGACCACAGAAGTCGTGGAGATGATGCAAAGTCTCCATGACGATGGGGATGAGAGGCAGGTAGAGCTGAGCAATGTGGGCTCTGACCTGAGGGTCTCTATAACGGGGGTCTGCATCATGGCTGCACAGCAGGGAGTGTACAGCACTGATGGCTTTTTTATGAAGGAAGAAAACCCTAGAGATAAAAAAAAAAAAAGTTGCAGTCTTTTTTTCTTTATTGTGTAAATTTCATGTATACTGATAAAGGCTTTTGATTAGTTTCCTTTTAGGAATTCTTAAAACAAAATACTTAAGACATGAACACACCCTTCACCATCAGGATCAAGTATGAGAGAGAGCTCAGTAAGCACCAGTCCAGACAGGAAGTGCTGCTGACGAAAAGGGACGGAGAGCTCAAACATCGTGGCCACACCCTGGTCTTGCACCATACTGGAAAATGCTGAACTCTAGAAGAGAAATTTCAGTCAAATCTATGCAATCTAAATGCCTTGTGGGAACAAAAGTTTTCAAAATATGTCTTTCTGTTAATAAATACAATAAACTACAACAAATCTAAATCAGTTTTATTCCATTTTCCACCTTGCTCCTGTACCTGAGAGGTGGTGGAGGAAGTGGAAGGTGAGGGGGATGCTGGAGGGCTCAGCGTTGAGCAGGGCAGGTTGAGGATGACATAATGTTCATGGCTGCAGACGATACGAATGAAGTCCATCCTCAGGGCATTTAGAGAGCTGGGGTTTTGTGTTGTGTGGAGCTTGTTAGCAATCTGTTAAGCACACAAGTTTGTGGAAAAATATCAAAAGTGAGGAGGGAGTAATGGGGTGTTTGAAATCACAGGAAAAAATAAGAGGGAGGTAAATGTGCACCTGTTTGTAGTAGGAGCGAATGAGGCTGAACACAAAGCCCCGATCCATGAGAGACAGCAGGTCATTCAGGAAGAAGGCCAGACTGCTATTTAACCTCTCTACAAGCTCCACATCCTGAGAGAGACGCAGAGGGATGTCAAGGGGAAAACCAAGATGACGATTATTTCCAAAAAGTGATTAATTATGATAAGAAACACTTTGGAAGACAGACATGATTTACTTTATTTTATGTCAAATTCTACCGACAATGATTATTTGTTACAACAAATAAAGTAACTTCCTATTAGACAAGAAAAATTGGTACGACTCGATTTTTGTTCTTCAGTATACTCAAATCACAGTTAATAAAAAGAATGGTGGGAACTTTTCTCGTAGACTTCAAACTTCCATATGAAAGAAGGTAAGTAACAATTTGGTGTAGCCTTGATGTATCTGTACCTTGTGATACCGGCTGACAATGTCTGCACTGATGGCACATACAAGCGCATTTATGTCATCAACAAAGCGGTCTGGGAAACGCTGACGCCTCGGAATGTCCAATTTAGACATCAGGAATAAGTGATGAGCCATGCTCTTCATCTGCAGGTGTGAGGAGAAAAAGGAAATTATGAAACTGTTGACCAGTTATAACCAGTATGAGTTTGCTATATTAGCAATTGAGAGAGACATAAATTTATTCCAAAAAAAAGATAAAATACCAACCATGAGCTGGAAGAAAAACCAAGACTGCTGCAGTGCCGCTTCCCTCACAGTGCTGGTACTGACCACCCACTGCAATCCCAGCTCCTCGTGGAGCAACTGGACATGAACCAAAACAGCTAGATTTAGCTCACATGAGGACACCTTTTCATGAACCAGATTAGCTATTAAAAGAAATGTGATGGTTTGTTTTTACTTAACAGTCATGACGTGTAAAATTTGTTCTGTTAAGGTCTAAGTGCGGTGGCCTGATAGCGCTTCAATGTCAGACATAGATGTTAAAATGCGATGAATGATGATGAATGTTAATGACACTGAAAGGTTCTGAATGTGCGGGAATCAATGTGATAGTTTTACACAAAGAATGCCATTGAGTTTGTTACAGTATATTTCAGTTTTACCTTCTTGGTAATCTGCCTTGTGGGAACTGAAAACAAGGCCACGCTGTCCAGAAAGGCAGACATGCGATTGCAGCTGAGGTCGCTTGCCTGACATGAATTGATGGTGAGGTGAACACACAAACATGAGGAAAGCGATGTGAAAAAACTGGTGAATGGGAATGATCGAGTGGCCAGAGAATTCACCATGAACTCCCATGATTGAAAGGCTCGTAAGAAACCTAACAAGCCCCAGGCAGAGCTTCTGTCAACTGAGCACAACACATACTGCCTGCTAGGCAGTAGAGAGAAAATGTATTTGGAATAATGCAGCAGATGTAGTCATTGATTTAAAAAAAAAAAAAAAGGAGGTGACATGTAGGATGAGGTTAGTAGACAAAGAAGCAGACGGACTCAAAACAACCCAGAGAAGTGGGATAGGAAATTACCCATGAGAGTTGATCAGAGACTATGCAAGATAAAGGTAATGAAGGAGGTGGAGGTGAGGGCGAGGAGGAGGAAGGATTTGGCACCTGCTTAAGCTCACAGCTGGAGTTGAGGTTCCGGCGTAGCACAGATCTGGAGCCCCCAGGGGCATAAGCAGAATTTACCCAGGAGTGGGAGCGATCAATACCCTGCCATAAGCCACCGGACACACAAACAAAACACACACAAACATTGTGGCAAGAGGCAAGGACACAGTAAGTAAAGGGAGGGCAATAACCATAGAAGATATTACTTGAGGGGGAAAAAAATAAGGGCATAAAATGTAAAGTGGAAAAGGAAGTGGGTTGTGGGAGAGCAAGGAACTGGGGGAACTATAAGAAACACAAGGGACAGAGGAACAAAGCATAATTGCATTGACTAAGCAGTCTCAGTCATCTTGAGTTTATTGAATCTGTTGTGAAGAGTAAAGACACCATCAAAATACCTGGTTAAAGGGAAATCTGACATAGCACGAGGAGTTAAAGAATCAATGCATCACTATATTATGAAATTCAGTTAACATTTTCTTTTACAACAATGTTTATGATAAAAAAAAAATCTACACATATACATAAATCTATACACTGAATAATGTTTCTTTAAAAAGGCAACACCTGACCATGAGAACACAAGTCCAAACCAAGATATCAGAGCAGATTTCACAGAAAATATTAAAAAGCGACTGCATGTCATTACAGACAGTATTGATTAGGCTAACTATTTAGAAGTTTGTCATTTTTTAAAGAACTTGTAATAAAAGTAATAATAATAATAATAATAAGCATAATAATAATAATAATAATAATAATAATAATAATAATAATAATAATAAGCAACTCACCTTGCTTCCTATGATTCTTTGGACCTCCTCGTCAGGGGAAATTGGTGTGCTAGCCAGATCAGGGTTGGAGTTGCTAATACTCTTGGAACGGGACAGGTGTAGGCTGCTTGGGCGGGCCGTTGCCCTGGATAAGGTAGCATACTGCATTGGCATGTCATAAGACTGAGTACCTGCTATTCAGAAGGGAGAAACACAGATGAGAAAATAAACGGATATCCGGTAAAGTGGTTGTTGTCTGTGGTCGTATCAAAAACCAATTTTGCTGCCTTTTACAAACAGGCTGTCCCGTTTAGTCTGGTTACACACCTGCTGGGGGCATAGCAGGTTCGGCAGTGGGCAGACGGAAGCAGTAATGGATGTAAGATGCCAGCAGGCTGTTGCGGCCATGCTGGTCTTGGTTCCCTTCCAGGTTTTTGTGGATCTGGTTGACCAACAGAGCCATAGCTTCAAAAGCAGCTCGTCCAAGGTTTACTTTAGATAATTAAGAAATGAGACAGATTTTAACATTTCAGCTAGTAAATTGGCATCAATTTGGGTGCAAGACAAGAACTTTTCTGGTCTCTAAAGTATAAGTTAGATTTTTAAAAGTGTCCTCACCAATTTGGCCTGCAATGACTGGAGGGTAGACGATGAGTTGAATGAGTTTGTTGAGCAGCTGATGCAAAAACCTGACGCAGGTATCCAGCAGGGCCCCTCTCAGTGCTGCTATACTGGCCTTCAGCTCTCCCTCCATGTTAGCCTCAGTTATGATGACATCTTTAAGACGGAAAGGGAAGGAGTACTCCTCAAGCACATACACCAGAGTGAAGAATTTATCCAGGTGGGGGTCCTAGGGGGGCAACCACAATACAGATTACCAGTGCCAGGTGAACTTGATCAATTTTGATTTGACAGAATAATTTGTTTGATTCCTTAAAAACTCAAAGCTATTTCTAACCCAATAATTTTCTATAGCTGATTTAGTTCTTAAGTTATCAGACACTTAGTTTTAGCATAAGCTAACCTGACATGTTTCGACTGTAGTCTTCTGTTTTCATCAGCGGTGTCACTTGATGGTGTGTGACATGTACAAATCAGCTGATGTTCATTGAGGCTGTGTGGACCTGTCAATCCGACTCAGAGTGACAGGCGGACACCACTCAAGCTGAAGTACACACCAGATGATAAATCCCTTAATGCACTAAACTCACTGCACATGACATCTCCCCGCTTCTTCATTTCGTTGCCACATCCACTTATTTCCTATTCCTTATCACCATTTACAGAAAAAAAGGAGGTTTCGCCATTGGGGGACCCCTTGTTAGCCATTATGTGCATCTTTTTTTTATGGAAGATCTAGAGAAAAAAAGCCATAATATTTGCACCTGAGCACTGCCGACCAACGTTATGGAAGTGGTACGTAGACGACATACTGGAAAAGGTCAAAGTGGAAAATATGCAGCAGATCACAGACCACCTCAATACCATGGACGACATGGAAAAGACATAAAAATCACACACACAGACGATGGCAGTATAAAAATAAGAATTCGCAGGAAACCAACACACACGGACCAGTATTTACTATGGACTTCAGAACATCCCACCAACTGAAAACAGAGGAGGATAGAAAAGAAGAATAAAAAATATTTAACCGACCAGGTGTCAGAATCCATAATGGGCAATAAGAAAGGGACATAAACAGGTGGAACGGAGAGAACAGAACAAACTGAATAAATAGAAACCAGACAGAAAAACAGAAAATAAAGAAATGGTCACATTACCATATATCAGAGCTATTACAGAAAACATACAGAGGGCAATGAACAAACACCACTTTAGCACGCCGGTTAAACCACACACAAAACTAAGACAACTCCTGGTGCACCCCAAAGACAAAATCGACCACAACAATAAATGCAACGTCATTTATGAAATACTGTGTCATTCATGCAACAAAACATACTTAGGAGAAACAGGACGCCCTTTTAACACACGCAAAAAAGAACATCAAAACTAATGTGAAAGACAAACTAAAGAAAGACAAACACGATCAAGAAAATAACAGCCACTACAAGAAAACATGAAATCAGCAGTAACGGACCACTGCAAACAGGTAAATCACATCATAGACTAGGAAATGCCAAAGTCATCCGCTCGGAGCACAAGCATTAGATCATGTAAGTAGTGGAGATCAGAAAGCAAACCCACACAGCCATGAACGGGATGAGGGGGCTTTCCTGCTTTCCCACACCTGGAACAACATCCTCCAGTGGCAAGCCATCAGCAGGGGGCAGACTCGACTTGTCGTTCGGATGAGCTGTATTGGCGGGTCGGCGCCACCTCAATGAACATCAGCTGATGTGTATGTCAGCTTGCGTGGTGTCGGCCTGTCACTCTGATGAGTTGGATTGACAGGTCGACACCGCCTCTTTGAACATGAGCTGACTTGTACACGTCACACACCAACCAGTGACACCTCTGATAAAAGACTACTGTTGAAACATGTCAGGTAGGCTTATGAGAAAAAACAAAGTGTCTGATAACATAAGAACTAAATCAGCTATCAAAGTTATTTCCGTCCAGATTTAATATATGATTTTCTAAATGTACAGAATTATAAAATTGCATGAGCTCCCAGCTCATACAGGGACTTGCATAAATATTTTACTACTTCAAAATGTAGATAAATATCTCTAGAACATCACTATAATTATGATAGTCTTGCCTGAAAAAAAGCTTATTACCACTAGGAGGAAAAAGCATATAGAAATAAAGAAGAATCTCTTTAAAAAGTATATTTGTGTACCTGAGTGTGAACTGAGGAGGCTGCTGTCACCTCGACATTGAACACTCCTTTGTGATTATCCACCCACTTCATGCCTGGTAGCTGAACCTGCCATAGAGATATTAAACATATTTAACACTCAGTCATATCGCAAAGGAATAAGTGACAGTGAGTGAATTGATGTTCAAAATCTCTAAAAAAAAAAAAAAAACACTCACATCAGGGGTGAGTACAGAGTAGCTGGGTGGAGGTTTTTCCACAGATACTGGCAGGCTGAAGGAGCCAGTGCGTAGTCGGCCATGCTGCATCAAAGGTATCCACTGCAGGCAGGAAGAAAGACAAGTGATCTCTTATAGATGGCAAGACAACAGAAAGAGCTACCATCCAAATGAGTGTGTGGGTGATGGTTCTAAATGTGAGCCAGCTCATGGAGTGCACTCACAGTGTAGCCCACAGGGGTCTCCAGAGAAATGTTCTGTTTGGTCTGGCAGCTGATGTGGTAAAAGGTGAACAACAGATGGTGGTTGTCTGTAAGATTGGCAGGAATCTTCATCTTCGTCTCCTCATAGAACTCAGGAGACCTTTTAAGCAAGAGTTAAACAATGTTGAAAGAAGATGTGAAAAACTGTTGGAAACACTTCAGAAAAAGACGACTGAACCTTACTTGTTGTGGTAGATGACGGGTGTATACGCTTCTTTCATGAACTCAGAACAACTTGACTTTCCAAAGATGACCTGGTCAAAAAGGCAGTGAATAATGGCAGTTTGCCGTAACCAAAACAGGGCACACATTTGGCATTATCATCGTAATTATAAGGTTCTTATTTGAAACAGTGTTTCTACAGTTAAATACAGTAAGTACACACACTGCTGTTTAAAGCGCTCCACAACAGAATACAAGCTCCTTTAACCGTACTGTGACATGATGGAAAGATTTCATGAGATCTTAATGCAAGATTGTTGTCATTCAGTGTCGGAAGTACCAATAAAGGATCTCCAAAATCAACTTGTAGACAGGCAGTGCTAGTAGCCCTGCTTCACAGCATCTTGATTTTCTCCGCCGGCGAGGTCGGCTGGTTAAGCCATCAAAATCGCGACGAGTTGCTTTAGACGGCCTCTTGAGAAAATCAGAATAGCTTTTGTCGATCAATAATAATTTTCTTTTCTTCATTTTCTTCTGATCCACCTCTTTATGTGACATTTTACCCAACTTTTAAAGATGATTCATGCGGATTGGTTAAGGAACAATATGCTAAAAGCCTCTACATAAATTACAATTTAACACAAATTACAAAAATAGGCCATTGTCCTTGACTGCGACTCACCGGTAAAGCTTGGCTGGGGTCCTCTCCTGCCATGAACTGAACCTTCACAGCTATGTTCCTCACTGAACCCTGACGACTGCTGAAGTTCAGACTTTGTGGGTAAACGTATAGCAGGTTCCTGACAAGTCAAATAAGCAAGACAGAAAGGGAAAAATGAGGATTTTAACTCACGAAAATCTACTAAATGGTAAATGAAATTTGCCTACTTTCTAAATCCTGTTAAATTGTAAACAATATAACATCCTAACAAACTATAAAATAACTTTGAAGTTTTAGCCTCAGAAAAAGACTACAAAGATTAGTTTAAATGTGGACATGGGAGGAGTGTGACCCAGTATTGGATGTACTTGCTAAAGGTTACCAGGTCTGGTCCAAGTCAAACATTAGAGGTAACTATGGTTTAAATTTTGAAACAGCAGATTTTATCGATATCCTAAAGGGCACTGACTCATCACACCATCGCAAAAAAGTAAAATATCTATAACAGTTAATGCACGTATTATGATATAGCTCATTACAGGGTATTATAGTTTATTTTTAAGACACATGGGTGCTACATGCATTAGTATACGTATGTAGCAAGAGTTTGGGACAAAATTAGAATCACATGGGTTAAGCTTTGAAAGGAGGTCACTGAAGCCAAGGTCATGCACCTGGTCTTTGATCGAACCACAGTTGAGCTAATATTTTACCACGGCATTGCATGTACAAATCCTATAAAAGGAGCACAATCCACCCTCCAGAATAATCATCTAGTGGCAGATGATACTTAGCTGTGTACTGCTAATATGCACATTTTACACGGTTCATTTCTAAGTTTGCAACAACTTTATTAAAATCTTTTTTTCTGAGCTGGCTTAAGTGCTGGGGAAAAAAAAATCGAAAACTTTCAAACAAAGTGATCTGAGTAACGACGTATATCAAAATGATCTGGGGCATGTGTCTGCTTTATCTGGCTGGGAGTTTAAGTGTCGTCAGTGCAAGCCCAATCAGAAAGACCAGCAAGATGGACGGCAAGGCTGCACCACAGGAAGAAGTCAATATACTGATGTATGGCGTCATACAATTAAGTGAATCGCTTAACCATGTTTATGAAACCACTGGAGCAAAGATGGAGAAAATCCAGCAGATTTTGAAAAGCCGTGAGGGGACTCTCCAAAAGCTGGGGACAGAGGCTGAGCAGGCAGCAGAGGTGGAGAAACAGATAAAAGAAGTGATTCAGTTGCTACAGGTAAGAAAACACAGAAATATGTAAACAAGGGTTTTCTTATGTGAAACTGAATAGACAAGACAGATAACGTAGGAACAAGATGCAGAAGTAGAGAAATGCTGAGGGTGTGTTAAGTAAGTCCTCATCAGATTAAACTTCTGCAGACATAACAAAGCAGGTCTTTGGAGATTTGCAAAAACACAACAATGTCAATACTATGTCTACAATAATGAATAGATTATGCTTTTTTCCCTTTATTTTAAGATGGAGTTTAATAGTGTTTAGAGAGCTGAATCTTTTTGTTTTGGGACAACAAGCTGCCAGCTGCACTTGGACTGCATTAGAGAAAGAATAATATAGGCTGATGCTCTTTTGATAGGTCCAGATGGCCACGCAACAGGCTCAGACCCAGATGACAAAAACCACGCTGAACAACATAGAGAAGGACGATATGCAACTGAAGACAAAAGTAAAGGAGCTGGAGATGCACATCAACAACTTTTTATCCATCGACATCAATGAGCTGAAGGTAACAGAAACATAAAACTATGTTACTCCAGCATGGTCACTGTTTTACTTTTTGTCATATCCGAACACCAGTCAATGGTTCACTTCAACTTTACTCATGTTTTTAGGAGAGAGCAGAGGAGCACTCCAGCGTTTTACAAAGTTTACAGCTCTTCACACAGTTTCAAAACCAGATCATTGAGACTGAGAACGAGCAGCTCTCCAAACTGCAACAGATGGTAAATTATGTATTTGAGATCTGGTCTATTTTTCA
This sequence comes from Melanotaenia boesemani, assembly GCF_017639745.1. NCBI lineage: Eukaryota > Metazoa > Chordata > Actinopteri > Atheriniformes > Melanotaeniidae > Melanotaenia > Melanotaenia boesemani. The sequence continues at coordinate 28,935,523 of NC_055683.1, read as the reverse complement.
ATTAATTTCAAATGGTAATACATATTCAACTTTGGTGTGTTTTTTTCCTCATCTTCCAGAGTGAAGCTATGGCATAACCAACCTAAAATGCACCACGGATTCACTACTGCTTTGGATGCAAAATGTCATCTTTATCTCAACTCCTTCAAGTCACTGCACTCCCTTCTTACCCTGCGATGCTGTAGATTACAGTTCCTTAAAAGTGTCATCATTTTGTCCTTTTGTAGAGGCTCATCTAGTTCTCATGTAAGATTTTCTTACCATTTATGCCTTAACATTGATGATACTTTCTTTTAAAATGAGCCATTCAAATTAAGTTGTTAAATTATTAGACAATTTTCAACCATTTGTTTTTTTGCCTTATTTTTAAAAACTTGCTGTATGTAGAAAACAATTTCACTTGTTTCTTTATTTATATATTATATTAAATAAATTATATATCATTCTAAGTAAATGAATATATTATATTAGTAAAATAATGTGTTTAAGTTTGGAATTTCTGCTGTAAAATCCTCCAGCCCTCTAAACTTAGAGGCAGAAACAAATGTGAGGAAAAAAAAGAAATCAATAATCACTCACACAGGGAGTGAGCATTGCATGCAACGACTGGGTGAACATTTGTTCTAAGGGTCAACCTGCAGTTTGTGTGTACTTTTGTTAGTTGAATGCTCACCTGTAGGTGGTGTGTGGTGTGTATACGTGACGAGCCGGGAACTCCAGCACCTCTTTGGTTGGGCGAACTCGTGGGTCTGGATAAGGCTTCACGTGAAGCAGTTCTGGCGACAGACAATAATGCGGAGAGTCTGGCGCTGGAGAAATGTCAATCTTCAACTGAGCTGAGGAACAAAAAAAGAAAAACTATCACAAATTATCCATAAATATTCAAACATTAATCCTAATAATATTACATAAATATCTTGACAATGAGAGTGTGTCATGTTTACCAGTGACGGGCCTCAGTCGTCGCAGAACAGAAGACGGTCTGCGCATGTCTGCCAGAAACTTATAGAGGTCCTCATCACTCAGTCTGTCCCCCTCCTTGGTAATAGACAGAAAAAAACATTTTGTACTCGTAGGATTGTGACAGTTCAGTCAGAAAACTCTCATCTATGGCCTTAATGTCAAGTTTAATGTCTTGGTCTCATGACTCACTACAAGGAAACGTTTCACAGCCTACTGGTGGATGTTGGGTTGACAATTATATATTTTTTAAATGTTGTCAACAATGAGCGGCCTATCATCAAAATAGCAAAAGAATAAGCAAAGCAGTGATAATCAAAGTTCACAGCCAAGACTCAAGATGTTGTGTTTCGTATGTCTTGCAGTGAGATGGCTATTCCAAAGAAGACTTTCTGACATGGTTTGCTTTATTTGTGTCAACTAAAAAGCATGGGGCAAAGACAGAGAAGTACTTACATATCTTTTACTATTAAGAATTGGGTGCTTTAAAATCAGGGAAAATTGTGGTTAAAAATCTGTATTTTACATTATCACAATAACTGATCTCAAAAATAAGAAAGTACATATCATGTTGGGGGAAATTTGTTTTTCTTTGAAGGTCAGCAGTAAGATTTAAAGATCAGTAAGAACTCTAACAACGAACCAGTGAAGGGAGGTGAGTCTAGCAGTGATGTTTTCAACAAGCTAGAGCTGTGGCTGAGCATATTTATATAATCAAGCATGGCTGACTATCTAATGGCAGAAATTATCACATAGAGCATGATCTTGAGCTGGCCATGAGGCAGTTTAAAGAAAACACCTATCTGAAAGATCAGCTGGTTGAGGAAGGTGATGTTATTCAGAATGATGGAAAATGTCCTGTTGAACATTATATAAGAGAAAGCTATAACCACAGTACCAAAGTCTTTGTTTAAAAGAACTAAAATCGATCAAAAGTTAGACCAAAACAGACAAAAAAAAACTGTATGTGCAGTGAATTACTCAGCTTATTGCGTTCTTTCTGCAGACTAAAACCGGAAACTGTTGAAAGCACTGCTGTTACTCATAGCAGATATCACTGTACTGAAATGGGTTACTTCAGATCCCTACATAAAAAACAGTTTGTAAGTATCTCTATAGTTACTTAGAAGACTGGAGATGCAAACTGAGTTATTTAAGTCCAGGAAGAATGGCATGGTGTGTGTGGTTTTAATGAGAATACTGAACTTCAAGGACCGGTTGTTCAAACATAATCTGATCGGATAGGATCAAATCTTGAAAATGGGTTGTTCATAAGGGAAATCCGGATTCCGAAATCGGCTTGGATCACGTAATCCAATCCTGGTTGTTATCTGGATAAAACCCTAAGTTTGGGTTGTTCAAAACATTTGAGCAGAATCTGGATAACTTTTATCCAAAAAAACAGGATTATCCTGATCTCAACTGAGGGTAGGATTACAAGGTGGACTTCAGGAAGAAACTGCGGTACAACCTAACAGCTGATCAAATAATAGAACTTTTTATTCGGTGCATATTTGTATTTTGCACCTGACTTGTTTAACCATTACAGGGATAAAGTGGTTAACATAGGGATAGGCTACCTATTAAGCCTTTCAGCATAGTAAAGCAAAAATAAAAACATGACATTATCATGTCCCCACAAAATAAACCCCCAAACAAATCCAATAACAAACACAAATAAAATATTTCAATTTTCATCAGAAAAGAACCTGTCAAAAAAATACATTTCTAACGACTGCATCCCTCACTACACGCCCTGTGCATCTGTCATTCTGACAGAATGCCAGAGGTTGATCCGGCACCTCAACTCGGGGCTCAGGTGCGTCATTAACATTGTCACAGAGAGGGACATTCCCCCTGGTCGCAATGTTATGCAGGACAATACATGCACATATTATGTTACCTGCTCCCGGTGGTTACACTCACAAGTAAACCATGCAAACCGTCTCTTCTACCTGTTGTTCTTCACATGGCCGGCAACGCAGGTTGATGTACATGCTGGAAATCTGGATTTGGTGATCCTGAAAAACGGGATTTTGGATCAGGGTGATCCAATCCTATTTTGCTTTAAACAACCGGGGTAAAAGTAAGCAGGATTACGTAATCCGCAGTCCCAAAAAAATGGGATTCCCAAATCCGGATAGCTTTTATCCAGATTAAATTCTTTGAACAACCGGCCCCAAAAGTTAAATGATCAAGATTTGGATTTTACGAACAACCATACCTACTAAATAAGTCATAGATGTTACTTCACCAGAAAGTCTGACCTGTTTGAAGAAGTTGGTTACAGTAAGGGTTGCTGGGCGAAAAGTGGCAAAGTTACACATCTCATCCCCAACACTCATCCTCTCCAACCCCTTCTTCTTTCTCTCATTCCAGGTTCCATGGCTCTTTCGCTCTAGCAGAAAGTCAAATCATGTCAAATTAGAGACGTTTGAGAGTGTAACTGAACATACAAGGTTACGAACTGAGAATATGAGACTGTTCAGGGTTAGCAGTACCAGAGTCAGAGTCTGGGTCGGATCGATCCAGACCTCCCACACTGCTGACAATGTTGACGAGGTGAATGGCTGTCCAGGCAAAAGGCATGCGAAAACGGCCAAGACGACTACAAGACTGCTCTGCCTGAAGTCGCAATTTTTCCAGCTTTTCCTTGTGCTGCAGTGGAACAACACAAGGCAAATAAGTTTAAAAGATACCAAGCTTGAACCTGAACTGGCATGTCAAAGATGTTGACAGATATTGCAGCTACCCAGACAGAATTGAGAAATTTGTGACCAGACAGTAAACGGTTCAATGTGCATGCTGGCTGCAAGCACAGAGCATTACAACAGCTCAGAACAGAGTTTGGCTCCATTACCTTGGAAGAATCTGATTCTTTCATCACCATGTAGGGTTCACAGCATTCACCAATATCTCCTTGCTGAAGGACTTTTTCCAACTGAAATAAAATTGATGGCCATAATTTGTCACACAAAATGTAATATTTATCACGCAGCTAAATTTACTCTTTATTTACATAATGTATTCCAAGTATTCTCTGTACCTTAATGACCAAGAAGATGTCGGCAGAAGGGTATGTAATGGAGAAAATGGCAGAACGGGCCATTGTGGATATAGCTATGTGTGGCGTATGAGGCTTAAGCAGTCCTTTCATCTGATCCGAGTTTAAGTCAAAGTAAAAATTCTCAGAGATCTGTTGGGGGAAAGATAAGTGGGAAACAGCAAAGGGAGGAGACCGGAAAGATGAGAATGGAAATGCACATCAAAGGATTTTAATTGAATTTTGACTCAGTGATCTCAACTGTAAAACCACTTAGACCTTTTTGAGACAAGGGAAATTCGATTAGTCAAGTATGAGCTCAGCATTACGTATGTTATTTCACTGAGAGTATGAGCACTGGTTTTAAGAACATTCATTTAAAAATGTATTAGACCACAGACAAAACTATACCTTTTTCTTTTCCTTAACATCATAAAGGGCAAGTGATCCAAATATCGGCTCAATTTCTATTTCAAATCTGAAAAAAAAAAACAAAAAAAAACAGTACACCCATTGTCAGATAAGGAAATTGGATAATAAAATGATGCATGTATAAAAATAACAATAATAATAATAATGAAGAGAATAAAGACATAAATGTCAGCTTTTATATTCCACATGATCCTCACTTCAGAGATAGACACTTGACCATGATTCTCTGACCACAATGTTCCTTGGGGACTTCTGGCACCGAGCATCTTTCTACTGCTTCATCCTGCCACAGAACACAAAGCCACACACCAACATAACATTTACATAGATGTCATGGTAACGTACTGGTAATGAAACAGCAATGTGTACACAGCCATAAAGGCAGTGAGATGGAGAGAGAGAAAGAGCACACATGGAAAAGAAAAACTATGGAACCAGTACTGCAGACATTATTAACTTTATGGTGACATAATGTTACCCTGAGCTGGACAAATTGCAACTACATGCTCAAACATTTCTGCCAGCGTCTTCTGCTGGTCAGTATATAGTAGAGTTTTGTTGAGACATTGTGTTTAATTCTGTGTGGTCAGTTCTGTAAATTCCTTTTCTTTTGGATTTCTGTAGAGGGCATTTCACCAACCAAATTTAAACTCTTAACAAATTAGAGCACAAACAATGGCTGCTGCTGCAGGACATCTAGAGTTTTGCATTTGTGTTTAGTTTTGACACGAGGTAAGGAAATATTTTATTATGACATAAGTTGATCACCATATTGACCTCATATATGAAATAATACAACTTTCAGGTAATATTAAGTTTGCATGCAACATGCTAAAGACGTTGGAAACAGAGTTTATACAGAAGTTTGACACAAATTTTAAAATCTCCATGTACTGATTGGATGAAGCATAATAAACATAACTGTTATAATCTGGTGATCATAAAATGTGAAAGATATTTACATGTGTGATTAAGACGTTTTTCTTTGTCAACTACACGTGTAAGTTTATAACAAACCTCATCAGGAGGGGGGTACAAGCCAAGGAGGTCACTGTGGCGCCCCTGCAGGCGTGCCTCGGTATTGTGAAGATCCATGTCCTCTGCAGCTGTTCTTTCCAGCACCGATGGGAACAGAGCATCTGGGGAAGAGTTCTTCAGGTCAAAGATGCTCGAAGCCCAGCTGCCCCGAGGAGTTTCATCAAGGCTTACTGACCGCCGCTTTGCATCATCCTGAATGAAACAAGATGTAGGGGGGAGATCATGTGCTTTTTGTTGCACAAGCATGTATTATAAGGAGAGTAGTATACCAGAGATCCTTTAAGGTTGTTACCCATTTAAAATAATTCACCTGGAGAATGAGTAATGGACAAGATAGATCTACTTATCCATTACATCATGGACAAGATAGATCTACTTATCCATTAAGGATGATGACCAGAATACAACTCATAAAGCTCTTCCCATCATTATTGCTGTCCATTATCACCATCTTTTTGTCCAGGCATGAAATGATGGAACTGCATTTTTTAAACTTTCTCTCCTAGCAACATTTAGCCTTACTTAAAATTGACTTATTGGCCATTAAGTGTTTACAGTAGAAAGTCCTTTGAACATCACTATCAGCAACCTGGTCATCCTGGCGCTCAGCAGCAGCAGCCTCATCCAGTTCAAATGTCTGTTTGATCAGCCCTCGCTGCCTCTCCCTTTGCCGCACAGAGTTGTGGGGGGTGTATACAGTACTGTAGCTTTGGTACCTACAGGAAACAGCAAAGACTTGTCAGAATAATCATGCACATGTCAGTTATGTGAAAAATGAATAAGGGAGAAGTGTTACACATCATTAAGAATTAACAACAGATGGAACCATGGGTTAATTCAGTTGGTAACCCCATTGCAATCACTTACTTTCTTTGAATGACAAGCCATTCATCTGTGTAGACTGCCAAGGCATCTCTCACTCTGGGATCCAAAGAGCTACATAGAAAAAAAACATATTAATAATTGAGTGAAGCATGTTTTTAATATTTATGTGCGTTCAGCTCAAAGAGAAAGGCTTTATTCTTCTCTCCAGTGGTATTTGTCCTCCATTACAGTAAATTTAAAGCTCTGTGTGTGGTAATATAAGAACCAAAAAGGGATATTGGGTAAAATTATAAGCACTGGCCAATGACAGCTGAACTTACTCCTCCTCCTCCTCAGGCAGAGGGGGCTCCAGTGTAGTGCATTCTTTATCCAGCTGGAGGAGCTCCAGATCATCCTGGGGAAACTCCATTAGCTGTCTGAGGGGGCCGGGCTCCACCCCTGGAGCGTGACTGCTCACATACTCCTCGAAATCCACAGGCTCAACCACCTCCGTCAGGGGCAACTGTCAGTCAGCATTAAACTGTTATGTACCCATAACTATGACATGAACATCATGGTAACAGTGTAATCTCATCATCTGGATCAGAAAGATTAACATAGCGCAGTACACTGCCATTATACTACACCAGTACAGATTGTATAGCATTCACACAATAACAAATCACAGACAATGAATAAAAGGTTAATTATATTAAAGCATTATTTCTCGTTTTATTTTCTGACCTATTATTTTAATTTTTTTTCAGAAAAAGTATTTTATTTATATGAAGGTTTGGGCATTTATCATCAAACTCAAGTTTAATAATGTAACTTTTCCATGTTGAATACAGTGTGACTCACAGGGTGGTTTGAGCCTCCTCGTTTCTTGGACAGTTGAGGTGATCCATAGTCTCTGGACACTTGTTTTCTGACCTCTGCAGCAACAGTTCTAAAATTAAAAAAACAACAACAAAAAAAAAAACAACTTGTCAGTCAAAAAGTAATTATTGGAAATTTAGCATAAAAAAATCATTTATCAGTTACTTGTCAAAATCCCTAGTGATACATCCAAATGAACATATTTGAGTGGATGCATGGATCTGAACTTACGATGCAAAATTAAAGCATTTCTTTAAGCTTCACTCACAGTGATGGTAATTACCAAGTTTTAGCATCTGATATTATTTAAGTGAATTACACATCCAGCTACACTTTCATGGTTCAGCTTATAAGTTGCAGACATAAATCCATTTGGTCTACATGGCCCTTTTCCTATCACATTGTTTCATCCTCTGCTACTCGTAAGGATGCTGAAGGGCAGCAGCTGCTCTGGATAGGAACACCGATATTGCAGAAAGGTGGCGAACTAGCTCCCGGGAACAGGCACAGAGCCAGATCTCTGTCGCTGACTAACAGCAAATGGTAGGCTTAAAGAAAGACAAAGCAGGAAAAAAAAATCCTCTCACAGAGAAACCAAGCAGCTGCTCCTTTAGATCCCAAAACTGTCTGTTTCTCTCATAGAAACAGCTGCAAAAGTTACAACATTTTCATCCTGACTACATTCTCAAGCTAAGGTCTTTGTTTTCTTTTCATTAAGAACTGCTGACACACAGAGGAAGACTTAGTACATTTACTAATGTTCAATAATGATATGGGCTTCTACAAAATCCGGATTTTATTTTTCATGTTACTTCATAAATGAGCTAGTATTACTGGAAAATACAAGCTGCAGTTCTGCAAATCCCAATTTAACAGGAAAAAGGAAAACTAACGACTGCAAAGGCAATAGCCAGAACAGCCTTTCCCACCCTTTCCTGCATCCGGCACAAAACAATGGTCTTGGACCCAGTGAAGGCAGGATCTGTGGAATGCAGCAGGAGAATGTGTTTATCCCTGTATGATATATTTTGATCCACTAAGTGATGCTAATCAGACCAAGGTTTAGAACATCAGTATCCAGGATTGTTTTATTGAAACAAAATTGTTAATGGGATGAGAACCGTTCATTTGCAGGGCATTGACAAAAATTAAACTAGTTTGTTTTCATAAACAGAGACGTTACTTGGCATTACTTAAAGAAAGTATTATGAAGGTATGACAACTTGTTACAAAAAATACAGCAACCTGGACTAACTAAGACTGGTCAAGCCAGCTATAATAGCACTTTACTATAATAGTCTTTTGACTGGAAGTATTTGAACTAAAGTTATGTAATTTCAAGTGAGTGAATGGATACATACCTTAACTACTTCTCCGGGAATCTAATAGGCACTTAGCCTGAAATGAGTAATACTTGATGTCCAGTCAGTATAACACTTTGTCTTTTAAAATAGCGAAGTACCAGTTTAAAAACTCATTGTTTCTACAAGTTCACAAAAGAACAAAACAACTTTACTCGATTTTACGTATTAATACACCCTAATAACAAACTACAATCCTAGAGGAGCCTTGAAAATAGCAAGTGGTTATTGACAATAGTGCTCTAACGTTCATATCTGATAAACAGTTTTATTAAAGTCACACAAGTGTCGGAGACCAGTCGCGAGAACATAGTTTCCTTCTTTGCAGCGCTGCTTCACTACAGTAGAATACACCTGTTTTCGCGCTGAAGTGTATTTGGTACCTTTCAAGTCCTAGCATACTTGCTATGCGGTCTCTCACGCGCTGCAAACTGGGCGACTGTAGCTGTTAAACAATAACTTCTGTTAGTGTCTCACCGGTTGATTTTATGAGCAAAGGCCCTCCTATCGCTCGACGTCGATGTCATGTTTTCTCTCCATGAAAAGAAAGTCTTCGCGGTCAAACTTAAAGTATTATCTTGTCGTGGTTTCTATCGGTCCCTTCTTGTGTTGGGATGCAGACCGCTTCCTTCTCAACACTAGGACCAGACAAGGAACCCTCCTTGTTCCTCCTAGCGGCCGGGAGCTGAACCGGGCAAGGCCGTCGAGCTAACGTAATACCAACACTACGTCCGGTAAAATTTCAACATAAAAAGGAATCATCTACTCTAATAAACTCTTGATTAACTTCTAAGCAACTGAAAGGCGATTTTTTTATACAAAGTATTCAATCGCACATTTTTTTTTAGATGTGAAGTACCTTTAAATGACAATTTATGTTTTCTTTTTTGCTTTAATGCTTTGAAAATCATCGCCGCACATCCGGTCTTGCTACACTCATTCGCTAGTTTGACTAATTTGTCCACCATCTGCTCAGACAGAAATCTCACCTGACCGGTTTACGGCTACCGACAATTTGTACATAACCTAACCACTTCAGTTTAGGGTTTCATTTCTGTTTCAAATTTAGGAAGCGATCAAAAGACCGGTTTCTCTCTCAGAGGTGAAATTTCTCTTTCAGGACACAACTTTAATAGTTCTTAGTAGTGATCCGATTAAGATTAAGAAATATTTTACTAATTCTTAAACAACTCCGCAAAGAGGACCTCGTATGTTAGTGAGAGGTTTTGGGAGGGGAGCGGCATATGGAAATCTTAGGGAATGACAACAAGACAACGGGGCGTTTCATAACGAAACCACGCCAGTAGATGGCGCTGTTCACTATGATTGGAAAAGAAAAAGCCTTGCCTCATCAGTGATTGTTTAAGACTCAGTCCTGAAATTTGACCTCTCCAAGAAACACAGATAGCAGATACAAAAGAAATAAGAAATAGCCTTATATGTTGTCTATTAACTATAGTGACTGGAATTCATATCAGATAACTCAATGCATTTTTATATACTGAACAATGCAAATAATATATACATATAACATATATTAAATGCCTTATCTCTCTCCAATTTTAACCATGAAGAATTCACTGTCAGTCACTTTTCACTCTAACGGAGGACTTGTCAGTTATGATAAAAGCAGGTTTATACCTCTTTCCTGCCAGCTATCACTCCATTTCTCCATGCCTCCAATGAGGAAATTATTTAGCACTCACACTGCTACACAGCCCTGCCCATCACCCCCCTCTTTCTCCTTCTACCCCCACAGTTGTCCTATTCAGCACCCTGGAGAGCTGCTGCAGGTACTAGGCTGTCCTCTGTAAGATGGCTGATGAATGGCATGAATTGTATGGGAGAGATGTGAAAAATGAAGAGAGAGGAGAATTGGGGGAAAATTAGTCTTGCATGACAGAGGCTTGGCTGTAGCTGAGCAAGGACAGACATCTCTGGGATATATGTTTATGCATGGAACAGCACTCAGAGTTGCATCAGGTCTCACAGCAGTCATGAGTCTGGCCCATAGACACTGCTAATGAAAATAAATGAAGCCCACGCTCTCTATCTCTCCCCATATAGGCATGTTTCCACCATAATGCCAAAACTCATCTTTCTTTTCTTCTGTTTACATTTACCAAACTATAATTTAATGAACAACTGTGTTTTCTGTAATTGATTTATTCATTACTCACCTAAAATTGTTTTCCCAGTGTTCACATGTACATATTAGAATTAAACATTTGAACTAACCTGAAGACATATTTTTTCTTCACATTTACTACAATAATACTGTTGCATCCCTGTCTTTTTGAAAAGGGGATTGAACCCATGTCTGCTTTATCCCTCTGTCCACACCTTCCCTGCTTGCTTTCTTGCCTTTCTGTTCATCGAAGGCTTTCAAATCCTAGATCGGCACTATTGTTTGAGCGCCCAGCCCCCACGGCAGTAAGAGTCCCCCCCACCACCGCCATCACCACCACCATCACTGCTGTGTTACCAAAGAACAAAAGAGAGAGTGTCAGACACCACCCACTAGATCTCTTTCACACCAGAGCCCCCACCTCAGTTCCAGATGGGGTTGCCTTTTTTCAGGGTTTCTCTCAACCCCAAGAGTACTCCAAAATGGAGGCCCCTCCTCCCATTGGAGCCCACAACTCAGCTGCCCGTCATCCACCTGCTCCGTCGACACGCGCCCATGGCCAAGGCACTAACCCACCCCACCAGAGATTCTGATTAAAATCATTTACCACTTTTCTTTTTCTCAAACTGGAGTCTGCATGGGTGACCACAACTTAAAATAAAGGCCAAACAAACACGTCTTCTTTTTTAAGTTAAAATATATAAAAAAAAATTACACTCATGCAGAAAAAACTCAAAATAATTTCATGCTCATTTTAGATCTTGCTAGCTCAGCAGCTTTTTTTAATTACACCAGACTGAAAATTGTCATCAATATTGTAAATTTTAATATCCACTCCATAGTGGCGTCCTATACGAGGGCCAAGCAGATGCTCATTTGTTTGTTTCTCTCAAAGCATCAACATGTAGCAATCTTTAGGAGAATATCTGTTCAACCTCCACCCTTGTCTTGACCTTTCCCCTCCAGGGACAGAGAGCGTGCTGTAGCAACAGGACACATCTGCTGCAAGACAGCTGTTAAGTCTCCTAATGATGATCCAACAGTCAGGGTTGGAAGGGGAGTTAAAGGTAATCATTGCTGACTCACTCAGTATCAGCTCATTTGTTTCAAAATACACAAATCAACATGTCTTAGTAATCAACAAGCAACCAAACACTACATGAAGCTAATCAGACAAAGGGAATGTGTTTCAAGATTTATTCACTAATAAACTGCAGTAAACCAGTTGAATATAGTACCTTGGAAAGTATGAACAGCTGCAATTTCTCTTACACTACATGCATGGATGCATGCTATATAGCCAAGTTTATGGAAAAAGCTCTTCTAGCTCTTGTCAGTGCATGACACAGAACAGTGCTTTAATGTATGTTTAAATATGGAGATATATGCATATGTTTGAGTACTTTACTGTACTTGCTTTGGTCTTCTCTTTTTTTTTAGATTTTGTGCTGCAGGAAATGACTAAACCCCCATCACATTACCTACACCCCCATATCCCATCCCATCATCATCCTCTAGTCCCTAAGGGTTCAAGCACCCAAATCAATTGAAAGAAAGAAGAGTGCACTGTGGTCCTTCCCCTACATCTGTCAGGGAGGGAAAACAGGAGGGGCCTTACTTATGGGCTATACAGGGGAACAATATCACTCCATCTGTCACAAACCGTTTCATCTCTGATGGAGTGAAATATGGCTCACAAATATATCTCTTTCTATATCATCTATGTGTATTAGCTTACCAGTACCCAAACCTTTAGCAATTCCCAGAAGCATATAGCTTTTTGTCTCATATTACCTTCCTCCCAGCAGTCAGCACTCTCAGCACAGAAGAAACTGTTTCACTTAACAAAGTGAAAAAATTAATGAAAGTGTAACCGAGTGATGAAGAACCAAGCAACAACAATGTATATGTATGAGGTTCCAGAATGCAAATCTGAGAGCTTAATGAAAGCAAAAAGCTTGTATTGTATGTGGAGAAAACATTGATGCAATCTGTTAATAATATAAGTTCTCTTTCATATTTAAATAGTACTGCTGCTGTGCTTGGAGGATGGGTGTGGCTGCTCGATTCTTCTTGCCTCCTCAGCTGTCGCGGCTTTGTGACGTCCATGATTCCATTTGCTCTATCAAATTATGTTATCGGACTGGTACAGAGGACAAAAATAACAAGCCCAAACAATGCCTTAAAATGTGCACAGTGTTGCTCAGGGACTGCCAACAAAACTAAGTTGCCCAGTAATTTGGTAAGCTAGGAGCAGCATAGGAAATCCAAGCTATTTACTTGAGGAAGAAATGGAAAAAAAAAAAAAAAAATCCACATCCCAAAGAGCAATGATGTTTCTCTCTCAGCAGCAGGTACAGCTGCAATCTCAGTCATTCATATTTAATTCCACAAGAGTTTCCGGCCAGTCTAATGTGCTATTGATTTCAAGTCTCCTATTACTGAAAAAGGGAAGGGCCATGAGGGTAGAAAGCTGGACTACAGGGAGTAAGAGCAAGAGACTGAAAGAGGAGGGGAGAGAAGACAAGAGAAGGAAAGAGGACAAGGGAATGGGAGAAAACTGCCTATGCTGAACCACTGTGCTTTTCTAGGAAACATTACAATATTCCACTGTAACAGCCTATCTAATTGAATAACTCAATTTCTTCATAGTCAAGAAAAAACATCAAATTTTTTATGATAGGACAACATGTATCACTGAGGTTGAAGCAAGAGAAATGTATTATATTATTTATTGTTTATGAACTGAAGCTAAAACCAGCTTAATTAACAGAACAGGCATATTTGCACCTCCCTTTCGTTGTTTTATGTATTTTTTCTTCCATGTCAAATATAAAGAGAGCAGGAGGAAAATAAGACAAAAAAACAAAGAGAATGTCTAAGAGCTTTGTATGTTTAAGGTCTCTCCCTTGATACCAACTCAGACAGGACAAGATGAAAGATTAATAACCACGGTTTTATATTTTAAAAGGGTTTAAAGTAAAACACGGGCTCAGTAAAAAGAGATTTGCCCTGCTTAACCCAACCTTAACACCACATTAAGATTTGTAAATACACTCATGAACATACACCTGTGACAAAGATAATCTTGTGAGTGACACAAGCACCAGCTATGCATATTTTTTTCTTTTTAATTAAAATTATATGAATGTGAAAAATACTTTGGAAAAAGCAGCTCAACAGATATCATGTTCAGCTATGAATAAATACAAACAAGAAACACCTACAGTACACTGAGAATTAAAGAGGCACATGGAACGAAGAATATCATACATAAATAAAAAAATATGACAAGAGCGTCTACTTCAGAGACTTCCTCCCACCAGCCTGTCTACTCTAATAATAGCCCAGAGACAACACATCCAGACAGACAGAGGGAGAGAAGGATGTAGAGAAAGAGAGCAGAAAGACAGAGAAAAAGTGCGAGTGAACCCATGAGGAAGACCACAAGAAAATTGCCAAATAATACATAAAGGGTTGAATTAGGCCAGTTGCCACTATCAACAAATGTCCCTTTAAAAGAGGCTAATTTATTTTTGGAATCTTTCCTGAAAGCAATGACTGCTTCACTGCTGCTGCCACAAAAGCCTGAACTGCCAAGAGCCAGGCCTGGTGGAGAGACCACTAAATTAACCAGACCTGAGGCTGAATCATTTTTCCCCCATCCCCCTGATACACTGTCATAATGTCATCCTCTCACTCTCCCTGTCTCTTCCCCTTTCTTCATCTCGGCCACTATCCTACTGCAGGGCAATGGCAACAGGCATTCTTTTTGACGTAATACAAGTAATATTGATGAGGAATAGAGAAAGGAAAGCTGATAAATATAAAGCTTAAGTGGTTTTGTGATTCACCAGTTGTCATATATTTACATCCCAGATATCACATATATTGAATTTTAAATTCATACACTAGCATGTCAATGATTTTCTGATAAAGGTCAATAAAAAGTAATGTAGTGAAAGTGTTATTTAAAATGCATGCTTTTTTCTTTTTTGCTCTTTCTGTTTAACTTTCTAGGATAAATGCACACCCAGCAGTGTAACCTTTGTGTGTTTATGATCTTTAAAGCATATTACTAGTTTCATTATTTCTCTGGCACCAAGGTAGATTCCACTACATGCTGAAAGAAAAGGGCCACTGCTACAAGACTGCTAATCACCACTAGTGGAGGGACCCTTAAATATAAGAAAATAATCAGTAGAATAACAAAAAGCCTTTTAAGCAAAACTAATGCTTGATCCTATGATTCAGTAACATACAATAGGCGCTTTAAATGCCCTCTTACCCACAGAGAGGATTCAGCTGCCTCGCTACTAACCAGGGCTCTAATGAGGGGCCACAATTAAGCCCATTTATTCACATTAAGTGTGAACTGTAGTGGGGCTGCAGTCAGTTGACAGACCTGGCTGCCTTTGTGTTACAAGAGCTGCTTTTTATTCTGCAAACAAAGAGGGAAAAAACACAAGCACCTAATGAGTGAATCTCGACATCTCTTCTCAGACATCCATGCACGCTGGAAAAGACACGCACATCCAAGTGTGCATTTGCACACATGGACACACACTTGTCCTCCCTCACTAGCAAACTGACTCAAGTGCTCCAATGCATCCAAGCAGAGTTGAGTCACTGCTTGTCACAACGGTGGGGGCGGGGTTAAGACAGACTGACAGTGGGGCTCCATCTCTATCCTCTTATTAACGCTTAACGAGTGCTTTCCTCATGCAATATTCATCTCCACTAATATCATCCAAGCTCTGAGCCAAGCTTGCTACTTATGTAAGGCAATTATGTAAAATATCAGACAGAGCCCATGTTCAAAAACTGACTGGAAGAGAGCTGCAGGACAATGACAGAAAGGAAAGGGGGTATACAAGAGAGATTTGGAGGAACGAACGAACAAACTGAGGAATGAGAGAAGCAGTAAGGAGTACTCGGTTTTTCTGTTCTATATCGTCATGTGAGTGTGGACTAACATACAGATCAACCAAGGGCAAGTGACTACTGTCAATAATGCAAATAATTTTCTCCTTTGCACCATCATTCTTCACAGCCAAACATCTGAGGATTCTTCAAGGTCAGTTAAGGAGAACAAAGCAAAGAAAATGATCACATCAGCACCCCTTTTCTACCCATCAAGTTGCAAAATACATAGAGCGCATCAAGTTTTTAGAGAGCAAGCCCTTTCACTGCCTCACTTCCTCACATCAACAGGAACCCAAGACCCATACACAAATAAACAAACATGCTCTGATTTATGCGCACTTGCACGCACCCCCCCAGGTCAAGGCCCTATGGGGGTCTGCACAAAAATAGGTCATTTGTCACACACGATGTCCCGGGGCAGGGGATACATTATAGATGAGCCCATACAGCATGTCTCAGTGAGCACTCACCACACAGATAGAGACATGGGAGGAAACAGCAGGAGCTGGGCAAAGAGGGCTGGGAACTCCTCAGGAATGGGATACTATGATAGTAACGTAAGAACAAATTCACTGTTGTGCATGTTTCTGTGCATGAGAATTGAAAATGAATCACTTGGCACAGCTTGATCAGAATTAGAACCGTACCTGTCACAACATTTTTTTTTCTTTTTCTGAATAGGTATTAATTAATTAAGGGAGGTATCTGATTTGGTATTCACATATCTGCACCTGACCCTGTGACTAACCATCTGCCTTCCACATGAGAGGTCCAGACATCATTTGTTATGGTGTGGATTAGATTCTTTGTTTCTTGCCACAAATTACAACCAATAATTCCTTTTTTCTGTCTTTTTCCCCACTGGTTTAATTGTGTGATTACTGGCACGAAATGTGGTCTCAGAGTCCATACTACACTTTGCTTTCATTTGCACAAACAAAAACCTATGGAGTGAAGTTGCCTGCAACAGATTCAGACAAGCATTAGGAAGAATAAGAAAGAAATGAAGGGGATGTGCAAAGCAGACCTGAGTGCAAAATGCAGGATATAGGAGAAAGACAAGTCTGCTGTCTTTTGCTGCTCCCATCTGTTCTGAAAGTGCAGGTGGAGCCCTATTCACTCCGCTCTGCGTGTGTGTGAAGAGGGGGGCAGGAAGAAAGGAAGGGCAGCAAGAAGGAGGGAGTGGAGAGATGGAAGGGCAGGGATGGAAGAGGGGGAGGACTCTTGGTGATCTCTCCTGAAGGGGATAATGGGAGAGGAGCGCATTGCAATGGCTGCCATGTAGTACCCTCCCTGCACAATTAGCCAATCAGCAGCGCGCTCTGCCAGCCAGGAGGACGCATAAAAGAAGAACATTGCAGCAGAGGCACAGAAGGAGACTGCGAGAGGAGCAAGGAATTACACACAAAAACAGCAAAACCAGAACACCCTCCCCTGGACACACCCTGCTGAGGATCACTGTTTCTCTTTTTTCTGAAACATCGCCCACGCCACTCGGAGAGAACGCTCTCCCTCATCATCATCCAGTAGAAAACTCCTTTCTCCTCATTTTCATCCTATAGAGGACACCTACAATCTCAAAGGGCTGAGATCCCTTGGCGAAGATTGTATTTTTTTCCTTTTTTTCTTTTTTTTTCTTTTAATTTTGACTCCCAACATAACATAAAGGTCATATAATATAAAGGCCTAAGATCACAGAGATTCATCCTTCAGCTTCAAGACCAGTGGAAAAAGGACCTAGATTTCTTTCATTGTACGTCAAGAATGGTTACTGTACGTATGACTCTATTTCTCTTATATTCATGAGGGGGATGTTGTAGCTGCATGCTTACTATAGATCGCAGTCTTTTTGTGTTGGATTTGTTTTGTATGTAAATACCTGACACACTCAAAGAGATTAATTCAGCATCTTTCCTTCTCATAGGCTATGTCTTTTGAAAAGACCAAATTCTAAGCATTACTCTCCATTAAGCTCATATGCAAAAACATAGAGTAGATTGGAGGTTAGTTTCCTATGTTTTTGCCCAACATGCCATGCCATATTATTATTAATGATCGATACAGGCAGTTAGCAGTCTCATACTGTGTGGAGCGCCATGCCGGCTGCGCTCCAGCCTGCAGTCATCCTCAGCATTAGATAAAGTCATTATCCTGCCATTTTACACAGTACTGCTTTTACATGTAAATATTACAGACACTAGAACTGTCTAAATGTCGCAGCTCAGAATATTTCTTTAATGGTCGAAAGTAAACGCTTTCGCCTAGAAATTCCGCAGGATTATAGTGATGATGACGGAGAAATGCAATGAGGCGCTGCGTTCCGCGCGTGGGGGAGGACGGGCTTTCTTTGCCTGGTGCTGCAGAAGGATGCTGAAGACGGGCTTGCGAGACAAAAACATGATGCCTCGGAGGCTGAGGGCCCATCCAACACAGCAAAGGAAAAAAGGGTCGAGTCACTCCGAGAGGGGGAGGGTGAGGAGGGAGATTACGCATCCATTGGTTAACATTGAATCAGACAAAGTCAAAATTCCTCAGGGTTCTCGTTGCGATGCAACCGAGTAAATGGGCTGGAAATCTCAGAGGCCGCGACGGTAAAGCCGAGCACGGACATCTCCATTTTAACCGCTTTTCTCCAAGTATCACATCGCGTATGAACAAGATGGCCATACTTGCACTGTGCTTGTTGGATAAAGAGAGATGGAAGCGCTGCTAAATTAGCATTGCCGTGTTGCCGACGGCCAGATTGGGCGTGTCTCTGCTGGACTTGAGCATCAAAGAGGGCCTTGAAGCCTCAAACGACCTATTCCGCTTTCCCTCTTGACTTGCTCTTCGGTTAAATGCACACGGTCTATTTAAGCTAACAAAGTCGTTTAAATAAATTACAGAAGTGACACAATAAATAACAGGATATCAAAGTAGAAGCTGTTGTATATATATATACATATATATATATATATATATATATATATATATATATATATATATATATATATATATATATAATGTCTGGACTGTCAGGTAGCACAAAATTTAATTATTAACTACATAAATGGATGTGGATATTAGAGACAGAGTTGATCCTTAAAATAGAAATCCATGTTTAGCTCAAATGACACTTCAATTAATTTTAAATAGCCAGAGTAATGCTTCAAAAACTGTAGTGGTTCAAACTATCCACTTGGTACATGTTGAATCGCAGCTTAATTTTCTCTTTGTTGTAGCTGTTACCTATTGTCCATTTCAGGCCACGACAGTGTCACAGCGACAGTAGCAGGATCTCCCCTCCACATGGTCCGCAGTCCCCCAAGCCTGTACCGCAGTGCCAAGCACATAAAAGCGTTGAGTCAGATAACCTTTCCAAAGCACTTACAGAATTCAAGGACAGGCGAGGCCGTCACTGTAAACACTGTTTTTTGACCTTAAAACCACTGTCCATATATACAACTAAATGTTGGATATAAAGATTTTATGCAGGGGCTGCGATTGTGAGGTCAAAAACATTTTTTTTCTTTTTTTTTTTTTTTTGTTCTCTTACATTTTATAGTTTTATAGATCCTGACTAGGAAGGTTAAGATGTTAAATGCAATTAAATCAGCGGCGATTTACCTCCTGTTGCCCTATTAGCAACAAATAGGCTGTAAAGGCTGTAGAGAAGGTACCTTTATCTGAGACTGCAAAATTAATCTCTTGCTATATATTTTTATCTCACAGTCATCTTTTTTGAATGATAACAATCATACAACCTACAACAATGTTACCCTGAACTGATTTCAACATTATAATTTTATAATTGTAAAAAAAAACAAAAAAAAACATTATTTTCTCAGAAAAAAATCTTCTACTATAGTGACAGTTCATCATGTTAAAGTCTGGATGCCCGACTTTGTAATGTAGAAATACACAAAACCGGTAATTCTGATTAGCTGTTTAAAAAATATAGACAATTTCTTTAATATTTGACCTATCATTGCGTTTTTGATTTAGAGCTGGCAACTGTAACCGTCATTGTTCCCGGAGAGTCCTGCAGCCCCTAGCCACGACACAAAGCGCCACTGTTTACATTAATATTCATAGTGCTGCCATAGCCTCTGCAAGAGAGAAGAGGAGGAACGGGTGGCTCTTTTGTTTGGTCGTTTCAATACGTTTATTCAGCAAATAGGCGCTCCGGTTCATGAATGCCTGCAGAGCTCACAAGTCTTGCCTTTTTAAAGAAGATAAATAAGACTAACTGAGAAATTACTGGATTCTTTTAATCATTCTTCACATGCAAATATCCGTAAATGAGTTTTTACGCAGTAACTGGGATTAAAACGTTTAGAAGTTTAACTAAATGTAAATAAAGTCGGTGGTTTTTGGTTTTATGGCCATCTGTGGCTTCAAATGAGACCGTCCGAAGGCCACTCCCTTTTCAGCACGCTGGATAGCGCCCCGCTAGCTCCAAGGACTTGTAAGACAGATTTGTCTCCTCGAGCCTTTGACGTTGTCTGCTATCATCTTATCAAAGCAGCGCATACCCAGAGAGCTGCAATCTTTAAGAAATCTTTTATTTGTAGTCCGCTGAGCGGAGAATAGGATGGAGTCTTAGTGCATGGCTGACAAGGGCTCTGACTCCTGTCGTCCTGTTGTGTTACAGCTGCCACCATGATCCTTTAAGCTGCAGAGAGTGTGGCTAATGCCCTTTGTTTGGGATAATCCGGTAATCTGTGTTATTTAGAAGGCTCATTTACACTTTAGCTTAACATTTGCTTTTGATCCATGCCTTCCAGAGATTTTTTTTTATATTTATAATATGGACTAGTGGCAGTTATGTCTGAAGAGAAGGAAATAATTGGTTCATTTGAGATTGCAAATATATCAGTAACTATCTGCTTTATAGTTTGAGTACAGTAAAATATCTAAAATGCATTTAATAGTCACGCACCAAATTAATTTGACAACAATCTTATAAATTTCCCCAAAATTACATGCAAAAACAAAATAATGCCTGTGAGTTTAGAATTTATTTCACAACTTACACTCTTCCCATCTGTAACATTTATGGTAGCGAGCGACACCAGAGAAATGGGGAAAGTAGAATAACTGGGAAATTGTTATTATTCTGTACACCACAGTTTCAAGTGTTGTCCTGCATCTGAAGCAGAAATTAATTAGGAAAGCTGTTTCTATACATCAGAATACAGAGACCACAGACTGCGTTTACATTTAGTCTTTTAAATCTTCCGTGTTTTGTAATTTAATAGTGTATAGTGTAGGTGGTATGTGTGTTTGGCAGTGGGAGGCAGGGCTCTTGTTTGCGTGCAAGTCTGGGTTCATGTGTTTGGCAGTAGAGGCAGAACTCTTGTGTGTGCATGCAAGTCTGGGACCATGTGTAGGCGATGCTGATGCAGTGCATTAAATATTAAATCTCGCAGAACCCCAAAATAGAAAAAAGAAATAAATAAAGTGGGGGACTCTCAGTGCAATGATAACAACTTTGATCTGTAAAGAAAATTAAATCTCCTTTTTTTAATTTCTTTTACATGATGGTAAACAACAGTTTTTCTGAATTATACAGTAAAAAAAAAGGCAGCAGTGACAGGCAACAGAGGACTTTAGCTTAATTTATACCACATATATCATGATTAGAGTTCCTCTTTATTGTCTCCAATAGCTGAAAATCTGTGGAGCTAATAAGTGCATTTAGAGAATGTTGCAATTATTCATGCTATCATATACATTCCTATACTGTCATGACTTTTCTTTATCACATACTTACCAGGTTACAGCAGAACAAAATACTAGACAATTTAATTGTAAATCTCAGCGTGTAATATGAAATATGACGGCCAACAAATGAAGCTCATATGTCCATTTGTTTCAAATAACTTCAAAGCATGTTACTGCACCCCATTTTCATGTGAAAATCTTAATCTTTGTTGCTGCTTGTGTCAGCCAATCTCAGTAACCAGCTCATCTTCACTTAGTCTATGAATTATATAAGTTCACACTGTTCACTCATAATGTGTGCTCTGACATGATGGAGGTTATTTCAGTGCGTGACTCAAATTTGCCCTTAAAATATGTCTTTTTGTTGTTGTTTTTTTCTCCATCTTCAAAATGCTTTTGTTATCTTTGAGAATCAGTTGCTCATATTTCTGTTAGTCAGATGTATCACACATCACTATACTGCTTTAATATTTGAGTTAATACAACACAACTGCTTAACTCCACCTTTTGTTGTCAAACTGTTTAACTCATCTTGATTTTTAATTAAAATAATATAGATTCCAGCTCCATTTTAGCTGTGGATCAAAATTTTTACATGACAGGTTGCTGTTCCACACTGTATTGTTCACCCTTTATGCGTGAATGTGCATTTGAAGTATCTTATTTTTAGACTTCCTGAACTGCCACTGTGCTGCTTTTCTCTTGTCGTTTTCAGTCTGACTTCTCTGATCCAACAAAGCTACGCAATATTAATATTAATATACTGGAGACAAATTTCTAACCTGTATGTCTGCACCTAATAAGCACAAACAAACAAGCACTCCACTTAAGTAAGAAATCCTGTCAGCCATTAGAAACAATGCAGTCTTTGAGGGGCTGTTACCTGGGAAACGTTAAGGTGAGGCTTGAAGCAAAGCAGTCAGATACAGAGGTGATGGAGACAGCAGGTTTTATTTAAGAAACCTATTCAAAGATATAGGAAAAGAAAGAGCACATGAAATGAGGAAAAAGCAAATTTTAAAATGTGTCTTTTATTAATGTGATATGCAGGACACATAATAACTTATGTATCTACAAGATGTTGCTGCATTTACAGGAAAATGTCTACTAATCCCCCGGTCATCTTCGAAGACAGTAGAGAAGCATGTCACCTTGCTTCAGAATTTTAAATAAAATAACTTTGTTTTAATTATTAGGTAACAAATGTCTTGGAGGCTATTTGCCAGAAAACTGTTTTTATTAGTACAGAGATTCAGGAAAGACTACTCTTTTTATTTACAAAGCACACATCATTAAAAGATATGCAGCAACTCAAAACCAACATTTGATATAACTGTTTATATTCTGGTCCCAACATCATAAGAGCTTTCCTTCTTATCCAGACACCTAGAGTTGTAAATTAAAAGTTGCTACAGAGCACAAATAAATGCAGTGTACAGAAAAATGTAAGACAATGTTCAGACAGAATGTTGCTGTAGAAGGTAGAATCATAATTGTGAGACTCATCCTCCAAATTCTGGACTTAGATGTATTTCTATTTTGACAAGTTAAGTTCATTTTTATTTCATGGTGTCAGACAACAGATTCAATCCTATATGAACAAAGCCCATATATATATATGTATATTTCAAAAGCTAAATAGCTAAGACAAAAAAAAAAGAGAAAAAAAGCCAACAATAAAAAAAGGCAACAATAGGTGTGTAAGTGTGGTATATTTCTCTATTTAAACAGTTTAAACAACAAAATTGTGTTACATGACATCACTGTTTCAGCTACAACTATCCATCTGCTTGAGAATATTTAGTCATTTTTTAAAAAAAAAGTTATATAAGAAATATTGATCCAGACACAAAGCACTTAGTGTTGAGGGGAAAAATAGGAGCAGGAAGTTTTATTTCCGACCATAAAAAGGCTCTTTGATATCCCATGTGGCTCAAATTAAGAAATGTAGTGAACACCAAAGTAAACAAAAGGTAAGACTACAGTGCATAGTAACCCACATCCTAGCTCCACTTAGAAATAAAAAGTCAACTGACAACAAAGACACCTTAACAAAGTCAAAAGGACAAATCTGTGTGGCTGAATTATTTTCTAACCTAACCATGATATGTTGTATTTGTTGAAGCACTAGATCCATTTAACAGCTCCCCCAGTCTCTTGCAAGCCTCAGAACCACCATCACTATTATCCATCCCTGCGTAATGATGTAATGGTGTTTGACCCTGGAAGAGAGTAGGGGGATGGGAGGAGTAAGGAAAAGGGACTGTGACATCTGCAGGACCAGAGGCAGGGTGCAGTAGCGGAGGAAAGATGGGACAAAGCAGGGGGAGGGGAGATAATAAATCAGACCTTGTGTCCATATCCATTTTAGAAACTGAACTTCCCCTCTGACAGTGATGAAGTGGGTAGTCTGTGTGTGGGCAGCATGAATAGCTTATATTTGCAAATGTATTATAGAGTGTTAAATTATAGATATTACACAAATGTACATCTTTGAACCTCACTGTGTGTTTTTGGTAAATTTAAGTCTTGACTGTACCCTCTTCCTCAGCAGATAATCAGCACCATGGAAACCCAGGTGTCCAACGGTCCAAGCGGAACCAGTCTCCCCAACGGCCCAGTCATTAGCACAAATGGCTCTACAGATGACAGCAAAACCAACTTGATCGTCAACTATCTGCCTCAGAACATGACCCAGGAGGAATTTAAAAGTTTGTTTGGTAGCATTGGAGAGATTGAGTCCTGCAAGCTAGTCAGAGACAAGATCACAGGTACAACAATTTGTCAATGCTTAACAGAACAAAGAAAGAGAAGCGAAAAGCTGTTTTGATAATCCCCATCTTTTCCTGCAGGTCAGAGTTTGGGATATGGCTTTGTAAACTATGTTGATCCAAATGATGCAGACAAGGCCATCAACACACTCAACGGCCTCAAATTGCAGACTAAAACAATCAAGGTGAGCAAGTCCCTTTCTCTAAAAAAATCACTTCAAATTAATTTTTTATTCTGGACAGCATAATAGACAAAAAGAGAGGAAGTGGAGATTTTGTTAAGAGGGTTGTTGAAAAGAGGTGGCAACAGACGTGACAGAGGGAGGGGAGGAAAACTGGGATGTGGAGGCAGAAGGGAGTGGTGGCAAGAACAAAGGAAGGAAGAAAAAGGGTGAAAAGAGAAAGAGAGAGTGGAGGTCAGAAAGCAAGGGGTGGACAGCATGCAGAGGTTATTGTCATGGAAATGTAATTAGAAAGCCTGACTGTGGTGCACAAAGGTCAGAGCAGGTTACCCCATCTGCTGCCAATTTGGGCTAATTAGGGGTCTTCTTTGTCCCCAAATCAGATGATGTAGAAAGGCGGCATATTATTAAACTCTAATTCCTTCCATCACACAATCTGATCAAAGCAGATCAAAGATTGAGACAAAATGCAGGATTGAAAAATCAAATCTCTAAGAGAGCAGGTGATTTTCCAGCAGATGTCCATGAAAAAGGATGCCAACTCTGACACGTCTGAGCATACAATCAGTTTGAAGTGAAGTGATTTAGCTTTTTTTTTTCTTTAAAAAATGTTTAAAAAGCAGAAAAATTGTATATTACTCACAATATGCTTAACCTAAGATGACTTACTATTACTCTGAAGCAACCACAGAAAGGATCATGGGCATATCAATAATTACCCAAAATGGATCATTTTCAACCAATTTATAGACAAAAAGTTTAGTCTATATTCAGCTTCTTTATAATTTATTAAAAAGAAGAAGAAAAAAAAAACAATTCCTTTGGTCAATACAATAGTTTTACCCTCTTGATGTAGGATGCTTCAAAGAAAGGGGTGAGGTGTGAGGGAGGGGGCAGCAGAGGAAGGGTAGGGGGTAGTTCAGAGAGCAGAATGCCAATGACAGGATTAGAGGCCATATGGGCTTCAGGCACCATCTGTACTGTGGGAGCGACAGGGAGAGGGTTAATTATAGGGCAGCCTCTCCTCCCCGAATACAGCAACTCCCCCCTGACTCGTCCAGAACACCCTAATCAGTGCAACACACAACCCTCCTGCTTATACAGTCGTCCTGAGTACACAATAGACTCTAGTGCCTCATACAGATGGGTGAAATCAGAACACCTGTATTCATCTGAAAGATAATACATACAAATACTTTTTATCTGGGCTTTTGTTGTGCCAATAAAATATGCTAAAATGATCTATTTGGTGCAACTATTTATACAAAAGTATATCATACTCCCTGCACATTCTTATTCATAACATGCTGTTTACTGTATGCGCATAAGTAATTTATTTGTAGACAGTAAGTTTATAAGTTGTCAAGAATCCTGTAAGTCTTGTGATGCTCTTACATTGTTTGCTGTTTGCCTGTGGAGCTGTTCTCCCCCAGAGAATAGAGACAAAGGAAGGAGGCAAGGCAGCAAGAGCAGCTCAGCCTATCTCAGACAACACTCACTCTGTCTTTCCATCGCACACAAACACACCACTCCTAACAATGCACTGAACTGGACTATCTGTGACAGAAGTGTTCATAAGGAAAATAGTGAAAGTAGACCATGAGTAAAACCATAAAGATTATAAAACCCAGATGCATTAAAAATGACGCCACACTAATTAAGTCACTGGAGAATTCAGGAAAATATGTTAACTAAGGCTGATCTTTGTCAGCACAAAACCAAGCTTAGCCATGAGCATGTTAACCGATGATTAGATTTAAGGAAAAAGAAAACACAAAAATTGCCAAGTTGTGTGTATGATTTTATTATTGTGGCTGAGTGGTAGATTAAAGACACTGATTAAGTCCACAAATTACATAGATGTAATTCAATGTGTTGAGAGGAGCAGGAAACAATAGAATTCAATGTAAAGATTATTTTTAGTCTGTTTAATTGCCTAAGGTCTTGTTTAATTACCTTAATTAAATTAGTGGATATTTTGTTTTTTCTTTTGTTTTACGGTATGTACACAAATTAACCTTCAATATTATTTCGTTTATGTGCTATAGGTGTCATATGCTCGGCCAAGCTCAGCATCTATTCGTGATGCCAATCTTTACGTGAGTGGACTCCCCAAAACCATGAGCCAGAAAGACATGGAACAGCTGTTTTCCCAATATGGTCGCATCATCACATCCCGTATTCTTGTAGACCAAGTTACAGGTATAGCCTCACAGCATATCACACCCTGTCACTCAATATAGCTGGGTAAAATTTATTTATCTAACTCTAGTTGTGCCACACAGACTTGTAGGTAGCTGTGGTCACTGATACCAAGGTAGTCACTTTGGTGTGTTTTTTTATTCGGAGCAGGCATATCACGAGGGGTGGGCTTTATCCGGTTTGACAAACGAAATGAAGCAGAGGAGGCCATCAAAGGACTGAATGGACAGAAGCCTTTGGGTGCTGCTGAGCCCATAACAGTCAAGTTTGCCAACAACCCCAGCCAGAAGACAGGTCAGGCCTTATTGACTCAGCTGTACCAGACTGCTGCGCGCCGCTACACAGGACCTCTGCACCACCAGACTCAGCGTTTCAGGTACTGAATCTTTGCCAGCCTCACTCCATTCCTATTAATCCCTTACTAACCAGTAGTTAGTATGTAGAAAAAAATGTTACAGGTAATCCTGCTTTGTTGCTGAGCGTAAGCAAATTCAATGTGATTTTAAATAAAAAGTGGTGAGTGTGTCATCATTACATTGTTGTACAAAGATATGGAATTTACTTTGTTACCAATGAAAGTCAGTCTCTAAATTATTTTTCTTCATTATCATGGCTTAACTAGACCAGAGAATAGCTATTGAATATTTGTCAGTGGCTTTGTTCAATTCACCTCTACAAAACAGAAATTCTGATCTGCACACATGATATAAAAAATATGAGGTCTAAAACATTTCAACACAAACAAAAATAATTTTCTGTCTCACTATTACCTATTTTAACTGTTTCTTTGAATAGTCATTACTATGTGGTAAAGAAGGAAATGGCAATATGATATTGTCCCACCTTCTCACTCTTTTTCTCTGACTTTCTTTTAAACTGCAGTGTGATCCCTTCACTTGGAAAGGGACCAGATCCAAATAACAGCTCAAACACAATGTAAGAAACTAGAATTTTTCTAGAGTATATTAAAGTGAAGTTAAATAAATTTTGGGTTGAGTACTGCCATAGGCTGTATAGACATCAAAAGGACTGAAGCTGCCAAATGTTAACCACATTTACAAAGATGATTATGGGGAAAAAAAATGGGAGGATTTTAAGTCCTCCAGTGTTAAATATTCTTAACAGACTCTTGTTCACATATTTCTTTAATGGGTACCTATATTTTTAATCAGTACAAGGAAAATTACCTATGTATAGAATACATTTAAACTATTAAATGGAAATCCACGCCCTAGCTACAGTGTACTAACAATAAACAGTGAAAACAGCAGGACTATTAAAAACACCATCAGTCAGGATGGTTTGGAACAGCATTGAAGTGAAGGATGCCCTCTGGAGGCCAGCTGGTGAAGGAGCAACATATTAACATGAAAGCCCCCCCTTGTAGATCTCATAACTAACCTCTGCATCCCCTTCATTCTCCCTCTTGCGTTGCAGACTCGACAATTTACTAAACGCCAGCTACGGAGTAAAGAGGTAAATGCCAAAGGTGTACTTTCAAAAGCATTCATGCCAAAATAAAACCTCAAACAAAGTGCCCGGAATACCACATGCTGACTTCATGTCCAAATCAAATATAATGGCCATAATTCTACATGTCCACAGCCCATTTAATCATGTTACAGAAGTAGCTCAGACAACAAAGTACTCTCTGTATTTGCACTGATGCAGCTTTCTAACAGCAGGGTATTCTGGCATGGCTTTGTTTAACTTTTTGTTTTTTGTTTTAATTAATAGAAGTAATTTATATGTATTTATTTCTGAACTAACATTACCGGTTTCAGTTGCTTTAATGTCCCCTTTTTTCACCAGCATGGACATACCAGATTCCGTTTTCGTCTCCTCTGTTTGCTCCAGTTTTGTATGATTTGATTCCAATTTGCTTTTCATCCCTCCAGGTTTCTGTGTTTTGTTCGATACTGTGATTTCTGTTGAACATTGTGATTCATGTGTTTAATTCTTCCAGAGGTTCTGGTCAACAGAGAAAATGAGTAAATATGCAGATTGTGTGGGTGTCTTGTCTCAGGGCACACAGTGTCATTTTCTATGAAAGCAGGTAGTTTGGAGCCACTGTGGTGCCCACACATATTTGCCTACATATTGTGCAGATGGGATGGAGATGGGTTCCCCAGACTCCACATCCAACTACAAACTTTATCATTTCATAAGAAACAGTGTAGAGCACTGAATGCCGTGTGGAACTTCAGAATGACACCCATGGTAGCTCTCCTACTCTCTTCCCCAGATTCTCACCCATCACCATTGACAGCATGACCAGCCTGGCTGGGGTCAACCTCACTGGTCCAACTGGAGCTGGCTGGTGCATCTTTGTGTACAACCTGTCCCCCGAAGCAGATGAGAGCGTGCTGTGGCAGCTTTTCGGGCCTTTTGGTGCCGTTACCAATGTCAAAGTCATCCGTGACTTCACCACCAACAAATGTAAGGGCTTTGGCTTTGTCACCATGACCAACTACGATGAAGCTGCCATGGCTATCGCTAGCCTTAATGGCTACCGCCTCGGTGACCGTGTGCTGCAGGTTTCCTTCAAGACCAGCAAGCAGCACAAAGCCTGAAAGAGAGGCTGCTGGTACCAGCTCGTTCGACCTACAGGGAGACATACCTGAACTCCCTGTGTCATCACTCTACATGGGCCTGGACTGAGTCTCTCTCTGACATACTCACACACAAATTCATAAAATGGAACCACAGACACAAACATACAGATACACATTAACATGCACACAGATTGCATAAACATACTCAAGCATACACAAGTCAGAGTTTCAAACAAATACACTAGTGGAGTTTTTCTTTTCTCTTTACACAACATACTAGTCCTTCCCTGTATTTGCCTGGATTGAATTAGAAGGCGTATGTAGCTGGTTTGTGGGGTAGGACTAAGATCTATCTATTTAGGAGACAGTCTAACGAATGTGACAGAGAATGTGTATTGAGTGCTTTGATTGAATTCAGGCAAATAATGACAACTGATGAGCAAAATTATCAAAAATTTAAGTGAACGAATATGTGCAATTTACCCAAACCCCACCATCTCTCCCATTATCTTGCCGGAGAGGATGTAGTCACTTTTTTTTACACTTGGGCATTTTGAATCAGCGATTTTTTTAGATCAAAGAAAATGAAACTAAAAACAGTGTTCTCTTATATACGTCTATTAAAATATAACTATATATTCAATATTTAGGGTGGTTATAATAGCCGAGTATGTAAGCATTTTCTAGAAACTTTGACTACTGTTTCCTGACCTGCATTAGGTGGTGCCTAGCTTAAAGGCAGTTTCTTTATCATATCTGAGCTTGTCAGCTCAGACCCAATATAATTTAGTATAACTAATGAAAGAATACTGGTCACAGCAAAGAGTAGTTTGAAGGCCATCATAATCACTCTTTCCGTCACAGTCACACCAAACGTCACAACAAAACACTTTCGTATCACAGAAACACAGTTCAGTAACTAGAAAGATTTACACATATTTAGTCCTCTAAAGCTGTATTTTTTTTCTAATCTTATCCACATGATGGATTTAATACAGGCAGACTGTCTGTGAACTTAGAGCAGAACGGCAGCATTCCCATGGCGACGATGTTCATTAGTAATTCTCTGCTGGGCAAAAGAGTGAGAGTGTGAGGGGAAAACCTTCTCATCATAACACAGCCACAACAAAAAGAAAGTACCGGTGTTTTTAATTTTTTTGCATCCTATTCTGATTGCACCTGTATTATTCATGCTCTATGGACTGTTTAATTTTGCAAGGCTTTATCAGATCAAAATCTGATGCAAGATGACAATTACAGGCCAGTTATGATGTCTGTGCTTGATATTTTCATTTTGAATGTTACGAGAAGTGGCTGAAAAAACCTGAAAAAATGTTTAAAGCACCACAGCCATTGGCAGCAATAATCTACGCAGGGATGCAGAAAAGTAAGGATGTAAAAGCGCCGGTATCATTCTTCAGTTTAGTGCAGACAGAAGCTCCCTGGAGGTCATATTTTACATTTCAGTAGAATACAAGGGCTCTTTGATAACAACTTAAATTGATTATATAAAGAGGACTACAGCTCCTAAAGAGTGAACATTTAAACCTGATTAAGAGCAAGTGTGTTAGAGATTATATCTAGCAATGTAAAAATGATCACTGATCCACTGAGGTGAAAGATTACCCACTTCTTCAACTTTGCCACATGCTCCCAAGTTTTACTTTAAAAGCCCTCTAATTTTCTCAAAAAGCTTCCCAGTGACTTCGAACTGCTGCCCTCTTAAAGATGACTCTACAACATTAAGCTTGCAAATAAGTGTCATAATAAGACTTTAGTTGAAAACAGACAATTATTGCTTCAGATCTGTTTGACACAAACACAGAAATAGCCATTTTAAAAATATCTCCAACCCCAGTGCATGAGGATTATTTATAGCACCCTTGATGAAACAATAACACCGCTCTGTCTAGATGAGGTGTGTTAAAGCTCAGACCTTATATTTGCCATGAGGAGAGCTAGTGTCTTTCGATATCAAGGTATCTGCACATGATAATAGATTAAATAAGGTCAACTATACTCAAGACAGTTTTGCTTTTGCTTTTCTAAGTTACGCTGTGTTAGCCAAAGAGGACGATCTCTTTGAAAGGATTACATTAGAGATAAATCTATTTTTATACATACAAAGGAACAAGACCTTGTGCTGAATTTTTACAGATTCTTAAGCTGGGAAAAAATTGGGGCATCGCATGGCTTTATTTTAAACCCTCTGATCTTTGCAGAACAAGAGGGGAAAAGGCATGCGGTGTATGGGTGGGGACTGAGGGAGGGGGCGAAGGAACAATGTATCTCACAAACTTAACTGTCTAACGACGTCAAAAGAAAACAAATTTAACAGACATAAATCTGATGGCAAAAAGTTACAATTGAACATTTGGGGTACAACATGACAGACACGCCTATACGTTTTGAGTGCTTAAACACACTCACATCTCTTGTCCTGAAGTTGTGTACAGTGTTGCTTCAAAGACGGTGCAGTCAAGTGAAGTTCTTTGACTTGAGAATCCCAGACAAAGCTGCAGTGAGACTGGCTCTTTGCCCTTCTCAAAAACTGAATAGCTGCTTGCAAATAAAAAGGTAAAATGCAGATTCAAACAGTGACGCAGATCCATAATGAACACTGAGCATGAGTCTTTTATGATTAGATAGATTTGATTTTTGCCAAAGAATTGCTTTGCAAGTCAGTACCAAGAATGATGAACTAAGACTAACTATATTATTCCCTGAGTAATTGCTGTACAAATCTGTTATTTATTAAATAAGGACCCTCTGCAATTTGAGTTTTAATTACTTTTGAACATATAAGTTGTGCATATCAGTTTCCATTTCTAAACCTTAAAAACCACTATACCAAATGCTATAAATCAAGCAGATGCAAGCAGTCTCATTTGCACACATTTCATGCAGTAATTCAAGGCATATCAAAAAGATCATGAATTGGTTCGCCACTTCACCAAGGAAAAATGCATCCATATAATTCATTTCCTCCAACATTCAAATCATCTCCTTTGTCTGTATCCTTTTCAGCTGTTAACATTGCACCCCTTCAAATACTTTCACCGACATTTTTGGATCTAACTCCTACTGTTTCATTCCCCGAAATACTGATTGCTGCAGTTGTGTCCACAGCTGACCATATAAAGGACTAATCAAGCTATTTTAGATGATGTAATTTGCAAGATAGCACAGTAAGACTGAGCACTTGGCAAGCCCAGTGATAGATGTTAGGAACAACTGAGAAAACAGGCCACGTTGAACTGCAGCTGGAATTGTTTATCCAGCCATGTCCAATGTCATACAGTCAACTCACAAAACAAAACCCACAGTCTGAAATGACCCTTCACACACAGTCTACGCAAAGACCTACACCTGATGTACAGCAGAGAGCCAAGGACTATGGCAGGAAACAGTACTACACTGCTTGAGCAACAACAATAATCATTTTAAAAAGACAAAAAAACTTTCCTATGGAACAGTAAGTGCAATGTGCTTTGTTTTTATATTGACTGAGAACAAATGATATATATTTTTTAAAAAATAAATTAAATGTCACACTGAAAAGGTTTGCGGAATAGTGAAAGGAACAAATGTTCAGACAAAAAAAAGTCAACAGACTCTTAAATAAAACAAACAAGCAATGAGAGCTCTGATCTTAAAAATTTCCATAATCACTTCCTCAGTCCCTAATTCGTGCTCTGACCATGCAAGCTCAAACAAACTGCATATTTGGCTGACTTAATAGAGCAATTCTCAATGACTCTGAAAGGAATACTGTCTAATATTTCATCAGTTTTAGCCCATGTCAATTTCAAATATCATTTTTCCTGTAATTTATTAATTTCATTTACATATCAAGACTCACTTGTTAAATTAGCGTATTTGTGTTGTTGATGTTGCCATAGAGAACACACATGGGTCAAAGATTATGTTTGGCTGCATTGATTGGGTACAGTTTATTTTTCTTCCATTATTTAATTAGTTGCAGTTTTTACAGTGTATGCAGATTTTAGACTTAGATTTTGTTTTGTTTCAATCAAACTGTGTTCAATTGTGTTTGTAAAGTCTGTGGTAGCTTTTGTTGCAACATAAAATAATTTAAACAAAAAATTCAAAATAGCGCCAACAAACTTGTATTATTTGGGCGACTTTAAGCTTGTAGTTTTAACTTATTGTTAACTTAAAAACTATTTATTATGATTATTATTATTGCCTCGTATAAAGTATGTTTTGTGTATATTTATGGTTTATTTCATTATATTTGCAAGTTTAAAAGATTTTAAGTTTGCCAAAATTGTGGTTACACCATTTTGTTTCTTAAAAAGGGGGACAAATAGAAAAACAGCTTTAGAAGTACGATTTGGAAACGTTCTCCATAGTCAAAGAATGCACTGCTATATTTAACTAATTGAAGTGTATAAACATACATGCTGTGTGCTAGATGTTATGCCTTTACTGCCTGTGTTCTGTTTGTCTTGTTATATGAAAATCTTTTAATTATTTAATCTAATCACAGTCTTGTTTTTCCAACCACTCGGTGAACCCCTGAGACATGGAGTAGTCCCTCTAGTGAGGCTTTGGCCCAACTAAGGGTCCAGCAACTGAGCAAGAACAGAGGGGCAGTCACTTGTTTGATTTGCTTACAAGATGCTTTCCTGTTTAGCTGATGGGGCTGATTTACAAAACGGATAATAAGGGTTCTGATTCTGTAAAGGTAATGCATTACTGAGATCATTTTTATCAATTCAAAATCAATTTGTACTATTGAAGCAAAGGTGTTCTTCAGTTCTTACATACCTTTGGAAACCCAGCCAAGAGCTTTGACAAAAAGATTTCAGAGCTCTGAAAAAGCTGCAGGAAAGTCTTCTTGGGAGTCTCTAGAGTAGCAAAGGGGCGAGTGGTCCTTCTGTTTCTCAACTGTATTTTGTGTCTATTTATTTAGAAGAGGGGACGCAGTAACTTAGTGATGTTTTTCTTACATTTTCCTGGAATGGTAGAACAAATCAAAAGGTGAAAATGATCAAACTGACACCAATGTCAGCAGAAAATCTACAAAATCTCATACTTCCAAACATGACCAAACGAACAATGTCAAAATTTAACAAAGGAAAAAAAAAACCTTTCAGTTTAGACTAGGATATTTACTACTGGGATTTCAGCTGAAGACGCTTGAAGACTTTTACATGGAATTGTTTAATTATTTGTATTTTACATGCCAGAAAAAATAAAAGTTACAAATACGAGTTGCCCAATTTTCATTGACTGTGAAAGCTTGCTGAACATTATGACCAAATATACATAATATTCATAAATGATGCAATATACTCACACTAACCAAGGCTGGATCACAGACTCTACTCTATTTTATGGTATTAAATAAACATGCAGCGAATTCCTGTTATAACAGCACATTTCCCACAGCCCTCCACTTACATCCAGTGCCAGTCTAAAGTATAACATACACCTACCCTTATATTAAATGAGTATGAGTGTCCAAACCTTTAATCAACATGATATATAGTAGGTCTTCTTGAAAGTAGGTACATGTTCTGCATCAATTTACTGAATGCAAGCAAATTACAAAACTAATCTGTTTACAAGCAGCATCACTTCATATATTATTTTGGATTAAGATGTATTACGTATATGACGTATTATGACAAAAAAGGATATACTAAGTACAAAGGGCACAAGTTTTAATCTGTTAAAATGAACTTTATTTGAAAACAATGGAATGATTCTACATCTGACATAAAACACCAAAATCAACACAAGTAGAAATGGAAGAGGAGGCGTTGATCATATAACTAACTACTCAGTGAAATTTCAAGACATGAAGGTGATGCTGCCAACAGCATGGACACTTCATGATACTGCACTTAATCTGGTCCCTTGAAAACAACCTGCAAGACAAAGCACACACATTCATTTCAAAAGATTGTCTGATTTAATACCATTGTTCTTGTGAATAAAAAGGAATAGACAGCTTAGTTTAATTTGATCCCAGTACGCTTCCAAGAACCAAGCATTTTCATTTTTCTGATATAACCAACATTTAAGTTTGATGCTGTGTTGATTTAGGTCCATGACATAATAATAAAGTTTCAACTGTTTTTAAACAGACCTAACTATATACACTTGATTGACAATAGTTTAAAAAATAACATCACTTAAGCAGATCATAAACCTTAACTTAAGTATATAATGCCACTTTTGAATCACCTAGAAATATTAATTACAGAAATATGGCCATTGAATTTAAACAGAAACAGATATTACAATAAAACAAAGGCAAGCTTAAAACTATGTCTTGCTTAAGGTCAAAGGACGTAATTCTGCCATGCAGCACATTATATTCTAAGACAATATTTACGACTAAAATATATATCTAACTCTCATCTGTTTTACACCTATGCTCTTAGAAAATCGTCAAGTACAAAAGAATGAAATTCCCTCAAAGATGGACAGCTGCATGTTTACAGAAAAATATTAATCACAGTATTGCTGTGAGTTTAAGTTTGTTATTTTCATCCCACCCATAAGCCACATATCAGCCATCTTTAAATTCTTATCATTGGCTCATTTGTTATGCTCTTAATCACTAAAATATACTCAAATTAAGTTGCCATTACCTTTATCTCCCTGTTCTCCTGCTCTTCTTCTAAAATGAAGCTGTAACTGCACAAAAGTTTTTCCTCCAAGCAAAATGCTGAAATACTGCACCTTCACACTGCACAGCTTTGACAGTTACAGATTTTAAATATGCACCATTAAGAAATGGTGATGAACTGATTGCATGGTACATTTATGCGTGTTTAAAACATAATCTAAATATCTCTGGTTATTTGGAACATTTCAGATCCTAAAGGAACCATCACACAACATGGACAGATAAGTCTTAAATTATCACAAGTGTGAAAGAAAAAAAACAAAAAAAAAAACTCTAAAACATTTGAATTACTCACAAATTATGAATATCTAGAGTTCTTCATGCTCATGCGGCATTTGGAGCTCCTGACAGACAGCAGGGGTGGTGAACTCCATAAGGTACTCACAGCGACTGGGCTCTGAGGTGGATGTCACAACAGTTTCCTTTCCACATGTTAACTTAACCTAAAATATAACAATACATGCACACGCAAACACACACACACATATATATATATATTATAGTACTTTGTCTTATAAAAAACAATTATATGTTGGGTAAATGACTGAGACTCACAGTAGTGGATCTGTTAGGGCCTTGCCAGCACCCTGTTCCATGCTCATACTTCATCAGAGCGTAGACGTTATCCTCAGGCCCTGCCCATTTTCCCCATGTTCTACAGTAGGAAAATTGTAAAAAAAAATAAAATAAAATAAAAGTATGAAGAAACTGCAGCAAAACTAAACAAAATAGGCAAACTGCAGATAACTTATTACCCTAAATTTGTTTCTGATCCACCATATTTAGGTTTCTGGGATACTTTGTTAAATGGACAAAGCCTGTAGACGTACCTGTGAAAACGAGATTAATTCAGTCATTTACTTGTGAGAACTTCTAACATATACATGCAAAGCATTTTTTCTTTTATGTTTTGTTTAGTCAGAGCATGAACATACTCGCCAGTTGTCAGCTCGTAACACTGGCTGTAGAGGTAGGAAAATTCTGCACTGGGTCCAAAGTCAAAGGAGATTTCCTTCTCAAGGTTCCTGCAAATAAACACCAGGTTGGAATGTGTTTTTTTGTTCCCCCTTTCTTCACTAAATCTTTTACTCATTACACTGATTGTGCTCTATGGTCATCCAGCACAGCTGAAAGTAGGACTCTAGTTGTGGTGACAACTATTAACATTGTATTTGGCAAGGATGTCCAACCACAAACATACCTGATCTGATCATCCACCTCCCGTAGAGCTTTCTCCGCTTCATCAAACTCATCCCTGGCTTTCTGAGCAGCTGGGAATCAGACATATTGTGAAAAAACACATTACCACACAGTAAAATTAGTCAAACAAGCAGAGGGTCAGTAAATGTCCAGCAGGCACATCTGGAGAATCACTGAATGTCTGTGTGCAGTCAGTATTCCTGAGGTACATCGACAGTTATTCTGCATGTTGGAGCTGCAGTGCACCTGTAAGCAAGTGTGATCACTCTGACTGGCTGCTCAGCACAGCAAATGGATGCACAAGAAGGGAGGCAAACAGTGACAGAAGGGCAAACTGCTAAACTGTCGCACAGACTTATTTGCTCTTTTCACAATGTGGCAATGTGGAGTGAAGAAACTGAAGCTCAACTGGTTATAATTTAACCAGCTCTATATTACACTACTTTAAAACAAACCAAACAAGTTCTTTTAAATATATTTCCATGGTTTTGCATAATGTACGACCCCTACCACCACTTTCTGCATTGGTGAACTTTGTCCACACAGACTAAACATCCTCTGCGACAGTTGAAAGTTGTCTTTGTGCTCTATTGTTATTTTGCTTCCCCAGACATATGGAAAACCCAGTAGGACGCCAATCAAAACTACTGATTCTTCATGTTGGCTTGGAGTATAAAAGCCTTAAGTTATAGCTGCATACACACCATCAATGAGGTTCTGTGTTTCTTGGCTATAGGGTGGCATAGTTCCCTCCTCATCATCATGATCCCTCTTTTCTTGAGACTGAGTTGAGGGAGGTGGCTGAAATACAAGCAAAGATCAGCATGACTCACCGAAATAAACTTGAATAAAAAATACATTTCATGCTGAAAACCTACTTTATAGTCTCCTTCATCCCCATCTTCATCTCCATAGTCATCGTCGTCATCTTCTTCCTCTGGGTTGTCATCGTCAGGGTACGGCTCAGAGTCAGAGTTGTCCGAGACAGTTTCCTTTAGAGTTTCCACTGGTGTTGGAATGTCTGTATTAGAGTGCTGTGTTAAAAAAAAAAAAAAAAAAAAAAAAAAAAAAAAAAGGTTACAAATTTAGGGGAACGACAGTTTTTTTTTTTTTTTTTTTTTTTTTTTTTTTTACAGGGAGTTTTCCCTCGAAGCTTAAATGGTTCTTACCTCAGAAACATATTTTTCTTTTATATTATTCCAAACAGACTCAAAAGCTACCATGTCCACTTCATCCACTCCTCCTAACAGTGCCTGGAAAAACCAAAGACTACATTTGCATTTTGTTCAGCTCGACAAGATGTGAAACTGCTTTGAAAACGTTCAGACTAAATGGCATTTTAACAACAAGATTTTAGAAGAAAAGCAGATTAAAGTTTTACCTGAGCCTCTGCTTCTGTGAATAAACCATCGGATGAATCTGAGTCTAGCTCGGAATGGGACAGAAGCTCAGCAACTGAGACGCTAAACATAAATAAAAACATTATGCTCAACTCTTAAAGTTTTTTTTTTTTTCTTGTTTGTATAAGCCGGTCAATCCAGGCAAAGATTAAAAAAATATTCAATAATGATCACTAGAATTATCAGTAAAAATTCATGTAAAAATGATTATTATGTTTTAGGGGTGTGGTAAATTCTTATCAACACTCACAAGCCATTCGCATCATCATCCAGTTCTTGAAACACCTCTGCCATTTTAGCTTTGTCTTTCTCCATGCGAATGACAGCTTTTTGATCTGGGACACAAAAAAAAGAAAGAAAAAGATAAATTAACTTTGTTTTGAGTGATTCTGATTACATAAAATGTGCAGTACTGTGTAAGAAAATGAAAGTTTCAGATTAGAGGTGTTGGATGAACACGTCTCATTGCATTACATGTCTAACGAACATAATGTAGTACAGGGGTCTGCAACCCATGACTCTTGAGCAGCATACGGCTCTTCAATCCTTCTGCACTGACTCTAGAGGAATTCTGCATGCAGTAATTCAATGCCATCAATGCTGGTTTACCAATTTGCTTGATTTGTGCTGAGAAATAAGAAAACAACAAAACATTTAACACTAAAAGACATTTCCAGAGCAAACACCATTTACCGAAAAGTATCAAGATGGAAATGACTAAAGGAAAAAAAAAAAAAAAAACTATTTCAGAACTTTTGTGGAAATCTGAGCTGTGCAAACATAGAAGTTGACCAAGTCCCCAAATGAAGCTACTGCTCCAGAGTTTGTGGCAATTCAGTATACAGTGAGGTGGGGGAAGCATTTTACAAATGCGCTAAAAGAAATTCATTAAAATGTTAGAAAATCTATTCTTGGACTTAAAAACAATAAAAAACATTATTCAGATAATCAGAGATGTAGCTCTCTCTGCAAAGACTGTCAAGGACAGGACCATTGTGCAGGATCTCAAACTCAGGTCCTTGAGGGTCACACATATGAATCACACCACATGATTTATATGAAATGGATACAACAGCTTGTGGCCAAGTTGTACACAATGAATCTGTTGTGTTGAAAGAGGGAAACATTGAAGACCAGAATTTGAGGTCCCTGGTTTTGTGGCTCTTAATTATGTTATTTAAGGGGACAGGTGGTAATATCGGCTCCTTTATTAGTCAACATTGCAGACCCTCTGATCTAGTACACAAAAAAAAAAGTTTATAATATGTTGCAATATACTTTACAGCCATTAGAAGGTGCTACACTTTTAAATCTTATTTTACCTTCCCAGGCCTTCAGATGACGCTCTTTAGCTTCCTTCTCTGGGTGCTCTGCAGTCTCCTTAACTGTTCGCAAAGCCTCCACCTTTGCTTCTAGATCCTTCTTACTGCCCTGGATATCTTCGAGTTTGCCCTGTTGAACCAAAGTAAAATAACATTTAACTAAAACATTTAATTGAGCTTA
Organism: Melanotaenia boesemani; assembly: GCF_017639745.1. Taxonomy (NCBI): domain Eukaryota; kingdom Metazoa; phylum Chordata; class Actinopteri; order Atheriniformes; family Melanotaeniidae; genus Melanotaenia; species Melanotaenia boesemani. The sequence continues at coordinate 28,895,766 of NC_055683.1, read as the reverse complement.
TCTTACCTGATAGCTCCACTGTATTTAATGTACAGTCCAAACTACAAACAAAGGCATGTTATAAAACTGTGTGGCACCCATGGCCCTACTGTAATCTTAAGAAAACATCTTTTGCTACTCTAAAATTTGTATTTTACAGAAAGTTTTTTTTTTTTTTAAATAGTCCAGCAAATATCTGTGTCTCTGGAAAAATCTTATATTCTGCACACATAAAACCCAAAGGGTATTTAACTATTCACACCTTTTTTTCCTCTAGACCGCTTTTGGCCTCGTGGATAAGTTGTTGTTTAAGCAAAAAGCCCTCCTTTGCAATTTCTGCCATTTTCTGCAGACTCTCTCTCTCTTTGCGCCCCAACTCCCTGCAAAACACACATTGCAAAAATGGAGACTTTTTTTTTTTACTCCGCTTGTAAGAAAAGCTACAGAAGTTTTTAAAATTTATAACACCAACAAATCCTTACCTGCAGGTGTTCTGACAGGCAGCCCCACTGTTGTACTCATCTGTAGTATCACAGCAGTCTACAGGGGAAAAATAGATTTCAAACAAAATACTAGCAACATAATACTACTAAAAAGTAATAATATTTACTGATTAAAATTCATACCACAGATTCCGTCATTGATGCGGGAGGAAGGAATGAAAGCTGGACGAAAACCTGCGTTGGTGCAATGGAAGCTGCCATTGGGACAAGCTGCCGTTCCTGGAAATGAAATTGTGCATAAACATATATAGAAAAAATAAAGCTGCACACTGTTGTGGTACCCTAGGAAGATAATTACAGTAAACCCAATGTGTATCAAAAACAGTTTAGATGTTCAGTATGGAGTGGTGGTGGTGGTGGGGGTGGGGGGGTGTACAGAATACTAGTACTGCAATCTTCAACTTGTAATATATACAGACCTGGCTCATCTGATCCATCCTGGCAGTCACAGTAGTCATCATTTACTCTGTCAAACGGAATAGTGCGGGACCCATCCAGGCATGTAAAAGGTTTGCCTTCTTCATAAAACTGCTTTTCTGTTTATGTTCAACATGGGTATCATGTTAGCAACTACTCAGCTTCAAAATTACAGCGTGATTGCAACCCATAATTTCAAATGAAATACTTACTTGATAAAGGGACACCGCGAGGACGCTGAACTTCCACGGCCGACGCTCCCACACACAGCAACAGCAGCAAAGACTGACAGGACATTGCCATGGTCCACACTTTGTAAATGCAAGGCACGGTCCAGCAGCACCAGAAGCACCTTTTAAGCATAAGAATTCCACAATTCAATTGTAAAAGCATATCTCGACAGAGCTTTTAGCTTAATTTTTTAACTGAATAATAATAATAAAAGGTTACATAGGTGGTTAGCTCGATCAGCTAAATTAATGCTAACTAGCAAACGTAGCAAACGCTTGACCTAAAAGAAAACCATGAATTAACCATACAAATACAAACTGTGTATATATTCTGAAAACAACCCAACAATACCTTTATGGCGAAGGTTTGATAAAGTTCCAAAAGCCGATGAACAACCGCAATTTATTTCTTTGAGCGAGCTAATGCCTTACCATTACCAGCGGCATAACCTAGTTCCGTGTCAGCAGAGCGCATGCGCAGTGATGAATATCAAACCCCCAAGCCCTGGCTCTTTCACTCTGATTGGACAACGTGTTGTCGAGTTCTGGTGAATGGTGGATCACAAGAAGGGCCATTATTCTTGCCTGTAGTGGAGGATTCTGGGTATGTTTAGGAAGATGCAGCCATCTCATGCTGCTCAGAGGTAGGCATAGGTACCTTTTCTGTTTACCATTTTAAAGTTATATATAAGCTATGTCGAAGTAAATAAATGCCACTTATAACTTTCATCATTCTTCAAATATACCCCAAACATATTCTCACTATAGTAAACAATCCGCAAGCCTAGCTTATTAAAATTTAATAGTATAATATCAAAACAGAATCAGAATCTAGATTTAAAGGAGACTGTAGTGTTACAAAAAGAATGTGTGTATGCGAGCACATAACTGCATATATAGAAAACTGAACCCAAAAGAAGTTGGAAGTTAGATAATGCTTATCATCCCTGACCCTGTCTTAACTATGGTATTGATGCCAACTATACACAGGAAGCAAACAAGACAGCAGTATTGCTTTTAATATAAAAAATCTTGCTTTATTTGTATTTTCAACACACTTTACAGTACTGAACAGTGAAATAAAAGAAAAATATACTGATATACTATAGTATTGTTTTATATATAGATGTTTGCTTATTAAATGCATTTATTCACAAAAATGACACCTCAGCTCTGTCAAGAGAAAAAAACTTTCATAAAAATAATATAATAAAAAATAACTTGGACACATTTTACACATTACAGCAAGATCATTTACAAATATTACAATCATTTCATGTTTTTTTCCCCTCAAATAATCTTTCCTACTGGTGAACAAACACAATTTAAAGCCCAGATATTCATTCTCAAAGGAGTCAGTCTGCAATAACATTACCTGACAGCAACACCAATGGGAACCAGCTTAGTAGGCCACCATGGGATGGATATTTAGGCCATGAGGCTAAATAGTGGTTAAAGTTACTAAGAAACAGATAGTGATAGTGCTGGAAATGGCTAAGTTAGATAAGGACACATTTATCTTGTTTGAATGTATAACAAACTATATGATTACACCAGCTTTCATTGGACTTTTCAGGTGAAACAAGTTTAATATCACAAGGATATTTAACAGAGAATGTTTTGTTTTTTTGATTATACCTAAAGAAAGGGGTAATCGTTAACTGCTGCACAACGAGGGTTTGTTATCTGGCCCAGTAGAACAAAATCAATGGGTGACTGCCAGTGACCAAACCAGCACAGACTGTACACTACCTGAAACACACTGTCTGCCTCAAAACCTGATGAAATAAAGTGCTGGTACAAATCTATTTGATTTCAACAATAAGTGTGTACAATTAAAAATTACGACAGAGTGAGGAAATATATATTTTTAGAGAATGAAAAAGTGAAGATGTGGCTCACTGAACAACTTTAAGTGGTTATTTTTCAATCATCATGATAAAATTCTAATTTACAATCCATTATTACATTATGTACAAGAGTGGTAATGATTATAGTTATATCATCAACACATGATTTATTTCCCAGACCATCCACCAGAATGATATAAAAATAAACTGTACACAAACTGTTGAAAGAAAACACTTCCCATGGTTTTCTTTTCATTATTTAAAAAGAATGGCAGCAATCAATCAGTTGAATAATTTCCTTAATAAGAAACAATTGCTACAGTATCGTGTTTGTATGGCAATTAAATATTAATGTTTTTATAGCTTATGACAGAACAAGAAGCCACAAAAACAAAGCAACATGTTTAAAGTAAAAGGCCAGTGCATATGGGAATCTTTTTATTTAAGTAACTGCGATAGTAATCCTGGAATCCCACTCCCCCAGGTGAAAAGCCTGTGTGGTGGCCTCGCAGCTCTGCTCCACCCAGTGATGGAGCAGGACAAACACACAAGCATCTGTTGAACCAAGCTGTGGTGTCCTCAGATAAGCTCAGTTACTGACCTGCAGAAACTTCTTCTTACCTTTAAATGAACCACACTTGTATTCAAAATTTATTTTACCCTGTGAAAAACAAACACCTAAACAAACACTGACCCATTTAAGCTGTGCTGATCAAATCCTGAAGACCGTTCAACAAGATGTGGTGATGCCAGTGAGTGAACGACAACACATGTGACAACATCTCTACATCCTGCTGTCTCTTATTGTTACTCACTTACTCTTGGCCGATTTTAAGTCCTGCACAGTCTCTACCCAGATTTCCTGTTTTCTTTGAACATGTCCCAGTAGCTATCAAGCAGAAATATGCCATCCTGATTTAAAAAACAACACATTCTTTATGTTGGTCCAAGCACAGCAATAACATAACAAGAAACTGGCAGCAATATTTCCCCTTCCCCTCCAGATGCAATCCTGGATACATTGTGTCTAGACATACCGATACTCACAGAAATAAGCATACAGACGTGATATAAATATACTAGGATATCTATCATATATCTTATAAATCTACATATTGGCAGGTATGCATCCTGCATCAGACATTAAGGCAAAAAACCATCAAACATAGCAAGGATGATTAGGGACTGCCAGACCTCCATTTGGCCAAGTCACACTTCTTTCCCTGACATTCTGCCTCCCTGATTTCCTTATTTATCCGTGTTCCTCAAAATCACTTCATCCACTGAAGTTTCTCATCCTCTACTTTGGTGAGAATTGTTGCGTATGAGGAGACAAAAACACACAGTGCAAGTGGGTGTGAGACAATAAATGATAATTTGTTCAGCTTGTGAAATAATTCTGTATCCCTTAAATGTATTCAGCAACTTCTAAATATATAAAATAGGCTAAACATATGCTTCAAAGCATCACATGGCTTATTCTCAGAAAGTTAAGAAAAGAAATAATTCTAATAAAAAAAAAGAAGCTGGAAAGAGTCCCCTGGTGGTTGTGGTGGTGTTTGTAATTGCTCTGCATCTAAAGTTCTGATTCTAATATTACCAGAAGAGCAACAAAGGAAGACTTACAGCCAAAAACATATCACCACAGAAACTGTACGTGTGAATCACACACCACAATACCATGAACAGCAAAGAGAGATCTTTAACAAGAGACAATCAAAAATGTTAACAAAATCTGACTCTCCTGTCCCACAATGCATTGCTTCACGACAGCTCCATTCAGGAAGCTGGTGTTTCAGAAAGGCACAGAGCCATTTTGCACCAGTAGCACTCTCCTTGTAAAGGGAAAAGGGATATGGGACCTGGTTGTCCCTTCATCGCAGCATCTTCCTTTACTTTCGATTATTCCCCTCTTCTCCTCCAACTCTGTGGATTTTCTTATTTTTCTTTCCGACAGAAATGGAAAAAAAAATCACTTGGACGTTGAGCTTTTCTGAGGAGAATAGTTTCTTTTGAGATCCTAACAGACATGAATTACTAATACTGACTGAACACTAGTTAATACATCAATAAGGGATGGCTTTTTCCAAAGAGATTCATTACAGATTAATGTCCCTGTTGTAAATGCACACATACAAACATACAGTCAAGTGTGTGTGTGTGTGTGTGTGTGTGTGTGTGTGTGTGTGTGTCTGTGCATTTAAAAAAATTATATTGCATGACCGCTGTATGCATGTACATACATTGCATTTTTGTATTCTACATGACTTGCTCCTGCTCCTATTTTTGTGTTTTTATGTCACTTTTTGTGTGTTTATTTATGTGCATTCCGGTCACCCAAGTGCTACGCCGTCTTCAGTTTCCCATCGTCACTTTCTCCTAAATTCCTCAGTCTTAAGTTCATTGTGAAATCAGTCAAAGAACTTGTCACCTCTTCAAATCTACAGTTGCTGTGTATTTAGCTTCTCTTTAAGCGATTTTAATTTATTCCCTTTTTGAAAAATATATTTAAAGGTCTGTATTGTCATTGCAGTCTTATTTGTTCTTGGTTTGGCCATTGAAAGAATGAACAAGATAATGTGTGCAAGTGACAAGGGAGATACAGAAGCAGAACTCATGTATCTTCAGCTTGTGAAGAAGAATCTTCCTCTTCCTCTACAGGACTTGTGTCGGAAAGTCTTTCCTTTTCAGACCCCTCACCCAACTGAGTTTTCATCTCTTCCTCCACTTCCTCCTCCTCCATAGCCACCTCGTCCTCTTCTTCTATTATATCCTCGTTTTCCTCGTCTGCCATTATGTCTTCCTCATCCTCCTTTTTATCCTCCTCATCCATGTGACTGCAATCCTTTCCAGCGTGATTTGGCCTAGGTTTGTCACCCGTGTCTCCCTGTTCACTCTGAGTGCTCTCTTCCAGGGTGAGCTCAAACTGAAACTTGTCTATGCATGCATTTAGATCCTTGTCCTGGCCCACAGGTGGCGGCGAAGGGCTTTGTGGGATAGTGCTCTGGTACCAGTCCCTGTTGTCCTCTAGAGTGTCCAGGATTTCCTGGGCATCAGGATGCACAAGGTCCCCCCATGTCTCCCATAGTGGGTGGACAATATAGTCAATGAAGCCCACCTGTATCCAGAAAGAAAAGAAGCTATGTTTGACTTAAGTAAGCACAGCAGTGTTACTGTACTCCCTGTAAATCAGCATTAAAAATGTAGGAGGATGGCTGCTGTGTTCAGAGCTAAAAGATTATCCACTGCACAGTAGTTATCACACCACATTCAATGTTACCAGTTATCAAACTGTGTTCAGAGTAATATCAATATATGTGTGTTTTTTGTTGCTGATCATTTACCTGACTTTTTTCCACAGATGCAGTGTGTTTATCACACATGGGACTGATCTCCATCCCTCGCTCCCTCTCCTTGTCTCCTTGCCTGAAGAACTCCTCCATGATTCTCTCCGTCCATTGTCGATAAACAGCCAGAGGCTTTGTAGGATTGCTCAGGTCAGCACAGTGCACCATGTTCCTCAACACCTGGTCAAAGTCACATTTTAAGCTTTTTAAAATATATATGTGCAAAGTTATATACATTGTTCATCACCCTGAATTCGATATGCATTGGGATCTGCTGCTTATAACCCACTTTGTCTTTTTGGTAATCTGACATTTTGTGTTTTAAATGATTAAAGCTTTGAACAATGATGACCCCCTGTAGGTTTTTTTTATCCTCTCTTCTTTTCTGTTCATAAGTTAAAATCTTGTCCTCTGCTTTCTCAAGCCTTTTGCATTAAAATCCCAAAGCTTTGCATTCCTTCTTGATCTTTGCAATGATTTCAGTTATAAGATTTGTTATGTTTACAAAGCTCACAAAACATTACATTAATTGCTCTGCTTGTATGTTTTTAAGGATAAGTACAATGAATGGGTAGTGATTTAAAAACATTTTTGCAATACCCTGCAATGAGACTTTGTATCACAGGTTTTTAGGTTTTGACCCTGATGTCCGCTGTTAATGACACATCCTTGATTATGAATTTTCCACTCAAAAATGAAGGAGAAAAGTGCTAGTTTGCTAAGTAACCCCAATAATCCTGAATATAGGCAGTCTAAAAAGAAGTGCTCATTTTGCCGGAAAGAGATATGTTCCTCTTTCTGAACTAACACAACTATCAACATTATATTTCAAGTCTTTTTTTCTTTTGGTGGCACATGGATGGGTGAGTTTTTGCTGTAAAAACATCTCTGTGTAGCTGTAGTACCAAGTAGATCACTTTCTGAAATTCCTGCAGCTATGACTGCCTGCAATTTCTGCAAATTTTTTTAAATTTAAACTTTATTTGTACAAGTAGTCCAAGAAAGTGATGAGTTCAGAAGTGCTATTCAGTCCTCAGCAATCAAGATATCATGATATTAATGGACAGAAAACAAGTACCACAAATCATCCATACTGGATAACATGCAGAATAATTATTTTACTTATTATAAAACCAAAGTAAATTATAGCTAAAAGGTGCTTAATCCTGTAGGGCCTCATGAGACACAATTTCCAGCGCCTTAACATAACAACTATGTCATGTTTATCATTGCTTCAGCACTGACAGACCAAGCTTTAACCACAACCTTTCTGTGCTTTTGTGGTGTTCTGATAACCCGAATATGGCCTCACAGTAATTACTTTTCAAACTCAGGACAAAAGCATTTGCTGGGTAGTCATTGTTGATTGAATTTACTTGTAAATAACATGAAAATCTCACCTGTATTCGATCGGTATAGTGGTCCAGCAACAGCACTCCAGAACTTGTTACTTTCTTGGTTTCCACCATAGTCTTGAGGTCTGCGAGCAAACTCATGTGTTTGGACATATCTGTGGCCAAAACCTGGGAACATATCAGGAGAAAAGAGCAGATGAAAATCTACCAAGAAAGGTTATCTTCCTTACATAAGAAGCAGTATGTTGTCAGACACTCACCATATCAATGACAAGCTTCCTCAGGCTCTGCCTCTGCCTTTTGCTGAGGTTCTGGAAGATGTCACAGTTGTCCTCATGAAGCAGCTTGAAACCCACAGCCAGGTGATGGTTCTCCAGCACAGACTCGTCATTATACATCAGAGCTAATTCTGAGTCTGAGGAAAACAGCATGCAACAAATGTCAGTCAAAAACACATGCCGCAATTACAGCATCACTCTGTTATGTCCTTATAAACTAACTAAAAATGCAAACTTTACATGGTAATTACTTAATACAGAAAATGATAACCAGATCAGTGTTTTTACTTGTTTGATATCTAAGAAAATCTTAGGATTTATGAAAAAAATTAGTCATTTAAATAACTACAATTCAATTTCCTGTTCTTGATATTGTTTTCTTTCTATTGAGTGCCAGTAAGTTTTATTAAATGCACAACTAATCACCATCATCAATAATAACATGAAATTTTAAATTATAAATGTAGAAAAGGTTATAGCCAATATAACTGTTTATATGTGGATCTCCATTGTGTCAACACACCACACATCACATAAGCAATATTCAACAACTGGTTTTCCCTTGTTTGACATTTTACATAATCTATAGCAACTTATGTGTTTGTTTTATTTTGACTCACTGGTGTTTATGAGGAATTGGTTGGACACTCCTGGATGGTCTACATCATGGATGGCAGCAGCAAACAACGCAGCTAAAATCTCCAGATCAGTGAATACAGCCTGTCGGAGAGAAATTAAAGAAAAAAAACAGTTCATGTTGTTGTATAGATCTGTTTTTGGCATTAATAAGACTAATGGACTAATGGAGATGCGTACATCTAGAGCTGGTGTGGATAGCAGTACATGGGTGGACTGGGTGACATCAGCAGCATGGAGGCTGTTGTGGTAGGCCACATTGGCATGATAGTGGTCCTCAAGGGTCATCACGTAAGTGACGAATGTATCCACAGGGATTCGAAAAGTCTTCAGTAGATCTCTCTCCTGCAGGATTGACAGTGGAAAAGTGTTATATTCACACTACAGCCTTGTGGTAATTCACAGGAAAGACTTCAAACAAAAATAATTTATTATTTGAGAAAGACACAAAGGAGAACACCTTTGACAACCTCTGAAGTAATGAATTTCAGTGGGCATTTTTTTATCCTTCCTGCACTACCTTTAGCTTCTTTTGCAAATAGAGTGGAGCTATCCCGAGATGTAGTAGTAAGAGAAATGTCATTTTTAACATGCAAAAGGTATTATGAGAAGATCTGTTTGAAGGACATTTTTTAGAATATTGCCTAAACCTAACAGTTGGTCTAAATCAAATAAAAGAGCAAGTAAATTCAAACATAAACAGTGAGGAGATGCAAAAGTGAAGTTCAACACAGCCCAAGCTGTAAGAATAGATTTTCTCTTTTTGATGAAGGCCTAAATGATGATTGGTAAAACATGACACACATGGTGCCTGATTGCATGACACTTGTTTTTAAGCACTGCCTTTATGACAGTTTTATGAAATTCCATGAGCTCATACCCTCACATGTACTAATTTTGTGTCCTCGGACACACCCAAAGACATAAGGTCTTGTCCAAAAGCATGAATCCATAGACAGTGTTGCATTATAGTTTCACTCAATGCCTCAAGACAGTGTTTAACACTCGTGAAATATTTAAGTTACTGTGTAACTCATTATGCAACTCAGTCTCTCGTTGGCTCACCTGGAAGATGGCAAACATGATGCAGCTGAGAGGTCGATTATTAGAAAACTCTGCCACATGAAAGATATTAAGGCCCCACTTGTTCAAGTCGTTCAGCTCCTGAAAGTGCAAGAGACATCAAAACAGATGAGCACAATAGTTCAGCAGCTTTAATAGCAGCCTTGACAGTGAATGGTCCAACAGCTGTCTATCCTTGATCCAGATCAGAATTTAATGTCATAAAACTCAACATGTGTTAAGGCTTCATAATAAGTTATCTTTCTTTTTCCTGCTAATGTATACATATTTAACTATAGGGTAAAACATTTTGCAATGCTTTAGAAAGAAGTTCTTTCTCTTACTCTAAGGTACTAATACCTAATGAGAATGTTAAAATGTGAAAGTTTTTATCTTTCATCACTGTTATCTGCTTTGTGAGTTTAAATGCAATGACATAGATCGCTTGTTTTTTTTCCATTGATTCACCCTGGCTAACGCATCCTCGTGTTCAGTCTTCACGCCGAAACGAGGCAAGGTGGAGTTGGATAGGCTGGAACTGTGCGTGAGCTTCTTTACACCGCTGATGTGACACATGGGCTTCTCCCTCTCCCTCAAAGTTGGGGAAGGGATCTCTACCTCGTTCTGCTTATCTGGAAGGATCAAATCATCAGGGGTCAGCCACTTGACCTGAGATCTATAGAGGTTGAGGATATCTGGAAGGCAGGTTTTCTTTACCTAGAAAGGTAGTGGAGATGTATTCTGACACTTGGTTCCCTGAGCGACTCATCTCTGACAAATGGGACAGCTCCCTGTTCAGCATCCTTTTGAACTGAGGAGAGGACAGACAGAGACAAAAGTGAGTCATTTGAATAGTAGTTACACTGTAGAAAACATAAGGGGTTACTAATGAATCCAGCCACATAGTCATGAACATTGGAAACCCTCTAAAATTACTGCCACTGTATTTTGGTCCATATGTAGTGACCAAGAAAATTTCCTAATATTCATATTTGAGAAGATAAATGATCACCCTCATCTACTAAAGGGTAATAAAATCAGTTATGAATCATCCCTCCTCCTTTTCTTAGACGAGAACAGACTGTTCAATACTCCAGCTCGATTTGCTTCCAATGATGTGTCGCAGTAATGTACCATTTTTATATGAATTGTTCCTTGTACATCTGCAGTGTCAGCCATGAACTATACTAGTCTGCAGGTCTTAGACATAAATGTGATTAAATTAATGCATTATTCACAAATACAAAAAAAGTCCTGAATGTTATCTCAGCATTAAAGGTTTTTATTTATTAATTTATCTATTTTGTGAAACATTATGTCAGGAGCTTTAACGGTTCCCTGTAAGACAAGTCATGAAAAGGCACAGTGTGTTTCGGACAGACCCCTCAGTCTGTGTCCTACTGACTGATCTTTCACACATAACAATCTCCATGGCAACCAGAGCAGTTTCCGTAGCAACTGCCTCCTCACAGGCAGTCCTTCAGCTTGATATGAGAGTGGTGGCTGTTTGGGTGACAATCTGAGGGAGTCGGCAGGTGTCTCTGACCTTTATCAAGGTCAGCCCGCCCCTTCTGTTCCTCTCCTCTACGCTACATCTCTATGTACCTATAAGTGTTCCTCCTTCCCTCATGAGGTAAACAAAACGCTTCATTACTGCCATCCCCACCCCACCCACAATTGTTATTCTGTCTCAAGCTCCACTTTGTCTTCCTGGTATTTTACATGCACCATATTTCACTACCATCTTTGATTTTGTTTGTCACAACTATCTCTCCCTCTCTCATTTGTACAATCCAACCTTGAGCCTATTAGAAACAAATAGGTGCTCTAACAGCAAATCATGGAACCAGTAAGGCAGGATCAGTCATCAGAAGTCTAGAATGCTATAGCCCAGTGGCACACTTAGGCAGCAGGCTCAGCCCAAACCCCCCTACCCCACTACTCTCTCGTTCTTTCCTCCCCTAATGCTGTAACGCTGAGTCATAGCTGCCAACCAACACTTCTACAGTGCCAGTCCGAGCCCCAGGACAAACAACACTCTTGCTCTGACACTGACTAATGAAGCAAACATGCAAACGCTGTACAGACATGACTATGGGCACACGCGCTTACACACCTGCATATATGATAAACCCAGGAGGGGTGTATCTTTCCTAGCTCTCATTGATCAACAAAAGGCACACAGATATTTATGTACATGTATGCAAAAGGTGACTGTGCTCTTGACTGTAACCTGTGAGAGAATCAAGTCCTTAAATCCTAATCTATTAAAGTAAAAAGCAAAGCAAGTATTTGTTTAGGCACCACAGTGGCAGGATACCACATAGATGTAAATCTAACATAAAGTTCTAGCATATTTAGTATATTCTTATGGATGTAGATCGCACAAATAAAAGAAGATACAAGACATCTACTCAGTCCTGAGGCCATAAACCAGTCCGTTACTGACAAAACAACTGACTTAAGTTTGTGTTGAGGCTAGCCTCAGGGCATCAGGGGAGAGGAAGAGGGATGTGGGGACGCAGGTGTGGATGATGGAAATGGACTTCATGTGACACTGCAAAATACCTAGCCCTAAGACTCACCCTGTATTTTAAACAGATTCAGTGTTTTCTCATAAGACAGCGATGTAGACCAGGTAAGGGGTCTACGTAAACCCCTTACCTGTATACCCTTAAAATGTAAACAAACAAACTGATATTGTCTATTTGTTTACATTTGTGTTGTAATTTAGAAATACTAAGCAGTGGTAATGAATTCTTTTCATTTATCACTACTCCTCTTGTGTTCAGAAGCACACTCACTAAGATCTACTTTACAATTTCTCACATAACTATTGTCTAGTTCACAAAATAATTTAAGTTTTTAGTATGGGATAATATGAATGTAAGGAATCCCATGTAGTACCTTTTAAACTCCATTAAAATAATATAATATTCACAGACTGACACAACCACTGCTAAACCAAAACACAAGATTTCTGAGTTGTTAATGCATGCATGACAGAAATGCATCAAGTGTCCACAGCACGGCCACTGCCAGAACTTTTCTTTCCTAGAAGCTGTCCAAGCCCTACCTGGTCCCACCAACCGATGAGCCAGGGCCTGGAGCAGGTCTCACAAAACAGGTCCACTAACGGCGTCCTGCGCTCTGCTGCTGTCCCACCCCCCTCCATAACCCCTCCAGCAGCCGCACCAAGGTCCAGCTCTGCCCCTGCCCTCCCCTGCAGAGGGCTGTAGCTGGAGGAGCGGGTCAGCCTGTAGCCCCCTGGTACAGGTGAGGGGCAAGGGGATGGTGCTGGGTCAATGGCCTCCACCACACCCATGTTTAAGGTAACTGGGGGTTTGGGCCTTTGGCACAGGCAAGAGGTGCGGTAGTGGAGTGGGGAGGGGGCACTGCAGGTGCCCCAGTGGCATGAGGGCGTCGTCCGGGTGTGCGGGGAGAGGCCACAGCCTGTCAAGCCAGGACACTCCAGAGTGACAGTGGTCCCACGTTGGGGTGAAGGAACAGGGGAAGGGAGTGAGGGTAGGGGCTGCTGGTGTAGATTGTCCTTGCCTACATGCAGTACTTCAAAGCAGGCCACCCCGTCAGTCCTGAGTTAGGCTCCAGCCTCAGTGTGATCAGAAGATGAGGGTCCCCCTGATGAGCAGACCAGGAGCCCCCTGGATCTGGCTGCTGTGGAGACTACATCTCATCCCATTTGCTGAGCAGCCTGACCCAAATCTACAGTCACCACAGGGCAAAGGTGGATGGGTGCTGAACGAGAGAAGATGGAGGAAAATCAAGAGGGAGCGAGGGACTGTCTGAAGGGCACAGAGAGGAACTGATGGAAGAAATGAGTGGCAATTTGAAAGGGATGTAAATGAAAAAAAATGACGTTGCAAGAGCTGAGTTGTTTAACAAACAGTTTTAAAAGATATAGATGATAGAGGTGAAAAGAATGCAGAGATGGGAAGACAGAGAGATCACTGTAGTATCGAATGACAGAGGTAAAGGGATCTTGGATGACAACAGGAGCATCGGGAAAGGGAGAAGGTGGGGGGGAGGCAGATGATAACAGCAAGAGAAAAACAAGGATGGAGAGAATGAGAGGGACCGGTACAAAGAGACAGAGAGGGGTACAGGCAGGCCTGTAGCAGATGGTCTGACTGAAGAATCAGTCCAAAGCTGTGGTCAGGAAAAACAGTCTCCCTCTCCCTGCGTCGCCTGCCCCTCCCCCACGGTACGGATCCAAAGGCCTGGCCCAATCCTACCGGTGCATCAGCCCGTCTGTGCCGTCTCTCACAGATCTCAGCTACAAACAGTCAATGCACATCAGTCAGTCTGCCTCCTGATGGTTCCGTTGCCAAGTCCTCCGCTCCAAGTCAGTCCATGCCTCAGCTGGCAAAAATGCCAGAGGTCTAATCCTGCTGCTTTAGGCTGCCGTTCCTCCTCCAATTCTCTGCTTCTTGCGCCATTTCCCTGGATGCTGTAGACAGCCCTCGCAAGCTAATCAGGCAGTGTGGCTGCAGGCGCGTGCATGTGTGTGTGTCAGTGCTCGACTCTTGTCAGAGGCTTAGTGCGCATGTGCGACAAGACAGCATGTACGTCTGTCGAAAATATGTGTGTAAGCAAGGGTGTGAGTAAGAGTGAGAGACTGAGTGGGAATATTCATGTGTGCACCTACATGTTGGCACAGTGTAGAGGATTTCTTGCAGCTCAGTTGCAGCTGCTGAATGACATCAGTATATTCTCAAAGACTGTTTGGCCCCAGAGACTGTATTTTGTTTAATGCACACATTAATTATGCTGTTTTCTTCATTAAGCTGTTTTAGTCTCTCAGTCACTTCCTCAATAATTTTCTGTAAAGACAAAAAGCCTCCTTTTTTCTTAATAGTGAAGTGCAACATGGAACCAGTTTTTGCAATAAAACAAACAAGATAGATGGGGCTGTCTCTTTAAGACAGAACACTATTAAAGGAGCATTTCCTCTGTTTCATTGGTTGTTGCCTAAACCACATGTCTTGTGGTCAGAGTGGCAAGCCAATGACTAAAAGCAAAGGGCAGACCCTGCTGCTGTTCGATAGCAACCAAGGTTACAGCAGAGACATCAGCATCAGGACCCTTCCACCCTCCCCCTCATGTCCTTCCCACCCACAGACCGTCACATCCATCCTTTTCCTCACCCTCCCTCTCTGTCCCCATGCCCCTAGAAATACAAATTGCTGAAGAAACTTGCCTATGTTCATACATACAGGCATATTGGCATATTCATGCAAAACACAAGCATCCAAAATGCAGTGCAATGTGGCTCCATGTCTTGTAGCCATACAACAAACACTCAGCAACATCATCCATAAGAAAAAAAACCCCACTATACTCCACATTAATTATTTATTGACACATCTTTGCATTTCTGGAAAAAAAAACAGAAATTACTTTTCTTTATTTAAATAAAGAGGCCTTCTTTAGAGTGGAACAAATAACTCGATCATTTCACACTAGATGAGTCGTTTCCAGGATTATGTTAATTTGGTTAAAGTTTCAGACGGGGTTGGAGGAGCCTGGAAAATATTTCTATTTTGTTTAACACAATTTTTACACCACAGTGAGTTAATGCTGGTATACAGCGAAAGTTCAAGTCAACATGTTTGTGCAGGGATGGCTGCATACCTTGTTGGAGGCCATCTCACTGACTGAACGGTGGGTCTGAATGGTCTCCAGCTGGTCCAGACACCAGTCCAGCTCCTCCAGAGTCTCCCGAGCCATCTGCTGGTATGTCTCCTCTGGCAAAGACATGCATACATAGACAATATATAAACCAGCATGAGAAGAACAGCACAGAAATGGCTTGAAGGCAGCACTGACTTGATCTCTGTCTATTCATTCTCTATCACCAAGATTTGTGAGCTCCAAGACACAAAGATAACTCTTTCCCTATCAGATCTATTTCAACACTTTTCCAAGAAAACAATAAGGCATTTTTTTTCTCCCTGTGTCTGAAGGGATTTGTTTCAGCAGTGCAAAAAAAGTGTATTCAAATGCATCACTGTGTCAAGAGTAAATTCATCAGTTGTGGAATCTATGGAAATTCTTGTAATCTTGGATAACTTTTACTGCCAGGCAGTGGAATACACCATCAGCACCCAATGAACAACAATGAAGACATCACATTTTTGACAAACAGTAACAAAATGTGGATGTTTGTAAAAGGAGCAAAACTGTTAGACAGAATTTGACAGCTGTCCTTGGTTGCTAAAAATATTTTGTTATGATAATCAACATCAGTGTATGTTCAGTACCAATCAAACATTTGATCATATCTTCTGATTTAAAATGAATGGGTCGATATGTCTAAAGTTTTCACTGTGGAAGTTATGAAGGAAGGAATTTAAAAAATACCAGGATTTTCTTACAGCTTTTTGTGGTTAGGTTGAAAGTATAATTAGTCAATTTATATTTGCTTTGTATTTAGATGAGCTGAAAAGAACAATGCTAATCAATTAAGTTCGGAAAATATTTTCACAAAATCCTTTTTTAAAAAAAACTAAGGTTTCTGTTTTTTGAATCAGAGTTTCATTACAAACGCTTTTACAAAAAGGTAGTTTTTTTTCATTCAGTGCTTGAGTTTAAAAGACCTATTGAGTACTCACACGCACATGAAGGCAGTTTGTCCAGGAAGGTTTGACAGCAAAACACAAAAATAAAAATATGTTGCTGCAAACTTTCACTAGCAAAAGTAAATTATTTTCTTATTAATTTATATGTTTAGATCACGATAATCTGATTTACATTGAATTTATTATATAAATTCCTGACAAGCACCACCAAAAGCTAAAGAAAAAACATTGTTTTATTCATTTGTGCAAGAGAAAAATATATCAGTTTGTGGAATAGATGAGTAGATTGTTGATATGAATCTTTCCACCTCTCCTATGTTTAAAATGTAGTGATTGGAGCTTATTGTATATAAGGCATCTAGTCTAAAATGTTGAGGTTGGGCTATTTAGTTAAACAATCTGGCTCTGTTGCATAAATTAAAAGATTTATGCTCCATGATTTTCTCAGTGAATCGCCTCTCAAATAAAAGTAGTTTAAGCAAAGATAAAGCTATTTACATGTAAGAGGTCACTCACCAAATTTATCATTACTTGACCAGTGTAATTATTTAGAGATCCATTTCATCTCCATTTTATGTCATATATTGTAAGCAGTGCAGTGAATCAATCTCTAATAGTAGAGTGTTATGGAGATGTTCCCAAGTCAGTTTCATTACTGATGATGCATTTTTGGGAGTGTGGAAGCCTTAGAGTGTCTTAACAGTGAACTCCTTGAATGAAGAGTTTTAATTAGCTGTACACCGTACCGGAGAGTGTAGCTTGGGGAACGGTGGGTTGGCTTGTCAGTGGCGACCTCCTGTGGACAAACATATGATTACATCAATAGAAGAACTGCACAAGGCTGCCATCCTGTGGCACTAAAAAACAGTACAGCTAGTAATACAGTTTGAGGCAACAAAGCCTACTACTCACACAGGGGATATAAACGTTTGCATTGAAATCATTCATTTATATGCTTATAAAACAAGACACCTGCTTGTCTTTTTTAATATTGAATAAAAAAAGAAACATTGTGTTCAATTCTAAAGTGCACTTATTTTCCCTCTGTTTAGTCAAGTACTGATTTCTGCAGTCTTTTCAAACAGCATTTTACTTCTTAAATGTTGTACTGGAAGAGGTATTTTCTGGGTGCAGCACAGTGTAATTAATGACGCTGATAATTCTGTGCTGCATTGCTTTATATATATCATATTGACGTGGAGCTAAAAGCCTGCCAGCTCAAGCTCCTTCTGTCTACTGCATTACATGAGAGAATAATTTTAGCATTATTGACCGTCTCCATCGTCTGGGCACAGAGTCAGGGACATACATCTGAGGAATGAAGCTTTGTGCACTCACTCCTCAGTAAGCTAAATGGAAATATGCCAAATGATGCAAATCATATTTTCCTTGAGCATTGTCTGATACTCATAAACTGGTTAATCATGATGGTTAAAATGTTTCCCCAAAGGGGCAAGGAAATGGAGACATTAGCATAAACACACTACAAACTAAGCAGGCAGTCGTGACGAGCACAAATGGGGGGAAGGGGTGTTCAACAGCATGATACTGACTTGTTAGTGGGTGTTGTGACATTGGCGAGGATGGTGAAGTTGCTTCTTACAGTTCGTAGGCTGGCCAACACCTGGGGGATGGATGGACAGCGTAGGAGGCATAGAAGGAGGAAAGAGATGGGAAGAGGATAGGAGGGAGCAGGAGAAGGAGAGGGAGATAAGTTCACTTCTCTAATTTCCTGGCTTTTCTAGTAATTTTCTGAAATTAAGCATGTCAGACAAGCTCAAGGAGGCATACCTGAGCAAAAGGGGTGACAATCATGTCTTCGGCGTGCCTGAAAGATGAAAAGAAAGGACAAGATAGAGAGAATGAGACAAATTTGAGAGGTCTGAGCAGCTGTGGCGCTCAATATTAACGTTTATATATGAGGTTGCATCTGTGAGGTGGATGTTTACACAGATCTACGATGATCTAAACAGAGAAATAATCTTGCAAAACAAGCCTATTCAGCAATGGGCCAGGAAGCAGTGCTGAGTATAACGTCTATGTCATGGTTCCATTAGCATAATGCTTGCATATTTAATATCATAACCACTGCAGTTTTGATTGGAATAATTTGCTACTACTGTCATGTGTGTGAATGGATATTGCAGTGTGAAGAATCCAAGATGATGGCTTCATGCTTACCCCTCACTGTTGATGGATGAGTTACGTGACATAGTTTTGGGGGACGTGTCATAGTCTGAGTCTGAGCGGTACAGGAAGGATTCCCTTCGTTGGCTCTGGGGAAAAGATGGGTGGAGCACCAACCCAGGACTCGCCTGCGAATCCATGGGACTGCGGCCTGGTGAGGGACCATTTTCTGAATCAAAGCTGAAGGATTAGAAAGGACAGGCAGGAAAGTGGGTTCACATCTGTTACATTTATTGTGAGTGTTTCTTTGCTGCTTTTCTTATCTCTCAGTAAATGGCTGAAATATTACCCTTAATGCTCAAAAAGCTCAGCAGCCTGTAGTGTTTCTAGCTTCCTGGAGAGAAAGTTAAAGGAGGGGTGAAACAGATGCTATAGCATCAACATATGCAGCTGAGAATCCGCAGTAACATTGGCTTGGACAACTGCCACTAGCCTGCGTTGCGAATTACACTTTACTGACAAGTCATTTTTCACAGAGACACATGTTTAAGTCAGCAAAGTGAACCACATCAACCGCAAATTCTCTCCAGCAAAAACTCTCTGTCAGGAAACATAAGTGTTTGAGATTTTCGATTTGGATTTAGATCTTTTAGAGCCCAAGGGTTAAGTTAAACTCTTGACTGACTGAGAATACTCATACATATTAAAAGTTCCCTGGGGACGTTTGACCTCTAGTTGTGCAATCAGTCTGTTTTTCTATAACTACTGGGCCCCAATTTGTTTATCTCATACATACATTTGAAGATGCACATGCAGGTTCACAAGTTCAGAGTTATCTTTTGCATTTTAAAGAGAAATATTGATTTTTTTTTAACTCTACATGCCACCTTTAATGCAATTTGTTCAGAATTAGATGTAATAGAATGGACACAAGGTGGATATTAACTCTTCAATGATGGCATAGAATTTTAAAAAGATGCACCTTTCTAAATCCACTTCATTCCTTTATTAGTTTGGAAGTGAAGCACAGCATGACTTCAGCACTTTACTGATCAATGTTAAAGTCAAAATGTAAAACTAAATCCGTTCTCTGACAAGCTTAGCCAAAAGCAACACAATAACAAGCTCGCCAGGTTACACGTCTCATTCATTGGAACCTTTGTACATTTTCTCTTCTGCAAGTTCTGACAAAATCCATGAAACTTCTTTCAGAGATCAAAGAAAGATTGGCTCTCGCAGCACAGAAATGAAGTCAGTATTGATTTAACCGGGTGTTAGAAGGAGGCATCGTGTGACAAGAAATTGATGGACAATCCAGTGCAGACTGATGTGAACTTATTTAACCACATTTATGGAAAATATTCTCCTTGATTTGTTACACACTGACAAGACTTATATAAAGTGATAATAATAATAATATATAATCACTTTATTTAAATCCTGGGACAACAAGGACAGGCAGGCAAGCACACTGCAGTGCAGCTGCTGCATCTGCTTATTATAGAGAACAACCCACCTCCTCACATTTTTTAAACTTGTCAGATTTGCTTTGAACACAACTGTGAATGCCTCTTAGTTTGCGGTAAAAAAGTTGAATCTGATATTTTTAGATTTTATACTTATAAACTGGCTAATTGGAAGCCTCTCTTTTTAACCACAATGCTCTGTGGCTGCAAATGAAATTATTATTTAACAAGTATCCTTAGTAATGAAAACACATCAAAATGTCTGCCAGGGTAATCCAGTTTTAAATTTTTTCCTGTAAACTCTGAGAATAATTATCAGACTTCCGGATATTCAGACCTTACCAAAATCTAATCTGACTAAGGTTATTACAATGTGTGTGTTGAGTGATTTATTCTAAAAATCTTCTGCATTGCATTTATGTTTGTAATACTCACACCTCGCCTCAACTAAGGCAGAAGAATCCCAAAGCACTGTGCCTTCTTTTTCATAGAACAAAAACAACAGGGTCATGAGTGGGACGCATTAAAGATCAATAGCTTGCTGCAAAACTGTACCTGTAAATACAGTGAGATGAGCGTCTTCGCTCTTGAATACTGCGGTTCAGTTTCATACGCCGAAACAGAGCTGAGCCCCCATGTCCACGTGAGTGATCATCTGGTGATGAAGGTGAGGTGAGCGAGGGGACAGGTGGGGGACCTTCAGGACTCTCCCACAACCTCAGCTGTCGTGTCAGCTTCCTCTGACTCATTTCTGCCAGCTCTGGCCCTGATGAAGCTGACCAGCTAAAGAAAACTCCCCCAGCCTCCACTTACAACTGGCTGTCTCACTCTGTATTACTGTTTCTCACCCACGCAGTCTCTCTCTTCCACTTTTTACTGCGTACTAACGTCTCAGGCAGAGAGAACCACAGCACCTGCTGTATGTGCTGCAAACTGTCCTCAATCCAAAGCGAGATCTAATAATGAGGCTTGATCCCCCTCCCTCCTTCAGTCCTACTCTCCCACGTATCTCATGCCAGAGGAGGCAAAGTTCATCAACATGCATATCCTCTTCTGTGATCCTCAGGCCTTGGGTGCTTAAATTCCAATTCCTACCTTTCACATCCACAGTTTGTTCTGGATTTATTCCGGTCTCTTTAATCCTTTCTTGTGTCGGTTGTTTAAAGATTGTCTATTCCTCAGTACTGATCGAGTAGATCTTCTGGTATTTCACCACTTCAGTTACTGCTGCTGCTGCTGCTGGGACAAGCCGACTCAAGCTAGACCTCTGTCCCCATCCAGTCTCCAGTTTTGTTTTTTTTTTTGTTTTGTTTTTTTTTTCTTTTGTTTTTTTTTTTTTTTTTTTGTGTGTGTGTGGTTTTCACATCACATCTCTTAAGACACCATTCACCAAAAGCAGCCTGTAATAATCACTGTTCATTTCCCTAACAAGCAAGTCTTTTGCCCACTTGTAAATGTCTCCTCCCCCCGCCTCCCTATCGCAAGCATGTGCTCTCACTATCCTTATCTCACTGCTGACAGTTCCTCTGCAGCAACAGGAAGGCTGATCAGTAAGAGAAACAGACCACAGGCGCCAGAATAGAGCAACACGAAGAGCCTGTGTAACAAGAATTTGAAGAGAAAATACAAACAACCCTGGAAGAGGAGGAGAAAAGAGAGGGGAAAAATCAGGGGAAACTGGGTTGACTCACCTTTGTAAATGTTTACATGTTCCACTAAAGAGTGTGCAAGGTTTGCACCCAAAACATTTTGTATTTTAACATCAACAGCCTTCTTCACCATCATTTTCTTTGGCCTTTAGATGCGAACAGACACAGTTCTACCTTTATATTCTCTCTGAGCCACAATTAGACCATGAAATAGCTTTCAAACCAAGTGCATTAGGTCAACCACAAGAAATTCAGTGATGACTTAGTAGATATAAACGGTGTCAGCCTCAAGCAGGATTTTTAAAAAATAAATAAATAAAATAATATATGTTGTTTCTCAAAGAATACATTAACCAATACACTAACAAAGTTTTTAATGCTTTGCTGCAATGTTAATAAAAAGTGACGTGAAGCAACTGAACAACTGCAGCATAGTTCCTGATTAGTCTCTTGAGGCATCATTTATTACTTTCATAATGTCGGGCATTGATTAATGGCTTTGCAACTACCTGATTAACTCTAGAATTACCAAACTGGCATTTTGAAACAGCACAGATGGAAGTGATGAAATGTCCTTTAAGAACATGAAAAAGAAGCAGTAATTTATCAAGAATGACCTCAGCAGCAGTCCTAAAGTAACTGTTTGGCTTTATTCCACCATTCAATACTCCAGAATGATATTTATGACTCAGAAATGACACTATATCGATTCTTTGTTCATAAATTGTATACTTTTGAGGCAAATTGATAAATATTCAGAAGTATTTAACTAAATTAATAGAAAGCAATATCAAATTCAAGCCTATGTTTTAGATTTTTGTGCAAAAGTAACATAATTCATGTAATCATATCTGCAGATTAATGGACTGTAAAGCATCGTATCTTATATCACTGTTATTATTATTTTTAATAGAATCCTATCACTGTTTCCTACTCCAGTGAGTGTAAACTTCAGCCCAAGCACTTTTTGTTTTTAGTAACAATCCTAACCTTTTGTCAGTGTTTGGAATACAGATCAGGCGTTTAAATTGTGTTTGTGTTATTCATCTCTGCATGTCTGTATGCACACAAACTGCACAAACCAGATGAGAGCACAAATGAGATGTCTTGTAAGAAGTTTCTGTTTTTCCCTCAGCATTTTTCTGCAACAGCAGCCAGCTGAAAAGGGGGGAAAGGAAAAAAAGGCAAGCAAAACCTGCTGCATGAATTCTACCTTTCAGCAGGCAGCTTAAAGCCTGAGTACAGTGAAGAACACATTAAAGATAAGATGCCTTGTCAAGCTGTTCCTCCTTTCCTCTTGCCTTTCACATTCAGTAGTTTACCCTTTCTTTTGTGTCTGTCTTTACCTTCCATCTTCCTTTTTGTAGAAAGTAACCAACATTTGCTTAAGATGCACTAGGGATGGATGATGGAGCTCGTCTTGGAAAGTCAGTCATGAAAAAGCCATAGACGGAGCTTGTTTGAACAGTTTCTTTCAAAGACAGACTGAGGAAAAATGTCAAGAATTCTGATTCACTTGACAGTCACTATTGTAATCCCTGGAGAGCTGATCAAGAGACAATTATTGTGTCTCCCATTAAATACAGAGTCCCAGCTCAATAATAGCTAATGAGACCTCTCAAAGTGACTCATGCACACCCCTATATGCACACACACACAGAGGCAAAAACACACCCCAGTGTTTCACATAGGCTCACACAGTTAATCATTAACTTTAAAGCTTTTGTTCTCACTGATCAATAAGAGAAGGCAAACTGATTACATGTGCACACATAAATACACACAGTGTGAATATAGGCTAGATTGTGGGCAGCTCTCTTGGTTTCATTATGTGAAAGCAGAGTCCCTGGACTGTATCACTGAGGACAATGACATGATGATCAGAGGTTTCACAGGGAAGGGGATTTGTGCCAATAGAGTGACTCCCTCTTGTGGAAAATAACAAACCATCTCTGTCAGGGTGAAAAGGGAGCAAATAAAAGCTGCTGTCTTTCATGTTGCCATGCTACCTGAACGGCATCATGATGCACACCAGAGACAGCCTTATGATAATAGATAATGTAACATGTTTTGCATGTCTGAGAGATGTGGTCATTGACTTGAAAGATGTAAAGCTTATTTATCACCTGTGTGGTAAACCTGTAACACCATGTTGAATTGTATTTTGGTGGAGGAATCTTCTATGCAGGTATTATTGAGCTGGATTATTAAATTACCACTGTTCATTTTCTCACACAGAGTCCTTGCATGCAAAATAAGCTGAGAAAATTGGTCTGTGCTGCAGCACCGCCTCATTTAGTTTCTTCTCTGCACATTTCTGCAACAAAAGTGGGAGCCTGATTTTATGTCATTAATACAGCAGTCTTCAAAGAGCTTTTTGAGCCCTGAGTCAATACAGCGATTAGTTTAATTAAACCATTATGTCTATATGAGAGTGTAAAGGAGATTTGCATACATCCCCTTCACTGACCCTCTCTTGCCATTGATTATTTATTAACAACTATCACAAGGAAGCCCTTGGCTGGAGCAGGCTGGAGCCAGATCAGCATTTTCCAAGTCTGGCTGATATCGCCTCTTTTTTTCCATCACACTGTTGTTACTAATCAGATTCATGTGAAGGGATAAGCTAACCCTCTCATTCAGCTACTTTAGAAAACAAACAAATAAATAAATAAATAACCCTTACTCCCACTCCACCTTTTTTCTTCATTCTTCTAAGTTCACTAAGTTAATGATTAACCTGCCTGAATCCATCACCCCCTTTTTCCCCACAACACAAACACACACTGTGAATCTATAAGCTTCAGTGGAGAATGACAGTTATTTCCTGCCCCTGCTTCCTACTCTGCTAAGCAAGTATAGATGCTTATTTCCATGTGCAATTTCAGCCCCCACCCACCCATGAGCTGTGCCTCACCCAGGCATTTAGCACCTGGCTGATTGCTACCACTGTGGGGGTGGCAGTGAGGGCAGTTGAAGGGAAGAGAAAGGAGGACTTGCAAATTGGGAAAGTGCACTACTTTTATAGGCTGACCATATAATCACAGCTGTATGCTATTGCTGTGGCTGAATCATCTGCACATCTCTCAAGCACATTAAGGGGTTTTATTGTGAGGCACTTTCAACTGGGGCATGCTTTTAAGGCAGCTTGCCAATAACCAACACATCTCAAATGACATGGCCAGAGCAGGCTTGCCATCTCTATTTGCCTCAGCTTGCCCTTTGTGCTTCTCCAGCAAACACAAGGGACAGAGGCATGCTCATGCCTGCTTACATTTTAATGCCGACATTTACAGTACAATGCACAAGAAGCAGGAGCTCTGAGGGTAAGTGCTGGCACTAAGCCACATGGGAAAAGAAAGGGCATCTGGCCACTGTTGCGGGGATGAAAATAATGCATTGATATACGTGAAGAGAAAGAAAAAAAGACAGGACACAAGAGCAGAAGTAAACAGTTGGAGGGAGTTGTGGGAAGACTGCTAAAGACTTGTTAGTGTAATCACAACCCTTTTACAGTAACCATTCTAGCATCGTCACTTCTTTTGACCTGGTTGATGAAGGCTTATTAAACTCATTAAATTTTGTGAGTTAAGAAACATTGCCTTCCTATTATAATACTTCTCAGTATGCATTGTGTCTGAGTTAAAGCTTTCCAAAAGCCTCTTTTATCCAGTTTGAAAGAAAGCCGCAGTCTCAGATGAGTCACAGATATTTTCTCAGATAAAAATGAAAACAATGCTAACCCTGATGAAAATTCAAATCCACTTGAGCCCCTATCCCACACTCTCACTTTATAAGTCACCACTACAGCACATTCACATTTTGCTGCTGATACTGGAATCAATGTGGCTTTGCAAAACATGAGAACAGCCTTACTTATGGCACTTCATGAAGTCAATCACTGCACAAAAGAAAATGAAAAGTAAATTTTAATGAGAACACACATCTGATAATGTGTATTTCAAGTGTAAATGAGTTCATGTTTTTACAGCAACATGTCCCTGATCTCTTTCAGTCCTACATGTCTGTTCCCCTCCCCTGTGTTCCCCCCAGCTGTCCGCTCCATCCGTAGCCTCTCCCACCCGTCCAGCTCTCCGCAGTGCTGTGGTCAGATCATAGAGCCAGAGATTACAGCAGATTATCCTGCCCACAGGATCGCCAACCCAACTTTGGCCGGCCAAATGCAGAGCCTGGCACAGCCTGTGAAAGTGCAAAACACATGCCTTTCAGGAAGACCCCTGAGGGACTGGCTGCTATCACACACCTGGCAAATGCCACAGAAAGAGGATTTATTTCATCTGTTACACTGGAAAGGGTAATCAGCCTTTATTCCACACAGCAACAGGCCCTCCACATTGTGAAAGGACAGCCACAACCAGCCCTTTTAATATATTAATGCACTGTACAATACAAATTCCACCAGGATTCCAGGTAGCTCTCACACATAGAACCGTTTTCTTTTTTCACCAAAGGAATTAGAGCTCTCCTGCTCTTTGAGGGAATGAGTGGCTTACACACAGTATTCCGTAAAACCCACCTGAGGCGTCCTTCACTTCACATCAGCTGTTTTCTGAACTCTTGGAAGCTCTAAGGAGTCCTCCTCAGGTGGAGACTGAAACGTTCTGTCATTGCCTACTTCACAGGCTGCTCAACTTTCAGCTGTGTTCAGCTGCATCTCTGTGACATGACCTACTACATGACAGAACTAATGAGCGTTACAAAGTAAATACAATCATGTAAATTAGACAATCTTTAGACCCACCATTTTTTGTTGTGCTGTTTGGGTTCTTCATGTGCACATTGAATTTGACTTGAAACAGTTGCTTAGAGGTTATATTTATGCGTTCCCGTAGATTATTCAGTTTAGATTATACAGGTATAAGAAGAAATCTTGGTTAATTATATATATATATATATCTTACAAATCACACCAAAATTAGTCCTTTGTTTCTAACGCATGTCTGGCAGCCCACAGGAGCAGTGAGCTGCCATTTTTCTGGCACCTGGGGAGTTAAGGCTTGCTCAGGCACCCACAGTGGTTCACTTTGTTGCTAGCCTGAGGGACTTGAACCCAGGTTATCCAGAACCCAAGCCCATCTCTGTCACCACTAGGCTACCACTCAAACTACTCAGTTATTATGTCCAACTGTATGTTTCAGATCATATCAGTAATTCAGGGAGCCAGAATAGTCATTACATTTAATATTTGAATGTAAATCCTCTCTTTGCAACGCCTGTACTGTTGTCATCCTCATTTCTCAATTGATGCTTGTTGTGTGGCCTTTTTGCCTTCACTCTGTCAAGAGAGAAGTAAAACACATCCACAGTTAGACTGAGGTCATATGAATGACTGCCAGTCAAAATTACCTAATTACTAAGACATCAGTGTCATTTTCTGCTTTTTAAAAAATATTTATGGGTAGTTTTCTGCTGCAGTGTTCTAAAATTGTGGAATTTTCACAGACTGTTCAACCAGGTGGCCCTCAAATACCCTGAAAGCTAGAAAGTCACCAGTAAAAGATTTCAGTCCCTGTATTATCTGCATGCTATTTTGTTGTTGTCTGCAGCATATATTAGAGACTGGGGCAACAGGGTCAGCCTGGCTTGATAGAATAGTTATTTTTTTTCTCTCCGACTGTTTTTTATTCATGGCTCCCTCTTCCATTGGTGTTTTTCTTATTCTCTCTCTTTTCTCACTCTGGCTGCCTGCAAAATGCTTCATTTCACCTGAGTTATGTACAACCAGCACCAGCAAAAACACTTTTTTTTCCCCTTCTGATTATTCTTCATTTTTCTTTCTCAACAGAGATGTTTAGCTTTCTGTATGTAAATCCATCCCCTAGTAATCCCAGATGTTGTGAAGTCTGAAGCATTTTAGACTCGTGACTCTCAAAGCCCAGTTCTTTTTACAATCTGTAAATACCTGGATGGGAAACCTGTGGAAGAATTCATGTAATGAGCGTTGTTCCACTTGAGCACCTTGTAGGTTTGTGTTACAGGAGCTGCACTGCATTTGTCTTCCTCTGTGCAGCTGTGGAGACCAGGACTGGGTTAAACAGATGTAACAGCTGACACAGAAAACCATCCACAGAGATGACAGATGGAGAGATGCGTTCAATTGATGCTCTGTTTAGTTTCCTGCTACTCACTTCCCGGATAAATTAGGAGCTGAGAGACAAGCCCCTTGATGGGAGAGAAACTGGTCTGAAGCATTGAGAGCAATAGTATGATATTGATTTGCTTTTGATGTTTAATGGAGCTTCTCAGGGAGGGAACTCAATCAGAGGGGGGGTGTGATCTAAAGGAGAAATGGGGGTCGGAAAGATAAAAGCGGTATCCCGCTGAATTGTTACATAATAGACTAGATTTAACTGCACTGGCCAACAATTGCACTGTCATGGGAAAGGAGTGGTGGGAAATGTGATGGAGTGTGGAAAGTAGTGATAACTGTGGCATCTCTACTACACCACAAAAATCCATAAACCTCCCTCCCCATGCTGTTGCCCCTCCACCCTCCCCAACTAGCCCACACAAGGGGTAGTATTTTTAGCACATCACCCGTAACATTCTCTTTGCAGGCTGGGGCTGCTGGGCCTCTTTTATTTTAATCCAGATGGGAGAGAAAAGAAGAAAGAAAGAGAAAAAGAGAAGTGTGAGTCATACGGCTACCTTTATGTCACTGTGGTCCTGTTTCTCCCCGCCATCTCACTATCTTCATCTTTTTCTCGATCTGTCTTTCTACTACTGCATCATCTATCTATCTATCTATCTATCTATCTATCTATCTATCTATCTATCTATCTATCTATCTATCTATCTATCTATCTATCTATCTGTCTGTCTGTCTGTCTGTCTGTCTGTCTGTCTGTCTGTCTGTCTGTCTGTCTGTCTGTCTGTCTGTCTATCTATCTGTCTGTCTGTCTGTCTGTCTGTCTGTCTGTCTATCTATCTATCTATCTATCTATCTATCTATCTATCTACTATCGCTTCTGAATTTCATGAGGTACAAATCTGCACATAATTTCTGTAATTTCACATTCTGTCATATTGAATCCACTCTAGATATGAACTGCAGACTAATAAGCAGTCTTGGCATCCAATTCGTCATACATATTCCCCAGAACAAAGACGGTTGGCTGCAAATACCCTGAAATAATAGATAATTATTGATATAATGCAATGCAAAAACAAATGCAGGGCATGGTGCAGCGAAGTGTGAAAATGTTCAAGGTCAATTTGAACACAGTGGACTGGTCCATTTAACTTGATGCTCCAAATTGTACTTTATGCATTTGTGGTTGAACAAAAGTGAGCGTGACAATGAATTTCTTTCCATCTCTTCGTATTGCATGTTATCTCTTATGTTCAACCCTGTGGATTGCTGTAAGCAAAATATATTTTTAAATGCAATCAAAAGAAGTTACACCTCACGTAGCTCTAGCAGAGACAAGCGGTGAGTACAGCATTGACAGATCTCCACTTCTAATGTTGACATGAGCATGTCATCTGTTCATATGTCCAATATTTGCTCCCCTTTTAGCTCTGTAATGTTCTCTACTAACCCCTGAGGGAATTATTTAACTCTCAAGCCGCTAAATGCTCCACTGTGTTCACCAGTTAGCTTTTTTCTGTTGGCAGCGTAGTACTGGAAAGGTTGGGTGTAATCTGAGAGCTTTTAAATGAAGCCAGAATGATAAATTTTTTGGCAAGAAATGCAAAAAATTGAGCCATAAAATGTCATGACACCCAGCTAGCCTAAAGGGAGGTGCAGAGTAGGGTGATAATTTCTGTGTCATGTGACGGCTGTCATTATATTTGTTTTTTTTTTTTAATAACTGCATTAAGAATCTGCAGGCATGCTAGCAGCTCTGTTACGCTGTGCACCAGAGCTTTGAATTAAACATGAATGTCACAGTGTATCAGGTTTTTCATTTTCTCCAATAAGAAAAAAAATGGCCATTCTAGCATGTAAAGTTAATAAAGTGGACTAAGCTTGGACTGATATGTCATTATTTTTCCAAGTTAAAAATGTATTTGGACAAGCTGGAACTCTGACCTCACTGCTGATGAAAAGTGAGGAATCTTTTCTTTTCTTTTTATTAGCAGATTTCAATATAATGTTAATATTATTGAATTTAAACTACAATGAGTTGAACAAAATTTAGATTTTTTTTTAGCTTTCACAGTTTGCTCACACTAGCAGAGTAAGATTATAGAGCTGAGAAGCATCTAAGTTTTAGGAGCATGTCCTAACTTTAGTACTGGAGCCATATTTTAAAACCTATGTGCAGCTTTATACGCTGTGTGTACTCAAAAAGTAAAAAAAAAACATATATTCCTTTAATCAGATGTATAAAGCCATGCGTGTCCTTTTATAAACCTCAGTCATCATGAAATTTCATGCACATACACCGTCCTTATATCCCATACTTAGTCATCAGTGGGTGTTGACACTTCTCTAATTAATGATTTTGATAGAAATTTTTCATTTGTATTACAATGAAACATATATGACCATGCAAGTTAGGACAATAGCAGGAGCACTATCATACCAAATGTAAAACTGAGAAACTGAGACAAGGGCAAAGGAAATATGATGTGGTGGTCTCAGCTCTGAAATCCCAAAAAGAAAAACAATCATGTAAGTGGAAAAATTTAGCAGAAGTGATCTGCTCTGCAAGCCCAGAGCAAAGGACCACACAGAGACAACAGTGAAACAGTCACATAACAAACAAGAGGCAAAAAGGGCATCAGCTCTGAGAAAGACACATCAAAGCTGCAGCAGTGACTTCCTCACACAGCTCAGGGGGAACAGCCCTATGAAACCTAAAGCTCCACATGAGCCAATTATCATCTTGTACCAGAAAATCTGAGCAATCCCTAAATACTTGTTCTCTTCTTTGCAGTAATAAAATCTTTCAACAACACCAGAGTAATTATCCTTACACATGAAAATTACATCCCACTGCAGTTTTTTTTTATAGTTAAATAAAACTAAGAAAACCAACTAATAAAACTAACTTAGATAAACAACACAAAACAGAATCTGAAAAAATCACATTCTTACTGAGCAAGAACAGTGGAACGGTCCCTTTTTGTTTTATGTTTACTTATGTCAGTTTTCTGTTTCAACTTCACCTCATCAAGCTTAAATTATTCTAAATGTGTGCATGCATGATGTGGAGGATGCATGAGGTGCATAAAATTTACACATGGGTTTTATCAGAGTACATCATTAATGCATCTGGCCTGCGGAGTTGTTTTGTTTTGGTTTGTTTTCTAACTTGTCCTGTCCAACATAGTAGCAGGCAGAATGATGGTCTGGCTGAGGAGATGAACACACAGTAGATAGATGCAACAACCCTTCAATCCAAACCAACACCAGACAGCCAACTGCTACACCTGTACAGAAACACAACAGATAATTTCCTACGGCTTTTACAAAAAAGCAAAGCTGACAATCATCAGGACCCCCTAAAATAAATAAATAAATAACCAAAACAATAACAGCAGCAACAACCAAAGTACCAGAAACACACACACAAAAAATCTAGACAAAAATAGCTTGTGTATAAACCCAATGGACAACTTAGTGACTGTGTCAGCATGCAGATTATGAGGAGTCAGGGGTGAGCAGAGATGAGTGTGATCATGCAAATGCGACTAGACCTCTACGGAGGCTAGAGGCAGACTAGAGCGGCCCAGAGACCCAGGCGATCTGCAGCAATCCTGGAGCAGAAGCCAAAGCCACCCCACCATGAAGATGACCCCGGACCCACCCAGACGGTGGCCAGAGCCCCCTATGATCATGGGGCCCAAGATCAGCAGCCAGGCACCAGCCATCAACCCCCCCCAATCCATCTACACCCTCCCCCACTGGCTCCCACCACCACCCCCAGCCACTAGTTTAACCATATAGGCATTGGCTTAAATGATAGAGATGTGACTCCATGCGTAAAGGGGTTTTTGGGTGAATCCACATTTCCACCAAGGTGTTGGTTCAGTATGGAAAAGTAAAAATTGTGAAGAGCACTAGAATATCTGATCTGAGCCATCCTACTTTAAAGAACACTTCTGGGTTCCCATGTTACTGATCTGACCCCAAAGGTTGGAGCTTGATTCGCTGCAATCCACTGAATGGTTGAAAGGATTGTCGCTTCCCTTGTGACTCTGCAATAAGAACAAAGTGGGAACAGTGCTATGTTTGAACATACCGTGGATTTTTTTGTTGTTAAAAGTCACATGCCAAGAGGAAAGAACACAAACTGCTGGATGTCTGCTATTCTCATCCTTTGTTTCTGTGTCACATTTTGCAGTTTTGAAGCAAAGAAGACGGCGTGGGATAACTTTTAAGAGTAGTTTTACTACACCATACTTTTTATTTTTTCTTGAGTAACTTTCTGAAGACAAAACACTGCTCTTTTTCTCCTCAGCCACTGAGCTACCTTAGGTGCCCCATAATGGATGCTATGATAACAAGCGTGATAAATAGGCAAGAAAATGAAAAATTACACTCATGGTGGAGTCTACACAAAAACCAGATTAAAGAGCAACTATATTCTCTGCCTTACATATGACTGTCTACAATGACTATTCTTTCAATATTATTTACAAATTAACATCTCATTTCTCTTTTTTGGATTAATAAAATTGTATTAAATTTAAATTAAAACTGTCAAGCCTTGACTCTAAAATGCAGATTAAGAGTTCATTTTACGATAAAGACGCCTCAGAGTTCCATTAAAAGTGTGTATGATATGTATTTTAACAACAAGAGGAGTTAGTTTTAACTCCTTTATCTGAAAAGGTCAAGTCAAAGTTATTTCAACTCTAAACTGCAATAGATTTAGTCAAACAGGTGGACTGAGTTCATTTGAACTCATGGGACCTTTATTCTAAAAACCTGAATTTACTCTGTGTAGGTGCTTGAGGAAATGTCAAAGAAATTGCAAAAGCTAGTAGGATTTGTCCTCTAGAGACCATGGACCTCTTAAAATACTTCACAATTTACCAGCTTCATTCAGTTTAATCTAATCCACATTAGCTAACGTACTGAAAATCTATCAGTAGCAATTCCACTGGCATGCTGAAAACATGGAAGAGCCATCGTATGCTCACTTACAAATATATAATGTTACTGTGTACGTGTACTAGAAAAAGCTGACATGCTTGAGTGTGTATTTAAAAAAGAAAGAATAGAAAAAGAACATATTTCTGAAACTATACATT